>NC_136478.1:22715067-23315067 GCF_902686455.1 Sciurus vulgaris | reverse complement strand
AATAATGTTAAGAAGTCCTACAAGGATCTTTCTAAAATAATCTGGGATGCTGAAAGACAAGGCATTTGTTTCTTTAACAATTCCACCCACTCTTAATAGGATGCAGTGTAATGCCACAATGGTAAGAGCCTACCCCCTTAAGAAAGTGTTTTCTTTTCAACATCCTCCTAGGGTTACGGCCTTCCAACTGGAAGAAGATTGTGCTACATAGGCTTTTTAGAAAGGCTACTGAAACTGCATGTGTTGTGAAGCATTGCAGAAGAGTAAGGGTGAGGACTAATCTGATAGGGCAAGAATGTCATTAGAAGGAGAGGAGAGGGGAGAGGAATGATTGCATTCAGAATAACCTTGGATCTGATGCAAAAAGTGGGATGAGACAGGATGTCTCCAGTCTGGATGGATCTCTGCATCAGGCAGACAGTTTTGCAGGAGTCTACTGTGGTTGAGAGTGGATGAGATGGGGAGAGACTCCAGGTAATAAGAGAGCATTTTCTTTCTCACCATGGCTGGAGGCATAACTTTGACTAAGGGAGACTAAGGTCAGTAAGTTGGAGGGTGGAGAGGGGAAATTCAGCTAGCTTGTACCTCTGGAAGACTGTGTCTGAGCTAGAAGCTCCACCTTCTCTAGCTGCAGCAGGAAATGGTAGGATGGAACATTATCTATTATGTGATGCATTAAACTGGAATTTTTTCCAGGCTTTATCCTTCAGCACACATTTTACGCATTTTATAACTATGGAAGACTAAAGATGATATAAAATAAAAAACATATTTACTGTGGTATGAGTACTGAGAATTTTTTTAGGCTTAATGAATGATTCTAAAATGTGGATTAACTAGTGAATTCGTGGAACATCTTCCTGAATGTATCAGTTGGGACTAGGAGTATGAATTCATAAAGAAAGGCGATTCACAATTTGAGAACTGCCTAGAGTATTATCATTTAAAATAGAAACCCCAAGAATTTGAAGTATGAAAAAGGCCAAAACATAAATACAACACCAAGGAATTTGTAATATTTTATAGAAATGCAGAGACCTTTTCCCACATTTCATTAGGCTGAAGAAATCTGAAACTATGATCTTTATTTGGAGTGAGAGGGTGAGAAATAAATAATAACTGACATTGGACATAAGAAAATTCACATTTTGTTTTGAATTTCGATATTGGAGCACAAGTCATAAGAACGAAAAAATTAAGAATGCATTTCTGAGAAGTTTGCAACTATTTAAGTAAGTTGAAGATGACTCTTTTTTTCCCTTAAGTTTATGAGTCTTTTGAACCAGCTTCATACTAAAATCACTAGAAGATATGATTCTCGAATTGAGTGAATGTGAACAATTACAGGGATTTTATTTTATTTTAGTTTTTAAGTTGCTGGTTCTCAATCTGTGATTCCTGGACTGGTTTCTGCCTCAACATCTTCTGAAGATTTGTTAGAAATGCAAATTTTAGGCCCTTCATCTCGGTGGTATTCAGCAATTTGGGTTTTAACAAATGCTCCAGGGAATTATGTTGCTTGCTAAAGGAACCACCGCCTTAGGCAATTTCCTTCTCCTGTGATATGAGTAAAGATGAGGAGGAAGAAAAAATAAAAGCGATATTTGGTATTAATACTTTTTTTTTTTTGGCCCTGGTATATTCTAAGACGAAATGCTGTCTTAAACAATAAAATAAAGAGCAAATTGTAAGTGCACTAAATTTATCATGTGGTTACTTCACTAGTGTTTATTATGGGATTAAAAAAAAACTAAACTGACTTTTGTAGAGGGGTTTATAATTCTTGGGGTGGGGGCATTCATCTCTGAGCTTACTTTTCAGAGCTGTGAGCCTCTACATTCTTGGTCGCTGGTTGAGGCTATCCCTGAAATTAGGCCTGCATTTCTGAATATTGACTATAATTACTAATCTTGAGCTTCCTATTATATTTTCTGTAAATGGAGGTGTAAACACTTTCTGAAAACCACAGCTGTACTGAGAGCATTTTGGAGAAGGTCTTCAAATGGCATTATCTCTCATCTTCCCAGGTGCTAGAAAAGAGATAAGCTCCAATTCATCTTCTAAACAGAAACTGGGGGCAGGAGGGGAGGGCAGGTAGATTTAAGCAGACTGGTACAAACCTATCAACTAAGCCAGCCCAGGTTTTGTGGACTACACACTGAGCATTTTAGTTTTCTGTTTTCTTTTTTCCCCTAAAAGCGAACAGTAACTGGATTAAGATTCTATACCCCTTTGTTTAACTTGGGAGGCAAGAGGTGGAAAAAAAATTTAAATATCTCATCTTGTGTTCTAAAACAACAATAAAGGAAGGGGGAAATGAGAAAATGGAAAAAGGGACAAAAAGAAGAGAGACCCACCTCCCAAATACTGGTTGAATATAACAGAATGCATTCAATATTAAAGCATGATGATTAAATTTAATTGATTATAGCTCTCATTTAGAAGATTGCCATTATTTGAAATTATAGACTTGTGCTAAATTATCAAGACAGACATGCAGGTGAATACAGATGTATAGGCGATGCACAACAGTCTCTTATGTGTAAAATGGAGTTTATGGTTCTGATTAGTTGTTATCAAGTTGTTAGTACAGAGCAAACCACATATATATGCGTCTGACAAATGCTCCAAAAAGGTTGAAAGGAAATTACATTACAGAGAATAGGAACAGGATTGTTTCATCTTTCAAGACTGCATAATGCTGTCTAAGGATTTTTTTTGGTCTGTTTGTTTATTACAAATTCTGCCTTGTGGAAAACCGGCTACTGTTTTTCAGTTGCTGTCTCCTGCTTGCGTCTCCTGCCTGCATAGGCTACTGGTCTTGTTCAATGGATATGGAAGCTTTTTTTCTTCTACCTCAAGTGCCCTCTAGCGTGCAATATCTGTGCAGGTTGCTATGTAGAAGGAGGTGGAAAGAAGTAAAAAAAAGAAATATGCTATCAATTGCTATCCTAATTCTGGAATTGCTCTGCTCTTCTTTTTTCCCTCCTCAAAGGGGTCATTTTCTCATAAGTGTTTGGCAAAACACAAAACAAAGTGCTGTTGCTTTTGCATGAAAAACAAATCGCTCATTTACTAAACTGGGAAACAAATGCTAATCCTTTCTCAGGGGCTTCTGTTGAACATTCATCATAATTTTTCCAGAAGTTTCCTACACTCTGGTAATCAGGCAAATAAAAGAAGGTAGGTTGCTCCCTAGGAGGAAATTCTGTTTTGTTCCTAACTCCACTTTAGACCAGCTATATGGCTTTTGATGCAAATTGATTAACCTCTCCATGGATTTTAAGTTTGTGTCTCCATAAAAGTGCATAATACTTCTTTCTTGCCTCAGGGGGGTGGTATGAGGCCTAATTGAGGCTTATAAAACAATTTCAGTTCCTCAGATACAATTTGATATACAGTTGAACTCGCCTTTCATCTCACATCTACTAACAGGGTTTCAAATTCTCTTTGGTGGTCCATAGGGAAACTGTGATCAGAATCTGTATTTTCATAAACATGTCATTAAAACAGCTCTATTGTAAACAGTGGATTTGCTTAAGAGACTTGAAATGGTTGGACCTGAGAAAGAATATTTGGAAAAGAAAAATGTAGTTGTTTTTGCAGACGTGTCTCTGTATGAATAAATACAGTTAAATAGTGAGATTAAATTCATGTAAGACTCACGTTTGGGCATATCTCTATATATTTTGTAACAAACTAACAATAACAGAAGATAATTTTACTCGCCCAAAAATAAATCCTTAAACACTTGGTCTCTGAGTGAGAAAGAGATAGATACCTGTAAACAAACTTATAAATTAGCATCCATTCAGATGGTAAGATACCTAGACACCTGCTATACAACTTTAGTTTTTCTTTACTAATACTATGGTCATTATGCAGTGCTCTATATTTTATCAATACCCTCAAATATCTTAAAGCCTCCAATATTTTAAAGGGCAAGTGGAACAAATAAACATATTATAATATACCTCATGGTTTCTTTACAGGAAGCATCTCTTTAATTATTAAAGCCCATGGATGATAGCTATTGTTGGTATTCTTTAATGTATGACAAAACTGAAGCTCAGAGAATTTAAGTGACTTGCTCAAGGTTACAGTTAATAAGTTAGTAGAATTTATATGAAAATTTCGCAACATCAAATATTAACACTATTCTCAACATTAAAATATTACTAATAAGTGAGTATTATAACTTACTTGTTTGTGTGGTGATGGAATTTGAATTCTGGGCCTCATGTATGCGAAAAATGCACTCTACCATTGAACTACCCACTAAGCCTCTTGTAACCTATACTTAATAAGTGCATTACCTCACTGTAAAAATGATTCATAAGTTGCGAAAAAGAAGAGCAAAACCTTACATGTTTGTACACAGAATCAGAATCCTAATAGGATGTGACTTTGTAAATATAGATCCCAGAAGCCATGGCTAACAGAATTAAATCAATCTCTAAAGAAGACCTGTATTAAAAAAAAAAAAAAAAAAATCAGTCAAGTTGATTCTGATTCAGCATAATAAGCACCATTCTGGAGACTGTTTGGGAATAATGAAACCAAATGGTGTTCAAAGTCTTTTTTAAGTGCTTAGTACTGAAGTTCAGGGTTGTCACACTTATGCTCTTGCTAGTTAGATTTGTATGACCCTTTATATATGTCCTTGCACATTGACTCTTAACACTGTGGTTCTTGCAATAATCTTGTGAGATGGAAAGAATAACTATTATTACCTCAGTTTTGTTGCATTATAGGCTTTTAGAGCCAAAAGGACCCTTACTGATTGTCTTGTTCAATTTTTTCATTTCAGAGGAAAAGAATTGGTCAAGTCTTTTGACTTCTGAGTCTAAGATTACATAGGTAACGCTCAAAAAAAACACCAAGACCAGATCCTACGCCATTAGTCTTTAAGGAATGTTAGCACAGTCTTGTCTTTGCAAATGTGGTTCAGGGAAAAATCATTAAGCTCACAATCTGAATAATCTTCAAAGTATGAAGTCAGAATACTGGAGAAAACAATCCAAAACAAAACAAAACAGTTCAGGTAATCTGATTCAACTTAACACGGTCTAGAAAAGGTCTCCTTTCTTTTGCTAGTAAGATTACATTTACTCCCTCACCTAGTGTTTGTTCAGACTAATAATATGTCTTGTTTTGGTTGAATGATTTCAGTACCCTGGAGTCTGGCTCATTAATGGCAGCCCTGAAGTCTTCTTCAAAGGAAATCTTGTATGCCACAGATTTGGGGAGTGAAGATTATTGGAGAAACAGAGGGAGACACCAATGTAAGGAAAAAATAATAATTATTGTGCTCTTATATGTTCTAATGTACCCTGAACTTTTCTCTGGTATCTCCTGGTAGGAAATTCAAACAGAAAAACTCGTTTCAAATGGAGGTATTTAAGATTGACTCCTCTCTTCTCCCAGAGTGAGAAAAACCAACATCTGTGACTTGCTGGAATCATAGAACCTCATGAATTTTTCTTGGTTTCTTCTTATTTGCATAAAGGTATTTTGGCTTTCTTACCCCAGATTATGTCATTGTTCCTGAGCAGGAATAAGACTTTATTTTTCTCTGATTGCTTTCTCCTTCCAAGTGCCATAAGGCACATAATCACTTTTCTGGAATAGGAAGTGATGATAAATAGCATTAGCAATTATAGTCGGTATCTGTGGTGTTGAGCATTTAAGCCTTGCCAGGCACGTGGGGCCGGATTTACATATGTGATCTCACTTACTATCTACTGTAAATCCTAAACTTTTAGGTTAAGAAACTGCAAAGGGAAATGTATTTTACTTCTTCAAATTCTAATTAGGCTTCTTAATATTTCTCTAGTATCGCTTTTATAACACAATCTATTCTCTATGTACTGGCTGCACTAAACTTTCCTCAGTATTTTGAAAAAGATAACTGAAGCCTACATGAAAAAAGCAAGACATATGAAATGATTTGAATCTGGTTTCAAGTCCTGAGTGAACACTACTGGCTCTGTGAATTGGACTAGCTGGTTAACTGGTTGGATAACCTCTCTGAGTCTCATTTGCTGTGTGGATAGGGATACTTAACTCACCGGATGTTATATTAAAGGAAATGAAAGGACAATGACTAACTTTAATGTATGTGTTAATTTCTTCTCACATGAGCCCATTGATAGCTTCTACCATAGAAGAGCAGCTGTCCAGAAAACAGATCCTTATATGATCCTACAGCTTGATCACCTCTTTAAGTTGTATAATTTTGTCTCATGGGCTATAGGATGAGGCTTTATATACTGTTCTGCCATTCTATGCTTTTTGTTTGCCACAGTTCTCAGCTCCTGGAAACCAGGGACTCTCTTATCCGTATCTGTGGGTTCCAAACCTAGCCGAAAGCCTGATACGTAGTCCATGTTCAGAAGTTGTATTATTTAAAATAACGAACAAATGAATCTGACTGCAAAGATAACTATGGTATTATTGTCAACAGTTAGCTAGAAATAGACCCAGATTTGGAGTTAGAAAAATCAGATGGCCCAGCAGATTGGTGTGGGGAGCTCAAGGAGGATAACAGATTTCACTGGAAAAGGAAGAGGCAGAAAAGAGAGAATGGCAAAACAAAGTGAAAAGAAACAAAACCAGGAAACTCAGTCCCCTAGAACAGAAATAGAATAGTAAAGACAACAGACTAGGTCGTTGAACAATTGCAAAATATCAAAACTGCATCCAACTGACATAATTAAGAGTGAATATAGGGGAAACAATTCGGCTCTCTTGGTAATTTGTTTTATAGTAATAATAATAGTAGTAGTAAGAATCATAATTATAATGACACCCAGAATTAATGAGAATCCATTGTCTCCTTCTAGCCTCATAATTTAGTACCTGAGCATTAACAAAGCAATTTCCATACCAGAAGTAAGTGATCCCTCTGGCAGAGGGCATGGTCTCTATTACCATTAGACACACACATCACCTTACCCTAAGGGGCTCCCAATTAGATTCCCAGAGTGCTGTACTTCTCCACAGCTTGGAGTTTCCTTTAAGAATAAAGGGAAATATTTTGTTATTTGTTTTTTAATTCCCAGTAGCACAAAAGAGGTGCTCCATACATTTTTGTTGATCTATTATCTTATATCTATCCCACAGCAAACTATAAGATAAAGAGGTCTTATCCTGTACCCCCATTTTTTTTCAAGATGCAGACTCCAGAGACATCCAGTCAAGAACTGAAGATGGGAAACACATCTGTGTTATGTGAACACAGTGGCTTTTTTGCACAATGCTGCACTACGGCCTGGAAGGATTACCAAGGTCACATTGCTTATTAATTGCTTTTTTTCTGTAAAGAATTCTAAGAAAGCACATTCCTTTAGTATTCACAGAGAGGACCACAGAAGTCTCATGGCAAAGTTCCCACTTTGCAACGATCAAGGGCAAAGCTGAGCACTTTTGAGTCAGCCTTGAGCACCTAAAGAACCCTTTCAGACTGTGTGAAGTGATGGAGAACAGGAAAGGCATCTTGCATCTGGATGTAAAAATCCAAGTGTATTCTAAGGGAGGTGGAATCTATGCATTCCTGATTAATTTACACTTAAATCAATGAAGTGTTTTGCACAAAGTATTTGATGTTCAAGAAGCCTTTCTGAAAGAAACTGATGGGACTTTAAAGCTGTTTTTGTCTTAAGAAGAGGAACTCATTTTTTCTCCATGATCTTGTACCTGAATGATGTGATTTTAAAGTCTCATTTTTGAGCAAAGTCTATTGCTCTCAAAATCTTTCCACTCACCCCTACTCAGAGGTAGTAATATAGTATGTTTTATTTTGTTACCATTTTTCCTTTCCTTCCTTCCTCTATCTATTAATCTGTGTGTCAATCTATCTATCATCTTATTTATCTATTTGCCAGTGGAACTCTCAATACAACAGCAGACAGATTTAAGAAGTTTATTGGATTATTTGATGTGATTCCTTCAGAATAAGCAGAAGCCTCAGAGGGCTTTCGCAAAACTGAGGGATGAGTTATGCAAAATACGTTTTCTGTGTAAAGGAGGTACATGTGAAGGGCAAAGACATTCAGGACAATGGATGGAGTCTTTATGCTTGTAAGTAGAATGGAAAGAAAAATACATGGAGAGTTAACCTTGATTAGAATTAATTGAGCAATTACTTTGTGCTGGCGTTTTTCAGAATGCTTTTCTGTTTAACCCACAGAACTGTGTGCAGATGCAGATGTTATTATTTCTCTTTTTTGGATGAAAGATGAGACACAAGAAAGGGATATTGGCTACTCCAAATGCCGGGTCTGGTAAGCACCAAGTATTAAGATTTCTACCCATGGTATGGGTCTAGTTCACACTAGTTAGGGGTCCCCAGCTTTTGTTATGCTGTAAGTAGTGACCACTGCTGTGGTGATTTCTGATGGGACATGGGTCACAGACGTGGAAAATGAATAGGTGGGGAAGTTACTCACTTTCCAATTTTTTTTTCAACATGATTTTTGTCAAGAGAGAACATTTCAGTTCCCTGCTGGTGCTGATCTCTCTAACAAGCTAAATGCTTGCCTCAGACTCAGAGCCTTACACAGATTCCAAGTGCCTTGTTAGGCTGTCAGAACATTGTTTTGGGTTCATTCAATTTATTTCCAAGTTTACCTTGCATTTATGGCAAGTAAAAATAACATTCTTATTTTTAGGTATGGATATAAGGTTCCCTTTTAAAACAAATGTTTATTTTACATTTTTAAAGAAGTGAGTTGATTAAAATATTATACCACGCAGATGGTGTGCAGACAAAAAGAAAAGCAACATAACTATATAAATGACTACAGCTTGAGGAGAAAAAAAAAAAGCTCTATTAAATCAACATCTTTTCAAAGTACCATTACAAGTAAATTGTCCTCTTAAACTTGGAGGCATACACATTTAAAGTAGTATTCCTGAGCTTGAAGTTTTTATTCAATTTCAAATGTTCCAGATATCTCTACTTTGATTTCCTATAAAATCAACTCTTAAAAATATAAGTGTCAGGTCTGGGAGTTATAAAGAATTGGAACAGTATAACCTACTCCAGTGGACATTGCAGAAATGCTTTTTGTCTTCAGGTACAAACCTGAAATATTATATTTTATATTGTTGTATCTCTCCCTGCTTCCTTCCACTAATATTTCAAAACAATAATCATCACCTTCAGTTAACATCCTAGACATAGGTTGATGAAAATTCCACTATAGTTTCTTTTATTCAGAGAAGACTGAACTAAATAAATCAAATAAATCTTCCCTGTGTACAAGTTTGGAGCTGGAGTATGGGAAAACAAACTAAAACCTACTTCTATTTTTTGGGCCTATTTTATTTGGTTTATCATCCAATTTCATTTGGGGAGGCATTGTGGTCCTCTTCAATGAAAGTTTATTTTTGTATTCTTTTTTCTTGCCATTGCTAAAGGAAGTCAACATATTGCTCATAAAGTGTTAAAGTCTTTATGAAGTGTTGATAGATATCAAGGAAATGCTCTGAGGATTAGGAGGGGATATTGTGGCAAAATATCTACTTCCTCTAAATATTACCTTCAGTAGTTTTATAGCAAATATTGCTGAAGAAAGAGAATATAAATCACTGGAGTCCCAGTGGACTTAATACTGAAGTACCACTTACGTTTTCCTTTTGTTTGAATTACTAAAACTCTACTGAATAGGAAAAGAAACATTTTATGAAGAAGAATGGAAAGAGAGAGAGACAGAGAAATGTTAAACTCCGTGCACAGTCTGGGCCCTTTGAGATTCTTGATTTGGCTCTGTTTGCCCAGGCCTTGGACTCTGGGCAAGTTATGAAGTGATAATCATAATTGTAAATTGTGTCCACTTCCTGACTATTCCTCATGTGAGGTAAGGAATTCTGGAAAACATTGTGGGACAGTATCAGTTGGACACACAATTTCTGAGATACATTTTGGGTCCTATCATTTATTAGGTACTGGACCCTTAAAAATTACTATAGCATTGTTCCTTTGTTGTTTTGGTTTGGTTCTTCTTTTTTTTTTTTTTTTTAATGAGTTTCTGGTAGTCATTATTTAACAAATTGTAACTCAGCCCTCCCCATTCCCTTTTCTACCTACCCTATGAATTTGTCCCTGCTGATTGAGTCAACCAAGATGGGAATGCTAATTTATTACAGCAGTGTTTTGTCAATGTCACTTTGACATCTCTACAGAGCTTTTATTTCTTCCATAGTCACCACATTCACTAGCTCTCAGTAAAACAGTTTCAACTACCCTGAACCTGGGGTTCTTGATTAATAATTTTGGAGAAATAACTCTTGTCTCACCATCTTCCTGGGTTGAATTAGAATTCTCATAACATGAAACATATGTGACACAACTGTGTTAACTATACACACATGTACACACACAGTGTTATGGTCATTTACATTAATGTGTGAGGTCCAAGTCAAAGAACCAAGAATTTACCTATTTTTCCTAAAATGTTGAATCTAACATTTTTCCTGCCACTTTCCATAAGGATATTACACATAGGAAAGGTGGGGGCACATTCTACATGTGGGGGGGGGCAGCGTCCCTCATTCGCAGACACTTCGTCTTTCTTGCCATTATCTTTGAAAATTTCAACGTGAGCATTTGCATTAAGATCTAAGGCCATATGTGAGTGCTTAGCAGTAATGGTGTTTAGTTTGATTAATCCAGAAGTCAGTGTCTTATTCATGTATAAATAAGTACACATACAAATACATCTACATGACTATCCAGTTCATCAAGCATTCATTAAATCTCGTGTTGGCCCCTGCTTAGTACCAGGTGCAGATAATTGAGAGACGATTGAGACAAGATGCTCTCAAAAGCTCAGTCAAGTGGCAGATACAGACAATGGGAATACAGGATCTTCATACAATGACAGCTCTCAAGTGCTGCCGCAGAGAATGGATTGATGGAAACCAGGAAGGCTTAGAAGTCAGAGAATATCCTTGCAAATGTCACTTAGCCTCTGTGGATATCTCTGTGACCTTCTAACCTTGGGGGTCACCTAACTTTTCTGACAAGCAGTCCGGGTTGGCTGGAGTGAAAACTACATGGCAGAGTACAAGAAAAGTGGCAGACTGTGTGCCAAGGAAATTAAATAAGCCAACTCATGGCAGCCTTATCTTGCAGCCTGAGAAACCTGAACATTAATCTACTAAGCCTCTCTCATGCTGAAAAATATCCAGTAGGTGTACATATATCAGCTCCATGATAGTTGTTTAAAATACAGTCCTGAAAGTTGGGCATTGTATAGGTCTGATAAGGTTCTATGGGAATCAGCAATACCATTTAATAAAAAGTTTTAAGTAACAAAATAACAAAAAATATAATATAGCAATATTTAAATGCTTTAACTCCTTGACTGATCATAAACACCCTAAGATACAGGTTTTCTTATTGTCCTTATTTTATAGGTCAGAAGTGTGAAGTACGGAGAGCTTAAGTAACTTGCCCATAATAGCATAGCTAGGGTGGTTCCAGACATTCTACCTTTAACAATTATATAGTACTGCAATTACCTGTGAAAAGTCATGCAGAGGCCTAAACCAAGTTAAAGCATTATGATAGCTCACTTCTGTTCATTTGACTTTTGTGCTTGCAATCTCTCTGCCTCTTTTATCATTAGGAGATCCCGGAGAGGCATTCTCAATTCTATGAATTATTCTATATTTATTATGTTCTAACAGTGTCTACTTTACTGTTCAGCAAATAACTCATACCTGTTTACCAAGTGTACCATGGTGATGGGGTCAAAAATGTCAGTAAATTCTGTGTACAATTTCTTTCCCCTGTAACATGCAACCTTGGTTACTGTCAGGCTTGCCTGAAACTTTATCTGTCACTCTTTCCTTTCTCCATTGCATTTGTTCATTTCTTGAGCTGAGAATTTCTTCTTCTTCCCTGTCCCTTGCAGTTTCTAAATATGAACATCTTGCTTAATCTCCAAGATCACACATTAATGTAAATGACAGTGAAGAGCCTTCAAGAAATCTTTGTTACCTCTGCCCCTTCTCAGTTTTTCACCAAGACTATTGTACTTGGAGCACAGTGCAGTGTCTTCTAGATATCTGATATCTGTTCGATCGTGGCTACTAATACATCTAGGAAAACGGGACACACATGATTTTAACTAACTATGCACTGTATGTGGGACAATATGCAGTAGGGAAATAAAATGTCTTTAAGTAAGCTATTGACAGGGTCTAAACTGTGTGGATGGAATACGTATGGGATTAAGTCAGACCAAGTTTGTCCCACTAGATTTTCACACATGATGAGGACCAAATATATGAGTGTATAATTTTCTCACAGGTTTACTTTCCTTAGCCTGACATTCACAGTCTTTAAAATTGGTTCCCCAATTCCCTTAGCTAACCAATCTCTTCACCTCCTGTGTGAAACTTCCTCTTCACCTGCTCCTCACTTGGTGATTTTGCTCACCGGACTCTGAATTCTTTGAATATGGCAGTTAACACAGATATCTCAGCAGAACCATCCCCATGGCAGACACATCTAATTGATCAAGGCTGAGCATGAATGCATTCTTAAGATTTATCTCAGGGAAGCACTTACAACAGCCACTAAAAATCATTCGGAATTGGACAATTAGATTAAGTTCTTTTGCCAAATAAGCTTATATGCTTCCCTCAACTTGAAATGACCTACTCCATCAGTCTCATCTTTAAGCATCCTGCCAGTTCGTGTCCTCTGTCAACTGCCTTGATCTCTTCAACTCAAGGGGACTTGACCCCTCTGACCCAATACAGCACAGGCCTGCAACACTTCAGAGATCTTCGTCATTCCCTACTTAGTCTGGCTTCCTGGCTATTATACTCACAGCTGCCTTTTTATCTAACATTACTAGTATCCTTCATGGAAAAATGGAAATATTGATTATATTCCTTATGACACTTATTTATACCTAGCACTTAATAGATGTTCAAAGAATATGCGATAACTGAGATAACTGACTGATGGTGAGAAAGAAAGCAAACCCAAAGAGAAACTGATAGAGTTCAGGATAAACCAAGACAATGGTGTTTGAGGGAAGCGTGGATTGACAGGGCCATTATGTAAGTTAATTTGCTATAAGATGTCAGCCTCATTCTTGGCTTTTCCTGGCTTTCGATTTGCATGAACACCTTGTTCTGCAGACAGACAGACAGCTTCAGGCTGGATTAAATAATCAGTCAAGTGAGATGAGAATGTCCCAATAGGTCTGTAAAAACACTTCTATTTCAAGAATGATTATTAAAAGCCACAAGGAAGGCAGTGATAACACAGTTGAAACATTGACTTACTGATCAAAAGAGACACTAATACGCACTCCTTAAGGGAAACAGTTGGATTTTAACATGCATACATCAAATCCCCTTGCTCCTTCTTTTTCCTTCTGCATTGTCACATGAAAATCCCATCTCTGAAACTTTCCTTTGGGCTTACAGCTCATCCTTCACATATTTTCTTTGTCTTCAGTTTTATCTTCTTTCCTTCTTCCTTTCTCTTTTCTTTTCCATCTATTTTAAGACTGTTTTCCACTTGGGTTCTGTTTTTTTGCACACCCTTCTTTTGTTCTCCCTTTCTCCCTTAATTCATTAGTTTTCAGTATATTCAGAGAGATTTTTCCTTCACAAATAGAAGGCAAAGGCATGGTCAGCAGAGTAATGCATTCTGCATAATTTGTTGAAGAGTAAACTATATCACATAAAGTTCCAATGGGACTTGGGCTTTAATCCCCATTTTTTAGGTATGATATCTTTACCTCTCAAATCCTTATTTCCATATCTGTAAAATAACATTTATACAGTATAAGTGTCACACAGGAAGACTCTTAAATGGTAACTATGATCATTTTCATCAACATTGCATATGGAAATTGAGCCACTGACATTGGGATGTCTCTATCAGCTCAATGCAAATTGAATCTTTCATTGCAATCCCCTGAGTTTTTAGCTCCTTTCATGGATATCTGTCCATTTTCTGAGATGCCAAATTCCTTTCATCTAGGACAACTGTCTTCTGCAACAGACTAGCCTATATTTCCATGTAGGTAGAGAGGGCACCAGGATTGTAAACACTCCTACTTAAAATGCCTGATGCTGCAAATGTAAAAGGGACAGTGAACCACGAACGAATTGCTGGTAACCGACAGCCATTGACATTGAGTGAACATACGCTTTTTTTCGTTGAGGACAGAAAGTTCTGTTCTTAAAAGATACAGACATGGGCTGGGGAGATAGCTTAGTTGGTAGAGTGCTTGCCTTGCGAGCACAAGGCCCTGGGTTCAATCCCCAGCGCCACCAAAAAAAAAAAAAGAACGGCAAAATATGCATACATGACACAAACTCTTCCCAAGTAATTGTTTCTAATGGATATTCTGTCTCTGACTTAGGATTCAAGTACCAACTGAATGTACAGGATTCGTCTTCCCTCATACTTCCTCTCAACTACCTGCACTGTTTACCATTTTAAAAACGATTTTAAGAAAGAGAAGACAAGATCCGTTTTTAAACATTTTTAAACTTAGGAGTAAGTAATCATACCATTTCAGAGCTGCAGGAGCAATTGGAGATAATTTAGGTCACTGACTTCCTCCAAGAATGTACAATTTGAGATCTGTGTTGTTCAAGCAACTTGCTTAGGATCACACAGGGAGTTTGCAAATGACTGCTCTAGCCAGGCTTTCACACAAAAATCGTGTGTGATAAGGTTTCTACTCAATGAAGAATCAGCATAGCTCAGAGCCAAAATTAAAATTCAGAGCTCCTGACTTCCAGTTCAGAGCTCTTTCATTCTATGCATGCCCCTAGATTGCCCTTTTATTCATCTTGTTGCAAAGAAAAATTGTTTTGCATCACCTAGGACGTATCTTGATCCTAGTAAGTTTGACATCAATACTTTTGGAGTTCCTCCTGGAAACTTGGTATTTAATATATATTGTCTATATTATCATCTATCTCAAAACCTGAAATAGATGAGCCTCCTGGAGGATAAGGAACAGATGATTAGACACCTATTAACATTCCCAAGAAAACATAAATTGTTGAATTTGGCTTGACCTATTTTTAGTGAGACAACCCACATAATTTCCACCAAACCATTCTGTCTCCTAAATTTTCTAAGTAATGTCATTATAGTGTACCCAGTATAATATTAGTCATTTCATCCCAATTCCTGTAATGTTAAAGAAATCTCAAAATATTTGTGAAAAAGTTTAAATATATATACATATATGTACATATATATAAAGCACATATGAATACAAATGATAAACATTCAAATGATTACACCTATTTCATGGTCTAATTTTCTGAGTCTAATCAATTGAATGGTAAGTTAGAAATAAAGAGAGAAATATAAAAGAGACATTGTCCACCAGAGCAGAAACCATAAGCTTTTGCACAAGTAGTCCAAATAGTATTCAGAATACCATTCATTTTAACCTGGGTCTATTTGGCTCTGAAATATGAAGAAAAATTATTTTCTAATAGCATAGTCCCAAATTTTATCTTTACATAGAGCGTTAATTAGGTCTTCCAATATTTCCCGACTTTAACATGTTTTTATTAGTGAATTATGGTTACACACAATAGTGGAGTCCATTTTGAGATATTCACACCTGCATGGAGTATCTTTTGCTCCATTTCAATCCCTGGTGCTTCCTCTCTCCCTTTCCACATCTCCACCACCATTCCCCTTCCTCAGCTTTACTGGTCTTCCTTCTATTTATTTATTGGTTTTTAAT
This sequence comes from Sciurus vulgaris, assembly GCF_902686455.1. Taxonomy (NCBI): domain Eukaryota; kingdom Metazoa; phylum Chordata; class Mammalia; order Rodentia; family Sciuridae; genus Sciurus; species Sciurus vulgaris. The sequence continues at coordinate 23,299,312 of NC_136478.1, read as the reverse complement.
TGGTGCTTTATAACTATACATGAAGGTGAAATTCACTCCCAACTCATTATTACACATATTCATCTTTATCTTCAGCACAGCTAACACTTATGCTATTCCTGTGTATGCCAGGGACAATACTAAATGCTGCATTTCATCATTTAATCTTCACAAGACCACCACAAAGTAGCTAGTTATTATTCTCTTCTTATAGATGAGGAAACTCATGATCCCAGACTTAGGAAGCATGTAACCCTAACCCATATAGACGGGGCATAGATAATGAGGGCGAGGATCCTGAAAACCTGACTGCCACACAGAACCCAGACCCAGTTCTGCTCTGTACCCAACTCTCTTCACATTCACAAGGCGGGTCTTGCCATGCCAGTATCCAGGTTTCATTCTTTCCACTTTTTGAGAGAAGTCCTAAGGTTATATGGCTTATTACTGTACCATTTTTTCTGATGCCTGATTTTCAGTTTTTAATTTCACAGACTCTGAGATTAGTGTACAAACAAAATCATATCAAGTTCTTTATCTGAATCAAATACTAAAGCAGGCAACATCCAGCTCTTATGTCAATTTCTATTTTAAATCATGAATGAATGTTTGAATTTCCCAGAGTGACATTTACACACACACACACACACACACACACACAGATGAATAAACAAACCAAACTTCCTCTTGATATGAATCTTGACCTTCATCAAAATCTCTTTGCTGTTATTGATAATACAAATGAAAAGAACAGGAGAAATCTTTAAAAAAAAATCATTGTTTAAGAATCAAAAGATAATAGTTTTGGGGAAGTTAAATTATGAGATATTGATCTTGACATTGGCTTATATTCACAGCAATACTCAATCTATCAAATAATAAGGAAGCACAAAGCAATTCAGGAAAGCATCTTATGCAACCATTAGTGTGAGTGTACTATATTTGGTCCATAGGGGTGCCTTGGCCCCCAGAGGAGTGGCAGAAGAAAGAATGAAGCACGTTTTTCTCACATTTATTGAATTTCATGATTCCTGGTAGTTCAGTGGAATTAGAACATAGAACATAACTCTAGACATGTGTTATCTGTTCCCTGGGCCTCAGTTTTCTCATCTGGGAATGACAGCATGATTTTAGGTGGTATTTTCAGTTTTTAACCTCTACAACCTGTTTCTTTGTCTTAGGGGTGAATAAATTGTTAGGAGGAAGAAAAACAAAACTACTTCTTGAAGGAATTGGAGAACTCATGCTTGTTTGGATCTTAGTTTCAGGGAAGTTAGTGAGTCAGAGTTGAGAATCCAGAGACAATGATTTTTCTTTTATATCCATTGTATGATTGCAGTGGATATCTGTTATCCAGACTTTGCTATGCTTGTTTCGTATAGTTCATCCTTTCTTTCATTATCTTTCTTTCCTTCCTTCATTCCTTCTTTCCTTCCTTCCTTCCTTCCTTCCTGCCTGCCTGCCTGCCTTCCTCCTCCTCCTCCTCCTCCTCAGCCTCTTCCTCCCCTCTTCCTTCTTCGTGTGTGGTGGGGAAGTGAGGTACTGGGATTAAAACCAGGGATACCCTACTGATCCACTTTCCCTTTTTATTTTTTTATTTTGAGATAGGGCCTCACAAATTTTCAGAGGCTTGCCCCAGACTTGCAATCCTCCTTGCCTTCCAACTCACTGAGATTACAGGTGTGCACCCCCACCACCACCTACTGTCCTCTTTCTTTAGTGCCTTAAGTGGGTGTGAAAATAGGAATGTGAGCAAATGCATGTTACTCAGAACACGAGAATTCCTCCATTGCTAAATTTCATGCCAGGTGAGCTTTTCTAATTCATGCTCCTCTTTTTAGTGAACAACTTTGTTGTCCACCCAGTCAGAAGTCTACTGGATTCCTCAGTCTCTCTAACCAACCAATGCTCTCTCAATACATGCAGCTCATTTTTAGCATCTTCACGTTTCTCAAATGTATCTGTTGGCATCAGCACTGAGCTCACTCCTCTAATTGTTTCACTGTGTCTTTGCTATATTATTGCATGAGCTCCTTTGCTGATCTACAGGAATCCTCTGTGCCAGATATTCTGCCTACAAAGTCAGATTCCAGGAATGCAAATCTCATGGAACTGCATTGCTTTCCTCTCAGACTTCCTGCTCCATGCTTGTGATACTTACTAGAACCCTGCTGTGTTTCCTCTTAAGATCTGACAGATTCACAGCTTTGTCATATCCTTACAAGATCCTAAATGTCTGGAGTATCTCACCTCATCCTCCACCAAGCCGATGCTTCTTTGTGTTTAGGCTCCCCAGTGGCCTTCTCTATTCTTCTGTCAATCCAGGTTCTTTGCTCATGTTCTTCGTTCATGTTCTTCTCTCTGCCTGAGCATGAAGCCCTCCATTCTGAATTAATTTTACTCATTCTTTGAATCTCAGTGCAAGCACTCATTCTTCATGAAAATCATCCCTGCATGTCTGCTCACTCCCAGTAAATGTGTTGCTTTCTGTTAAATGCTCTCATAGTAGCATCTCTTTCTCTGTACAGACCAACCTGGATTCAGTTCTTGACTCAACCATGACACAGAGATGTTACAGGAATCAAGTGCAACAACAGAGGAAATATCTGGTTCATTTTCACCTTTGGTGGATCTGCATCTCTAGTGTACAGAGAGTGTGGTTTGAAACACACACACACACACACACACACACACACACACACACAGGTAGACACATGGCTTTTTAACTATGCTTTTACAGTTTATTAATCCTCTCATGAAAAATTCACAGTGTGACTGCAGATAACGTCACTGCATACTCTTTATTCCTGAATCCAATCTCCAGGTCACTTTTTGCCAACACCAACACTGGCCTTTGAAGTTCCTCAGACTTTCAGCATTCTGTCCTTGTGTTCCTTTCCCTGTTTCCTTGAGGTCTTTTTCTTCTCATTCAAGCCATGTTCTGCAAATCGTGTTTGGGTTCATTTCATTTATAAAATCTGAAGAATCTAAATCATGTCACAGTCAGTTGTCTTGCCACCACCAGAATAGGTTCGAAACCCAAATACAAAAATGGTATCTGGTGTTATCTTAAACATTTATCTAATTTTTCCTGCATTTCTGTCTTAGGTTCTGTTACTTTTCCAGGGCGAAGGACATTAGTTTCCTCTGGAGTATCAGTTGGTTGAGAACTTCCTTGGTCCAGATAGTTACAGTGTTGTTTATGATGATGACAGTTTTCGTCAGATTTTTTCGGCTGTGACTAATAGACCCAACAAGAACAATGTTAGAGGAAGAAAGGTTTACTTGGTGGTTCATGTTTTCAGAGGTCTCAGTCCATAAACATCTACCTCATTCCTCAGGGCTCAAGGTGAGGCTAAACATCATGGCAAAAGAGTATGGTGGAGACAAGTGACTCAGGATATCACATCAGGAGGTGAGAAAGAGACTAGAGCCATCAGATACAAAATATATACCCCAAAGGCACGCCCCCAGGGACCCACCTCCTCAGCCACACAATTTACCATCAGTTATGACTTCTTTAATCCCCATCAAGGGATTAATCCACTGATTGGGTTATAGTTGTCATAACCCAATCATCTCACCACTGGATGTTCTTGGATTGTCTCATACCTGAGTTTTTGGTGGACACCTCACATCCAAACCATAGCAATGGAATGATGGAATGATCCTCAGGTAGCCAGGGAAGATCAGCCACCATCAAGAACAGTTTGTTTTTTAAACCTAATCTCGATCACTTGGACTTGGAGGGACAGAGAAAGGCATTTTAAAGTGCCTACTCTTGATTCTTCTACCTGTATTTCTTCCTTTAGAACAATGATGAGAAGCACAGATGCATCATTACCCAGGTTCAAGACCAGGCTGCACTACTGTATGATTGCACATTGCATCTTTGTTATGACTCCTAAAAATAAAGATGATAATAGAAGTGAGCTCATGGACTTGTGATAAGGACGAAATCTGTACCTTAGAATGGTGTCCAAATATACTAAGCAGCATAGGAGTCCCAGCTTGAGAACAGGTCAGCTGTTACCTCCCTTGAAAACTCAGTTATACAGATAAGCTTTACCTCTCTCGAAAATTCAACGTGGCTCTGTTTTCATAAAACAATGACGGTGCTCTCAGAATTCTGTCAGAGCACCAGGAAATGAGTGAAAAAGAAAGCAAACCAGTCCAGAAGTCATCCTTCTACATTATTTATGTATCATGTACATGAAAGTTAGGCAAGAGTGGAAAAACTCACTTGTTTGCTTGCCTGTTGTGCCTCAGATTTTAGGGCCACAAGTAGAATGAAACTAATGTATGACACCAAGGAACATCTTTTCATTCAATATCTGTTTTCTAAAACACACTGTATTTTTTTTCAGATGTTCACAGACATATAAATGAAGTGTTCAGACCATATATGCTAAGAAAGGGATGCTTAGGAGATGAAGAGGAGAGAAAAAAACTATTCTTATTAATTATAATTTCATTCTGAAAACCCTGTGGGCTATTAAAAATTTGACTTGTTCTTGTTGTACAGGTGGGCATTATATTTTAATATCTTTTATATTCTCCTTAAGGAAGGAGTTACAATTTGGATATGAGGTATCCCTGCTCAAACTCAGGAGTTAATGTAGGAATGTTTAGAGATGAAATAATTAGATTCTGAGAATGATAACCAAATCAGTTCATGTGTCCACTTGCTGGATAATAATTAGAATGATTACTGAGTGGTAAATTTAGGCATGTGGGGTGTGCACTTCGGGTTTTTATTTTCTCTCCAGCCTCTCTCTCTCTGCTTCTTTGCTTCCTGGCTGTGGTGAACTGAGAAGCTTTGTTTGCTTTATCCACACCCTTTCAACTGTGATGTTCTGCCTCACCTGGTACCCAGAGCAATGAAGGTGGCTCATCATGGATTGAGACCTCTGAAACCATGAGCCTAAAATTAAGCTTTTCCTCTTCTGAGTTGTTCTTGTCCAGATATCTTGATCACAGTGGTGAAAAGCTGTCTAGTCCAGAATGTATTGTCCTTTTCCCATTAAATCTAAATATATTCCCTGAGACACTTTCTAGTGTTGATTCACAGTAAAATCTAATAATTGGTTTTAATATTCCCTAACAGAAACAGAACTTTGGATGCACTTTTTAGAAAAAAAGAGACAAACATATCCAGTTCTCTCAAATCTCTTTCTGGAATAAACTTCCCTTTCTCCTTTACAGACCACTATACTTGAGTATTTAAATCAGATGTAATCTCTTTCAGGATGTGTCCTTTACCTTTTCTAATCCCTCTCGCAAGGGTGAGTCCCATATGGTTTGTTACACTCATTGGACAAGGTACCATCAACTTGTTGCCTATGTGATTAGTTTTCCGCTGCCATTTGTTACTTATGGAATGATGGCAGAGTAGTAGTTGAGAAAATCTCTCTCTCCAGAGTAGGCTGCTTATGGCTCTCCCAGGGGAATCTCCAGAGAATGCTTGACATTTAAAAAAATTCACTTCTAGGGCTGGGGATATAGCTCAGTTGGTTGAGTGCTTGCCAACTGGGTTCAAATCCCCAGTACCGCAAAAAAAAAAAAAAAAAAAAAAAAAAAAAATCACTTCTACTCACAAGTCTTCCAAAACCTCCTTCACTCTCTACCTGAGTTAGCTAGCCCCTTTCTGGAGTTTGCATTGCAATTTTCCTATCTCTATCAGAGCTATTACCATCCTGGTGTCTAGTAATCTACTTGCAAGTCCCTGCAACACAAGTCTTGTGGCAATTATTTTTTCTCAACCATCTCTAAATCCATGGCTCTTAGCAAAAGTCTTGATATATAGTTGGTGGTATATACAATTAACATATATGTTAGTATATTAATTTACAGAAATAAATATGAAAGAATAAAAAAGTAGGGAAGCTAAACTATAAGAAATGAAAACAAAAACCAAACTGGTGGCCGCAGTCCACTGGAAATCCCATTCCTCCATGGTGCCACATCTGAAATATTCTGGGACGCCATCTTCTCCTGACCCCTGGCAGGGATGGAGGCAAAACTCATGTGTTTGGATTTCTGTATTGCTTTTAACTTGCACTGTTTCTGACTCTGAGTCCTGGAAAGCATATGCATGCCCTCAGAAGGACTATTCAGCTCTCATCTACAAATGGTTCTCCACCCTCATACAGATCAGTCCCATTGGTAATTTAAAAGATTAATGCACAGCAAAATCTGCCCTACGCTATGTGGGAGATGAAAGATGTAATGGGAGACTTTATTTCTCAATGGAAAGCATAGTGTTCCAATGAGAACTGCTTTTTCTATTCAGAGGTCCTTTGCAGCCTGATATCCTTAATGTGAAACAAACATATTAGTAATGGCTGTGTTCAAAAGACACCTATTTGTTAAAGTGTCTGTGAGCTCCAAATGCAATTTTATATTCAACTTAACCTCTATGTACGATTAACCCTTAATGATACAAGTGACTCGTTGCACACCTTAGCTTCCATAACTCAGTTTGACCAAAAAATGGTATCTTTGATGGTGAAATTATTGTAAGAATTATATTTTGCTTATGAGTTAAAAAAGGATAGTTTATTATATATCATTGATTTAAATCACCTTTAAATATGCATGATTCCAGTTTAATCTAAAACTTCATGCCTTTCTTCCTCAAAGACTTTGTTATAGTTATTTTCCTTCCATTATTTGCTAAAGATATATTTTAAAATGTACCCTTAAGTTTAGAAGAGTGTCAGGAATATCAAGGCTTTGTTAGAATTATTTACTCTAAAAATAATTTTAATACTTTAAAATAAACATTTCCTCAGAAATATTTTCATCAAAGGACAGCTAAAAATAACTATGTATAATTTCCTGCATTAGTATGTTGAGCAAAACTGCAGAAGCTATGGATACTGATAATATAATCATTAATTGTAATAAATGTGAAACTAAGTTGTATATAAAGATAATTTCTCCTAATATTTTATTCACATAAAAACTCCAAATAAAATGATGATTGAAGGGATTTTTGCATTAAGTGAACTAAGTAGGGGAGATGTACAATTAGGGTATTTTTAGTATCTGGAGGTTTCAGAGGATGATGTGCCTGAAGAAATCAACAAAATACCACATATTAGTTTAGGAGTCCAGAAGTGCCTGATTTTGTGATATCAAAGTTCTCTATCACATGCAGATGCTCTGTGCATTCAGAATCAGGGGAGCTGTTAAATTTGGGAACACAAGGCAATAACCCATAGCTTTGATAATACTAACATAAGTGCAGAAGAATCAAATGTTTTGCCGCTAATATGCACATCTGTTTTTCTATTATGGTTATACATTCTAGGAATTCATTTCTTAAGGATTGTGTTGGTTGCTACACAATTAGACTCCAAGAAATATGTTTTATTAAATGTTTTAATAGGAGATAGTGTGCGCATTTGTACTTGATTTTTCTGAAGAAGTTTTGGAACACTCTAAACATTCCTTCTGTCTTTCACCTTCTTAGTGTCTCTCAACAGTGCCCAAGCCATTGACAATTCATGGGTCCATTATGGGCAACACACCATCTGGGGACCTTCAGAAATGTATGGTAAAGACATTATTAGTCTATAATTTTTATAAGAATATTTTCCTTAGATTTTCAGTGAACCTTAAAATAGTAAGTCTTTTTAAAAGTTTAGAACTTGAATAAAGAGAAAGACCAGGCTTTAAATCACCCATTGCAAGTCAGAGTCTTCATATTCATATGAACATATATACTGTGGTATAATGAGATAGTTGGAATTTCTCTTTTGCCAATAGGAATTTTTGACTTTGAGAAGACTAAATGGCTTCTCAAAGGGATTTAAGTAAGTGAAACAGTTAGTAAGTGACAGATTGGGCATTCAAACTCATACCCAGTTTTTTTCCAAAATGCATACATTTCTGCTAGAATCCAACCACCTCCCACAAACAAAAATTTTAAACAGTTGCTTATCTTGTAGATTTTGTTTTTCTTTATTGTCAACTAAAAAATTTCTGTAAAAGAAACTCTGTGTTTGTGCTTTAGGAAAATCCACATGTTTTGACCACCTATATTTGTATTCGACTTGGTTCACCTAGACCATTCACAACCTCTGTGACTTTTCCACATATCATCATTCTATGCATTATTCAGGGAAGATATTAGTAAGTCCATGCCACAGATGATTTTTCTGCCTCCTTTTTTTTCAGGAATGGCTCATTGAAGGTAGTATTTGATAAACATGAAGGCTCTATTGCTGTTTGGGAGGCTTAGTGAAAGTCAGACCTGCAGGATGTTTGGCCTCTGGATTCAGACTTAAAACAAGGACAGATATCATAGCACCTCATTTTGATACATGAACAAGTACTGGGGGTTAAAGATTAACTTGTAATAGGACTGGTTTTGTTATTGTTAACTCTGTTTCACCTACTCATTTGATCCTTATGAGAGAAAGTCACTCCTACAGCCCATCAACAGGATCCGGAACATTTTGTGAAAGATCCCTTCGTCTTGTATCAGCAGGTCTTAGGGATTTTCCATCTGCTGTATAAGTAAAGTGTGAACATTCCTGTGCTTCAGGTAATGAGAAAAGATGTCATAAGTGATATAGCATCTCAAAAGTTGACTTCACCTTCATTTGTGCTTTCCTTTCTAGAATAGACTAGCTCATTTTCCTAGTTTATACTAATATCATTAAACACTGTAATTGCAAACCAAGTGACTTCTGGCAGTCACTAATTTCTTACATCAGTTACACATAAAGAGAACAGATGGAAATAGTTGCAACACTCAGAGGCTCCCGTATTTTTCTCTGTTAGGAGGCATAAGCACCCACGGAATTTATGATTCCTGATTTCACTACCTCCTGGATCTTACCCAAAGACATATCTTTAGTGCTATGGCAGGCTCAGAAGCATCTTTCATTTGCAGATGAGATTTCTCCAGGTGGAGTAGGGTCAGGACCTTAAGCCAGGTTGGCTCAGGGGGACATGTTGCTGGTTATGGTGTGGTGAATACCTTGCTTTTATTCTTCTGATCTCCTGTAGTTCTGGCTGTCTTTTCATACCTTGTTCCAGGTAGTCTATTCACATGCCCTGCACCTTTTGAATAGTTTTGCTTAGAAAGAAGGAAATCATTTAGCCAGCACATTCCCCTAAAGAGTGAGAAGAGCATAGGATGTTTTGAAGAGATATTTTGGTATTGTAAAAGTATTGAGGCGCATCAAAATGTCAACTAGCATCTCCTTTGTTGCAGACTTAGGAACAAAGTGCCAGATATTTGTTCACAAAGAATGAGATGGTCTATACCTCTTCAGTGGCCATCGCTAAGAATACATGAGTCAATTTTTTAAATTGTAATAGTGAAGCCCATGAGACTTGTTTCTGCCCAGACATCTTAACTAGAAGAGGCGGTAGGATCCCTATTTGCTCCTTCATATGATAAGGAGTAAAGTGTCAGTCACTATATAAAATATGTTTGGCTCTTTGTTAGAACTGAAGCAGACCTTAATAACCCTGCTAAGACCTTGTTTGGTTCGGTTTGGTTTATTTTGTTTTCTAAAAATCGTAAAATAATTCTCTAATGACATAGCAAACTCTTGGCAGGGCTTGAACCAGTCCAACTATTCTTGGCTCCCATCCTAGAATCCACATTTTTTTTCACACCTCATCTTAATGATAATTTTCTTGGCGAAAGCTTTTCCATGGTCCATTTGACTCAGTCAAGTTTCATTATTATATGCTCTCATAGAATGGCATTCTTTTCCTCCACAGCACTTTTTATCATCTTTTCATTATTCATTTATTTGGGGATTATTTGATCAATACTTGCTTCCTTCACTTGACTTTAAATGTCAAAAAATTCTGGAAATTTGTCTTTGCAATTTAATGACTTGTACTATCAAATTAAAAACGAGTTTCTCAGTAGTATTTATTAAGTAAAATATAAATGAACATGTTTCTAAACTTCTTTGAACTTTGATTTGCCCACTGGTAAGACAGTATATCCCTGTGTATCTGCCAGTATAATTCAAATGGAGCGCTCCCAGGGATAGAGCAGATACTCAGTGTAGGTCTTACAATGCTCTGGTACATGCCCACTAGGATACCTCTCTGGAAATTTTCTCTCTCAATAATGGCATCGTCACAATGGGTATAAAGGCCAGTGGGGAATACAAACTATAAATACACAGTTAGTACTAAGTAGTGTTCTGTTGTGTGTGTGGTTCAAAATATGTGGCTTCCTTGTCTTTTTAAAAATTTTGAATAAATGACGATGATAGTGGGAAACATGGTGCAACAAACTGTTTGTTTATTACTCTTTCATGAAGAAATAAAGTAAATAAATTTAGGAAAGGATTTTCCTGACTTGGAATGACTAACTGGAAAAAAAATAATGCTCCTCTTCACGGCTCCTAATGTCAAAGTCTTACATATTGTTGCCACCTTCTCCTATCTGTAACTCCATACATCAGACCAGTTTACAAGAAAGGATTTCATTATTCACTTCTACTGTATATTACAGGGAGAATTTTAGTCCGTGTATCTATTCTTCATTGTGAAAATCAAGCTATTAACTTGTATTTTTAATAAAGTAAATATATGATCTGATCTCTCATGCCTTTAGGCCTTCAGAAACCATGCTTTCTAATTTTTTAATCCTATTTTGATAATAACATTTCATGTCATACAAATAAACACCAATAATGAGTTATTTCTGTTGGATGCTGTGGCACATGCCCGTAACCCTAGCACTCAGGACACTGAAGCAGAAGGATCTCAAGTTCAAGGCCAGCCTCAGCAACTTAGTGGAACCCTGTTTCAAAATACAAATGAGAAAGGACTAGGGATTTTGCTCAGTAGTAAAGGCCCTTGGGTTCAATCTCCAGTACCCCAAAAACTGCAAACAACCAAAAAAAAAAAAAAAAAAAAAAAAGAGTTATTTCCACAATGTGCAAAAATCATTTTAGGAAAAAAAACGCATGCAGATAATCTTTATTTTAGTGGTTTTGTGAAGCACTCAAATATTTTTTTTTTCTTCATGAAAAATTTCAGCAAGTTATCACTAAGACAACTATGGAATTGGTGAAATTCAAGAGCAAAGATATGGACACCCATTACGGGAAAGCAACTTTGAAAACAACAAAATATTTGATATTATCCTTTGGTTCAAATATGGTTAAGAATAACATGCTTAAATAGTTTAGTGTTGAAATAATTTTGAAAAGTGAAGAAAATCTTGAATCATCTAACCAACACACAAGTTTAGCATGACTTACCCACTTTTTAGGTGGTGTATTTATTTAACTGAAGAAAACCTTTGTTAGTCTTTTTAAAATTTTTTAAAAAATTTTATCTGTTCTAATTAGTTGTACATGACAGTGAAATGCATTTATATATTTTGGTGGATCACAAATAGAGTATCATCTCTTATTTTTCTGATTATACATATTGCAGGATCACATTGGTCATGCAGTTATACATGTGCATGAGGTAATAATGTCTGTTTCACTCTACTATTATTCCTTCTTCCATACCCCTTCCCTCCCTTCCCTCCCCTCCCTAATATAAAGAAACTCTTCCCTATCCCCCCCATTGTGAATTAGCTTCCGCATGTCAAAGAAAACATTCAACCTTTGGCCTTAGACTTTTTGGGTTTGGCTTATTTCATTTAGCATGATATTCTCTAACTCCATCCATTTACCAGCAAATGCCAGAATTTCATTCTTCTTTATAGCTTACTCAACTTTGTTAGTCTTATGATGTGCATCAATAGGGCTAGAGGAACTTGAGGCCTACAGAGGGTATTTACTCTGAAATACAATCAATAGCTTTAACCCACTTTTCCTTGTATAGGAAGCTATCACCTACATAATAGCTTGTATTACCTACCTTTCTAGTCAATTTAGTGAGGGCAAAAACCTTCTTTTGTTAAGATTAAATCTATGAAAATTAGAACAAACAAATCCACTTTAATCCTGCAGGGCCATGAGACATCATTTACTTAACAAACACATTACTTCACACCCCCAAATTAGGTTAAATTATGACATGAGCAAATAGAAATTTGGATTTGTGAAAAAATAAAATCATAAAGATGCACTTAATTTTGTGAACTTCAGGGCAGTTTGAGTAGGTTCCTGGTTACCTCCACATGGAATGGGGCATCCCTTAACCACATGGAACTTTAAATTACAGTTAATGGGGGGGGGGGGGGAGGGGGAATAGGAAGGACAGTAGAACAGCAGAATTAATCGGACATAACTTTCCTATCCTTGTATTTGAACATATGACCAGGGTAAATCTTCATCATGCACAATCCCAAGAATAGGATCCTAATTAGAAGAAGTTATACTTCATGTACATTACTGGAAGAATTCATGCATGTACAATATGCCAAAATACATTCTACTGTCATGTATATCTAAAAAGAGCAAAAAAAGAAAAAAAGAAAAAAAAATCACTGCTAAGAGTTAAGGTGTGTGAAAGCGGAGCATCTCTGTTAAAGTCCCATCTTCATCTGCAGAGCTTCAAAACTAATTCTCAGGTGCCTGGGAAAATATTCAGATGTGAGAAAGCAGGTATGGGACTGCACCTGTGCATAATATGGGGACAGTGGGGAATAAGTTTGCAAAGACCATGTACAAGTAGGCTACAAGACTAAATTCTATCTCAGAAGAATGAGTTGCACTTGATCGGCAAGAATATTTAGTTTGATGAATAATAAGCCAGGTATCTTGGATATAAAATGTGTGTTAGTCTATAGCAGTGAGTCCAGGTAAAGATTTAATTTGATATCTGCTCATAGGGTAAAGAACTGTGAACTCTTGAGTCTTATCTGGATTCTCCAAAGAAAAAGAACAACAGGATCTCTGTCTCTCTCTCTCTCTGTCTCTCTCTGTCTCTCTGTCTCTCTCTGTCTCTCTGTCTCTCTCTCTCTCTCTCTTTCTATGTTTCTACTTCTCTTTATATACATATCTCAATTTGTTTTAAGAAATTACCTCAAAGAATTGAGTAGACTTGTGAGGTCCAAAATCAAATTGTGTAGAAGAGCAAGCTGGAGACTGAGACAAGAGTTGGGGTTTGCATCCAAGGAAAGCCAACTGGCAGAATTCCTTGCTGTCTGGTGAAGGTAAGTATATGTTCTGTTAAGACCATCCACTGATTGAAAAATGCCCACCCACATGGTGGAGAGCAATGTGCTTTAATAAAAGTCTGGTGATTTTAATGTCATTTTAATCCAAAATTGTTCTTATAGAAACCTCCAGGACAATGTTTGATCAAATATATGGACACCATGACACACTCAAGTAAATACATAAAATTAACCATTACACCTAAATCTTTTCCTATGAAATTAGGATGATTCCTATGAGAAAGGAAGGTAAGGGTAATAGTGGTCACCATATAAAATATGTCTCTCTTTTTAAATCAAAATGGGATCACTTTAGAGACCATTTAGTTGTTTTCCAGGAAAAAAGAAAAATGCTAATCTCTACCTCTTCAATTACATCATTTGCGACTGTTAAAATATAATCTTTTTTTTTTTTTTTTTTTTAAGCTGAGCCCAAAATTAGCAAAGAAACTTATGCTGGTGAGAGAAACATTTGTGTTTCTAGAGAAAAAAAGAAGCAGAAAACATAAACTAATCACTGGAGAGGGCTGTCCTGGATATTGATTATGGAGCCATCCAGGGCAAATAAAACCCTTGTACCAGGTAAGAGGAACTTGCAGGATTATGTAAGGGGAATCTTAGGTGAAATAATGTACTGGTGAAAGGACATTACCAGCCTCTACCCCCCACATCTTCACCTGATATTTCTCCAATGTCTGGGTTATAGAGGGTTCACTGTAGCCTAGAGAAGTCACCATGATGGACCAGTGGAGGATCACATGCTGGAACTCACCACCTGACAGGAAGAAACAGAGATAGCACAAGACACTTGCTGATATGTCAGACCCCTAGCTCCCTCCACCCACACGTCTTTAATTGGAGCCTCTGATGTTTGAATTCATTTAGCCCTTTAGGTCTCTCATGTGATCCTTAGGTTCCAAGGACATAAACGAATATGCTAGAGATGACACATTGAAACCATCCTGACAATCTGACAGGCAACCAATTTTAATATCATTCGAGGGGAAAAAGGTGTCATAGCTTCACATGCTAAGTGTAGCTACAAAACAGTTTTGCTCCCTGGCATCATGTTATCAACATAATAATTGGAAAACTTTTAAAATTTCCTTCATTTTCCAAATGAAATTGTGAACTCAGGTGCTAAATGACTTATTGAGCTCTCTCAGGAAATAAGTGGAAAAGCGTAGATTGAGGCTCTACATAGGTTTCAACATCTTAGTGACTCGATCGGCTTCACTGAAAATAAGCCAGAGTTATGAACAATTTTGAAAATATGATTTCGTTATTGTCAAAGGGATTACCTATCAGAAAAGAAACTTTTCTCCCACTGTTACCATGTAAAGACTTCTGTACAAGACTTTTGTACATGATCATTTTACTTCTAGATGTCTCAGCTTTTTTAGGATTCCCTGATAAAATCACGTTCATTGGGTGAGACAACGCCAGTATTAATAAGGGGAAATATAAAATATCACGTGTTTTGTGTGTCGTCATCATTCCTTTGTTTAGGTGGAAGCTCCTCTCTCATTTTATTCATCAATGACCCATGCATTTAAAACCTGGGAAGATGGTTGTCAATGTATGTGGAACAGTTATGGAAATCAAGGCCAAAATATGCATTTAGAATTGATCTCCATATATCTGGAAAGAACAAATGCATCTTGGTACCACATCAGTTTTTAACCTACAACCACTACTCTGTGGCTTATACTGAACAATGGAGATTTGATAATGCAAACAAGACTCTGAAACTTATAAACAGAGGGATGAGATTTCATATTGACTTAGAAGAGAATGGGTCCATTCTTTTGAGAGGGTTAGTTTATTTTAAAAATATATTAAATAGGTTGTACATATTTGCATTAATTCATCAACCTTTTACAAATATGATTTTTAGGGTCGATGTTAGATTGATTTAGCTAGGATTCCTGGTTTGCATGAGATACAGCTTCAGAAGCACTTTTCAGATAAATCTCTTCATAATGACAATAGTCATTAGAAATGTTCTGGCCTTCTCAATATTGGATAAGAAACAAATAAAAACAAAACAAAAGAAAATCTAACATGAGGAAGCTTTAGTGTTAGTTTTCAAAAGGGTACTTTACCGTGTTGTTACATTATGATGAAGGGAATAATGTTATTCCTTGGCTCTTCAGATTATAAAGTTAGAGGGCTTGCTTTCAATTTGAAAGATGAAATCCAATGGACTGTTTAATTACAATGGATTATCTCTTTTAATTGTGAAGGAGGACACATAAATGATTATCCTCTTGCATTATCAAAGGGCCTTGGACTGATAATCTATTTAGCTAACATGTCTGGGTCTTGATCCTGTGGTCAGTGGGACTGAGCATCCCACTAGAGAGATATTACAACAGGCAGTTGGCAGAAGAGAGATTCGTTTTCTTTTCCAGGTATCAGTAACTTAACCTCCAACCATCTCTAAACCATTATTGGGAACATAAGTGTGTAGGGAATTAGGAAGCCCAGAAAATCACACCTTAAAGCACAGTTTTTGCCTAAGGCTCAGCATGTGTGGTAGAGAAACATGTAAACATTTCAACACAGATCTTCCTTGCTGATGTTGGTTTTAGCTTGTGTAATTAATGGCTCATTATATTTTAGCAGCTTTTCTAGGCAAAGTTCATCAGATATATTTTCTCATTTAATTTCAAACCTCAGTCTACTACTGACTGACATTTTAGAGGCAAATAAAATGAGGCTGTGGGAAGCACAAGAAGAGACTGAGGTCTCTGCTTCCTGGATCAAGATGGGAGCACGCATCCTACACATGCTCCTGCCAATACCTGCTGGCCTCCCCAGAACTGAGTCAAAGCAGGCCTCATGCCTTTGAACCTCCAGAACTCTGAGCTAAATAAATCTTTTCTCTTGTGAATTAGTTACCTCAAGTATTTTGTTATAGTAACTCAAAGCTGAGTAATGCAGAATCCGTGTATCCTTCCCTAAAATGCTCCCATGGTAATATCTCATATAACTTTAACACAATATCTAGACTATGAAATTGAAATTGGTATGATATTGTTAACTAAACTATGGACAGCATCCAGTCACTACTAATTTCTTATTAATTTTTAATGTATAATGATGAGTAAATCATATCATGGCATTAGAAATTTATATGGGAAATTAACCCAGTATCAAAGGAAAACTGCAGGTAATTTACAGATGAATTTCTGTATAAGAATACACCAAAAACCAAGAATGAATTTTCACTATAAGCATAACTGCAGAGTCTTAAGAAAAGCAGATCGTAACAAGTTGTGAATAGCTGACATTAAATAAAAATAGTCACATCACGGATCCAATTTTCTCTTAAGAGCAAGTGTTCAGTACATTCTTTAATATCAAGTGGTCAGTGCCAAGCTCATTTTACTTCCAAGTCATCAAGTTCAGAAGAAAAATGTGAAAATCAATCAAAGTAAAAATATGTTGAAATAAAGATGTATAAACACATACATATTTTTGGAGTTGATTCCCTGAGACATGCATAGGTGAACAGCAAATATTTGAGGGTCTTGTGCACTCTGGCTGAAGCCTCAGGACAAACCAGAAGGGATAGACTTACTAATTTCCCTATATTCTTCAGTAGCCTCAACCAACCGGAATAGCCAGCAAAAATAATTCCTGGAATTAAAAAAAAAAAAAAAAAAAAAAATAGAGCTACTCAATGAACCTAAAAAAGTCTACCTGTATTTTGTTATTTTTCAGAAAAATAACATTCAGACTAGAAGAGGAAAAAAAGAAGTGCATGCACATTGTGTATTATTTTCAGCACTGCTAAATAGTTACCCTAGGATTTCTGCTATTGATGGGCAGATCCCTATTAGTTAGTGGTTTATGTTTTTTAGGAAACACTTTCAAATAAATTGACCCATAATGATAGCACTCAGAGGAAAATAGGTGGTTTACAAAGCACTTCTCCTCCATTGGGAATTTTTTGAGGGATTAAGTGGAAGTGTGGAGAGGTGAAGGTTCACTCTATGGTCATCAATAAGGCTTAACAAGCTATTGGCTCTTCATCTTTACAAGACAAAAAAGTCAAGAGGAATTGGAGAAGGTGGGTTCTCTGTGGAGAGTACAATCTATCAGGCACTGATTTTCAGTCTCAAAGTTTTTTCCTCGATATAGCTGTTTTGTGTTTATGAAATCAACTTGTTTTCTTCATATTTTTTTCTTCCTTCTTTCCTTTGACCTTGTCATTCCTCTCCTCAGATCAATGGCTTCACTTATTGTCATCATAAAACCCCATTACATTAATGTGTCCCTCCATCCTCTTGATTATGGTGGTGACTCTGTAAGGACAGAGATCATATGGTGTGGTCTCAATATTTGGGAGAGTGCTCACCACACTGCTTATCTGTAGGAAAGCAACTGTCGAGTGAGCAACTAGAACAAAAACAAAGCAAGAATCTGTAAACATCATGCGTGTCACATGCCCTGCTGGAATCTGGATCTCAAGGAGAATAGTTCTTCCCCGGAGTGAGGTAGAGGGAAGGATGTGGGCTTCCCATCTGGGTAACTGTTATCTTACTTCAGATCCTTTACTTCTCCACCGGCAGTTCTTCTCTTTCACTTTGATACCAGTGAATTTCTTCTTCATATCTGGTATCATAAAGACCAACTTTCTTCCTTCCATGGAAAAGTCTCATGGGAATACAGTTCAACATCCATTCATCTGAGAATACACTTCAACATAATGTCTTACAATATGATGACCACTGAGCAATGCCATGAGCTTTGGATTCTACTCCTAATGGGTCACTTTACATTCTCTGTGAATTTGGTCCACTTCTCACAGGTAAAATGTATGCAACAATGTGCTTATCATAGTATTATTGCAAACATTAAATAACATGATGCATAGGAATTAACTCAACCTGAAACATTGTAACACTTACTGTTTCTTCCAACTTTGTTTCTTTTTCTTTGCTTTTCTAATCTCCTCTAATCAATTTCACTTTCTCTGAACTTTCTTCAAATTTTTCTCTCAGTTCCCTTTTATCAAAAACTATGTATATGTCTGTAACTTGTTGCATAGAATGAATTTAAAATTAATATCTTTTAGTAGTACAATATCATATTTTGGAGGTGGTATATCATCAATGAAGAAAGTAGTTCTTAACTTGGAAGAAAGCATCTTCAAGAGCAACAGTCTAACTGGGAACCCTTCTTTGGGAGAATTAGTTTTGTCTTTGAGAACCACCTAATGCCATTTATAATATGTAAGAGTCCAGTGGCGGTTCTTATTCCTTGGCTATCCTTTGAAAATATTTGGAGAAATGTAAAAATAGTCTGATTCCTAGATCCCATCTCATACCAATTAATTGAACTCTCTGGGTATTTGGGCCATAGCAAAGATTTCTAAAGTGACTTTTCATTTGACTCTAGTAAGGTAAAATATATATTTGTAATATTAATTGTAATATTAAGGCTTGATCCTTAATGTGGCACCAAGACAGGTGGTGGGACTTTAAGAGGTGGGGCCTATTAAGAGAGTTTTAGGTCATTAGGGATCAGTTCTTATTCCAGAACAAGCCTGATCCCTGAGTCACTCTCTGGTTTCCTGTCTGGTGACGTGATCTCTTCCTCTCACCTGTGCTCCTAATTGGGATTCTATCTGGCATAAATCCTTCACCAGGGCCAATCTGATACTGATATCATGCCCTAATGTTTCCAGAACCCTGAGCTAAATAAACTTCTTTTCTATATAAAGTTGCCTTATTCAGATACTTTGTTATAGTACCTTGAAAACTGACTAATACACTGAACCAATTATTGAGGTATTTACCAGGGGTATGTGATTCTTAAAGCATGTGAATTTATGGTCACTAACAAAACTCACTAGATATGATTTTCTGAAAGAAGAGACAGGGACAATATTTTTAATAAGCATCTCAGCTGATGCATATATACCATGAAGTTTGGTAGCCAGTAATTAAAATTTCTGAAATTGCAACCTCTCTGATTTGTGATCTCCAACTTATTAATGGCTCTCTTATTACATTTTTGTTTCTATGACAGAATGCCATACACTGTGTAGATAACTCCCAAAGCAGAGCAATTTATTTCTCATAGTTCTGGAGGCTAAGAAGTCCAAGGTCAAGGTGCAACATCTGCAATGTTCTTCTTACTTTATCAGCACACCGGGAGGAATGCCATGTCCTCACGTGGCAAAAGGTAGAAAACAGAGTTAGCAGAATGGGGTGTATGAAGACCCTTTGGTAATAACTTAATCCCATTCACAAGGAAGGAGCTTTCACACACTCTTAATTAACCTTAACAGGATCACACAGGCAACATCTGAATATGGGCAAAAGTCATTCAAACTGTAGCAACATGTTTGATGGGTTATTCATTTAATCTGTAGCTCCCTCTTAGTGCTGGACTCTGACTATCCTTTTCATGATAGAGGTCACAGGACAGCTTTTCAAGGGCAGTGAAATCCTCATCCACTCTGGCAGGAACCAACTTCCTTAATCTGACTATTTTGGATCTCATGGGAGACTCTGCAAATATCGGTTAATTTCTCTAAGGCAGATATTTGTGACTTAATGTCTCCAGGAATCGGTGTTCTTATCAGTAAAGGACTGAGCCTCTGTAATTTGCAGGGAGAATGGAGGCAAATAAATGTTTGAGGTCCTGCCACAGAAAATCCTCAATGCATGTTAGCAACTGTCTCCTTTTATAGTGACTTCAGTTGTCCTTTAATTCCTGTAATTAAAAAGCAACAATAAGATTCACCAAAAAGAACAAGTTCCGCACTGTGAAAATAATTTAGTCACTTTACAAAACAGCTAAATCTTATGTATAAATATATACATATATGTATCTCACCATATGTTTAAAGATGTATGCATTTATAATTATATATATACATATATATATGCTTTGCTATATGCAGTTTATTCTTTAGTCATTTTACACATATCCCCATGAACTATAGGAAGAGTAGAGTTAGAAACACATGGACATTAATTGGAAGTCTCCCATCACTGGGATATTTGAAAAGCCTAGATACAGAGATAGATGATCATGTAGTTCTACACATGCAGTGACGAGATTATAAATGTAGAACTGGCTCAGATGTTACTGTCTGTATTAGAATTCCCCCTGAATCATTCTTAAGTAGGAAAGCAAGGAAATTTCACCTAACTTCCCTTCGGTTGCTTTCTTTTCTATAGACAGTATATTGCTTGATCTACATAAACATGTTGTGAGATTTAAATAATCTAACACATGTAAAGCTCTTGGCTAATGTTTACTGACAACCTTGTAGGTGTTCACTATTCTACTATATTAGAAAAGCACTTAGCAAACTCCTTGGTATAGAGAAAGTAACAAATAGCATGTTACAGCTGAATTGTGCCTCTCTCAAATTCACATGTTGAAGTTCTAACCCTCAGTACCTCCGAAGGTGACTATTTAGAGGTTTATGAAGAGGTGATTAAGTTGAATTGGGGCCCTTTGGGTGAACCCTAATCCAATCTGACCGATGTCCTTATAAGAGGAAACCTATACACACAGGAGGCACCAGGAATAGGAAAACACAGAGGAAAGACCACCCAAAGACCCAGAAGTAGGCTCCTGCTGCAATAATCCCACTGAGTGGAATCATCCAAGCTGGAGTGCTCCAGCTGGGAACAACTTTCAACTATATCCTTGTGCCTCATTCTTGACATGCCAATTACTGGAAGCACATCAGCTCCTTCTACTATCTTAGTTATGAAAGTCAATTCCATGAGTTTTTGAAGTTCAGCTCTCATTTCCTTATGGGGTCTTTAATTTCAGTACTGGAGAACAACACTCTTTAAGAGAAGTTGTTCTCTTTCACTCTACCCCTTTTGCTTTGATTGAATATGTATAGAAACAGAATTTACTCCAAGTTCTAAAACTTTACAAAGATATCTCTGATGTTTCCCCTTATTCTCTGGGATCTGCTCACCTATAAACTGGAGACTGGCATTGGTCTGAGACCAAAGGACCAGGTTAACCCAAGTTGTTCATAGGGTTCCTGCATTGGCAGTGTAATTGCTTTTCACAATTTTAAGGAGTATCATACAGTGCTTTCAGATTTAGGCCTGATACTCTGCCAGCAGGAAATCTCTATTAGCATTGTGTTATACTGGCCGTAAATATAAAGATGAAGAACTTAAAGTTCTAAATCTGTAAGAATGGATACAACTTTCTTTTGTTATAGAACATTGCAATGTGTGAATTTCAAACACACTAGAGGGGCCAGAGAAGGCTTTGTAAAACATTAATTTTCTTATTGCCCTTAAAAGAAAGAGAAAATATTTTGACTTTAAATATGCACTGAAAATTGAGTAAAAGTAAATATTTTCCCTATACACCGCTGTTTTGAAAAGTGCCCACAGATGTAATTAAGACATGCTTGCGATGAAGAACACACATATTTTACTTGTGTATTTCCAAAGGATAGTATAAATTGGTACTTCTTTTCAAACAATTTAAAAGATACTCTATTATCATCTGGGACATTTGTTTATTTACAAAAGGTGCCTGTCTCCCACTTCCTAGGAATATGTGTCTGATTTATGTGGGATAAACAGCACTGTTTGAAAATTATTGGCTGATTTAGATCACAATGACTTTAAGGCGATAATTCCTCTTGCAGACACCAGATATTTGCTTAAATGTATTCTATGAAGAAGATTCAGCTAAGCATGACTCTTATTAGATAGTTCTGGGAAAGTAATTGCTTGGGCACTCATGTTCTCTGTTACCATAGTACCACGTCTGATGACTCACCCGAGCTCTCCCTCCACAGAGACGCCAAGTTCCTCTGTGTTCACCATCACCTGCAGCTTTCTGACGGAAATGGATACAAGTGTCAATCTCAGACTTCTTATTTAGTTCTCAGTTGTAGTTGGACTCCCATTATCCACAGCGCTCAAATTCTGAACTCCATAATTGTTAAAAGAGGTTGAAGAGATTGTTCCCCCAGAGAGCCTTTTAAACTTTCACTTCTCTCTCTTATTCTCTTTCTCTCTCCTGCTCTCACTTTTGAATGCATGCCCATAACATCCATGTCACACTGACTGTGATTAGAAATCACAGTTACACAAGGATGCATAATGTGGTAGAAAGAATATATGACTTGAACAAGGACTGTCCCAAGATCATGCTCTTTATTTGCTAATTGAAACGAACCAAGACTTCCCCTTTCTGCATTCTGTTTCCTGTCTTGGAAAATGGACAGAACAGTACCTCATCAGGAGCATGTGAGTGTCAAGTGAGTGCAGAGAGGACAAGAGCTCTCTGGGTACTGCCTGGGGTTTCTAACATTCATTCTCCCGGGGATTCTGCAATGTCAGAGCTGGAGGTAGATGAGAGGAGTCACACCTGAGGAGGCTGAGATTGTTGCATGTCCGAGGCCCTTTGAGGGTCATAGTTGTGGAGCAGCAGTGAGGTGGCTGAAGGAGCTAAAGAACACACAGGGAAACAAGAAGTCAGCTAGAGGGGTCAGAACAGATTTATTGTTCACGGTGACATTCCATGCGTGAGTCCTCTGGCAAGTGTGTGCCAATCTAATTCTCACCAGAAGCCCAAAATTAAAACACTATCATTATTATTTTTTCTTTTACAGTGGAGGTAACTGATAATAAGTTGCTAAATATGTGACCAAGAGTCACATAGAAATAAAATGTGCCATGGATCTTAGAGCAAAACCCATAGGAGACAAATTTAGATCTTGTGCTCTTAATAATTGTGCTAGTCTCTAAGTCACAGAACTGAGTCAGGTAAGAGGGTCAGATTCAGCAATGGGTGAAAAGGAAGCAAATAGAAAAGCAAAACATCTATAATGATCTTATTTTTCCTTTCATTTGCTTAGCTTATTATTTACTCATTTATTTATTTATTGGTACGGAGGCACTTTACCACCAAGTTGCATCCTCAGCCCTTTTCATTTATTTATTTTTATTCTTTTTTTTTTTAAACATTAAAAATTTTTTTTTTTTTTATTTTTACAGATTGCATTTTGATTCTTGAGAAAGGGGCTCACTAAGTTGTTTAGGGCCTCCCTAAGTTACTGAGGCTGGCCTTGAATTTGTGATCCTCCTGCCTCAGCCTCCTGAGTGACTGGGATTACAGGCATGTGCCACCGCACTTGGTCTGCTTAGCTTATTTTAAAACTGTATAAAACTTTCAGAAAAGTTTTAAGGCCATTGGATTTTTAAAATTTTGCTTAAAAAAAATGTGTGAGTAACTTGTGGATATGAGGCCCATCATTCTCCAAAACCTCTGTGTACATGTCCTGCAATGGTACCCCTTCCTACACACAGGACGCACATCTAAATTAGAATGTTAACCACTTCACATTAATAGAGTCATTCCTCAGTGTGCGTAGGGGATTGGTTCCAGTGCCACGATAGGTACCAAATTCCAAAGATGCCTGAGTTCTCTATAAACCGCGGTGTAGAATTTGCATCTAGCCTACACAAATCCTTTGCTTCATCTCTAGATTACTTACAATACCTAAGCCAATATAAATGTTATGTGCATAGGTGCATTATAGTTTGTTGTTTAGGAAATAAAAAGAAAAAAATCTGCATAGTTAATACATACAATTTTATTTTTCAGAATATTTTTGATCTTTTTCTTTTTAAAATTGGTTCTTTTTAGTTACACATGAAAATAGAATTCATTTTGTCATAATCATAAAAGGATGGAATATAATTTGTTCTAATTTAGTCCCCAGTACTTTTCCTTACCCTGCCCATCTACCTCCCCCCATTCCCTTCCCTCTGCCCAACTGATCTTTCTGTTATTTATTTATAGTATTTTTTAAATTAGTGTCTTGATGTACATGATGGTGAGAGTCCCTGTGGTATATTCATATATGTACATACTACAGTGATGCAGCCACATCAATGTTTACAGTAGCACAATTCACAATAGACAAGCTATGAACCTAACCTAGATGCCCTTCAACAGATCAATGGATAAAAATATATGGTATATATACAACAATGGAGTATTACTCTGCCACAAAGAAGAATGACTTTAAGGCATTTGCCAGTAAATGGATGGAACTGGAAACTATCATGTTATGTAAAAGAAATCAATCCCAAAAAGTCAAAGGTAGAATGTTTTCTTTAATATGCAGAAGCTAATTAGAATATTTTGGAAGTTGGTTGAAACCCTGAATATAGAGTCTAGTGATACAGCCAACCAACTACTATTGAATTTTCAGACTAAAGTTTTGCTAATAGATTCAAAAGTGCCCTTTATAGAAAAGAGAGCTAATCAGCCTAGAGTTTACTTTTCCCATCTCCTTACTCTCCTTTAACCTAAAACTCTTCTTCAGTCTTACTGTGCCATTATGCAACTTGAATGATTTTAAAGATTACAAGCCAGTTATTTTGGAGAATGTCCCTTGCTTTGGGTTTATCAGATAACTTCCTATGATTTGGTTCAGGAATGCATACCCAGCAAGAGAACCACAAAATTGGAGCTGCATTCTTCTCATTGATTCTTATCACATAAGGCTCAGTTTTGATGTTCCCATTGCTGGTTGGTGTTTACTTGGATTACTAGGTAAAGACAATGTCCAGCAGATTTCTCCTCTGAAATAGACTTTGTTTTCCCTTTACAATTAGGATTTTATAGAGTCGTTGAAATGAAGCACATAGTCCAGTTCTCATAAAATTTGCAACCCATTATTCAAATGCAAATATGCATTTATTATTTCCTATTTTATTGAATGGATTATAATTTCTTGGTATTATTTCTATTTTGACCTCCATTACTCCCAGATTTAGTCAGTGGCAAGCCTTCAATGAAGCATCTGCGTCCTTCTGAAGCGCTCCATTGCCTGTTAGTCCCTACTTACTTCTGAACAAGGTGTTCCAGGCCCTTGCCCTCCTCCACCTGCTTGGACTCTACACCTTGCTCTATAGGACACAGCAACCTTTACCTGACTCAGACACCTCCCATTTTCAGTCCCACCAGAGAAGGATGGACAGAGTTTTGAAAGGTACTGCACCAAGAAAAGAGAATTTTGGACAATTGATACAGCGAAGAGTTCAGACAGGGCACTATGTGTTGAAAACCACTCTTCTACCACATTAAATCTTTATAAAGACAGTTCCCTCTTCTCAGGAAGTAAGGCAAGAGAGAAGGACTGGATCCAGTTTGTGAAGGACAATGAGTTTTTACTGAGCACAGAAAGTATATCTGCTAAATTAGGTCCCCAAGAAACATTTATCAAATAAAATTTAAATAACTCTGTTTAAGTATCTAAAGTCATCAGTGAGGAATGGCTTGGAGACTGATGTAGTTCCTGAATCCTAGAAATAAGATTTGATTGCTGAGTGAATTTCCTCACTTTTGAAACTGGAAAATTACAGATTCTTCAAGTTTCTGCCCCTGCCTTCTGGGAATCTTTTCTCCTTCCCAGTCATCTTTTAAGTTAGATGGTCCCTAACAATTTTTCCTGCAACCCTTTATGCATGTTTGTATCTGAACACTGAATCATTAAGTTTAGAATTAATGGTTTGTGACCAAAAACAAAACAAAACAACAACAATAACAACAACAACAAAAAAAACCAAATAATCTGTTTTGAAAAAGATAGGAAGTTGTTCTTTACATAACGATTACAGAGTTTTTTAGACTTCAGAATCTGTCCTGTGAATCTTCACGTGTCACCTGTGAATCTTCACCTGTCACCTTAGAGGCTAATACGACTCCTTGTGCTCCAGCTACTTTCTCTACATCCCGCAAATCAAAAAAGTGGGAAGGACAAAAAAATGGTCTTCCTCTCTACAAGAATGATTCTTTGAAATTGTGCATAAAATCACATTTTTTTTTTTTTTTGGCAGTACTACAAACTCAACCTGGGGTCTCACACACACTAGACAAGTGCTCTTACCACTGAGCTAAATCCATGTTCCTTTTTAAAATTTTATTTTGGGACAGGGTCTTAGTTGCTGAGGCTGGCCTTGACCTTACAATCCTCCTACCTCAACTTTCTGAGAAGCTGGGATTACAAGTGTGTGTCACCATGCTCAGCATAAAACTACAGTTCCAATTAATTTACCTGCAAGCAGTTACATGGCCAAACCTCTTGTCTTATTCTTGCTCCTGCTGCTGTAACAGAATATCTTAGACAGACTGGATAATTTATAAGCAACAGTTTATTTCTCACACTCTGGAGGCCAACAAGTCAAGGATGAAGGCATGTGTTGGTAATCAATGTCTGGTGAAGGGTACTAGGTGCCTCTGTCCTGACTGGGAAGGGAGCAGAAGGTGGGAGGGAAGAATGTTGTGTGCACAGAGAGCAAAAGACATGAACAGTGGTGAAAGGGCAAGAGGGACTAGGATATTCCCCTTCGTGTCTTATGTAAGGACATTAACCCCGTTCACAAAGGTGGAGCCTTCCAGCCTGATCGTCACTGTAGGAACCCACCTCTTAATGCCCTTATTGTGGGAGGTACCTTCAACATGCATTTTGGAGAAACACCGTGAACCCTATCGCATCACTGCATTGAAGGGTAGAAAATGCAATTTCAATGACTTGTTTCCTCTAGTTTATATAAAATATAAAATCAGGGTTTCCTTTACTAAGAAGGAGGAGAGGAACAGATATGGAGGGACAGCCTGTGCTGAGGACATTTATTGGCATACATGTCAACAGCATAGGTTTATATGTCCATTGCTCCTAGGTTGACTTGTTTATTTCTCATATTTACTTAATATATTTATTCATTGAACTAACGTATATTCTGCATCAACTATAACTTACAATTTTCGTGTAATGTAGGGGGAGGGAATTGTCTGTATATTGAAAACTATGTTATGAGTTCCTCAAATATATGAATAAATCAATCATGATCTCCCCTGCACAGTGTCTCGCACCTTCAACAGTCTGCAGCATAGGATCAACACTAAAAAAAGAGTCTTAGTTAAGTGAGGGAAAATGGTAGAAGCAACATGGAGTTCTGCAGAAATTAATATTCAAGGCCCCTACATAGTGTAGAAGACATGGTCCAGTATATGAAGGCAGAGTTCTTGGGTTTACCTTCTACCTCTGTCACTTACTAAGTGGCATTGGGGAAATCACTTAACTTTCTTTAGAATAGGAATAATAATAGCTATTCCTCATAACTGTTTCAAGTGGATCAAGTTAGATTAAATGTGGCAGGTGCATAGAAGAGCAGTACATTATACATACTCAAGCATTTCATCTTTCTGGAGGAACGGGTATTTTTTTCTTCTTGTTTTTATACTTCACCTTAAGATCAGACCATTTCTTCTGAGCCCAGTTCAAACCCTTTGGTGACAGTGCCAACAGTCATCCATCGCCTGTTGGTAGAATCCACACACATGGGACAAAGATAGAAATAATATACTTCTCTCTGTGCTGATGTCATTGCTACCAATTGCTTAGTCAAAACTCTTGCCAAAAGAAAGCATCATTTTCAAATGGGGTGATATTTTGCTGCTTACATGAAAGCTCTTTCCTAGCTGGAAATTGTGATGATTGTATCATATAAAGACTTCCAAAAGAAATCACAATGAGCTTGGTGAGGAAGGCAAAGGAACCTGGGGAAGATTAAAGGGTTGTATGCAATGAAGAGAACACTATCAGAACTTTTCATTTCTCCTGCATTTAAACTCCAGAAACCCTGAAGTCTTCCACAAAATTATATTTTCTTTTGTCTTTCCATCTTTTCCTCATAAAAAAATCTTCTTTCTTTCTTTCTTTTTCTTTCTTTCCTTCCTTCCTTCCTTCCTTATCCCCCCCACTTCTCTGTATTTCTTTCATCTTTTCATCTTTTTTTCTTTTCAGAGCAGGAGAAAAGAAAGAAGTGGTTAGCTGCTATAAAGGAGGGTTATCAAGAAAATCAATGAGCTCCATATTATTCTGCCACAGAACATGAAAGAAAGTAGGAAGAGAGATGAAGTTTCGGGAGGGAAGTAAAGAACCAGTGCATGCTGGATGCCTGTGGAGTATTTGAGTTATTGCCAAGTGATAGCTCAAAGCCCGGTATCTGAGGTTAAGGAGTCAGTGTTCAATCTTATGTCTATCGCTTACTCCCTGAGCCACTTTAAGAAAGTTAATTAACATATCTGTGCCTCAGTCGCCTCCTCTGCAAACTTGGGCTAATACCTACCTAACAGGCTTACAAAGTAATCACCCAAGTCTGAGAGAGAACCTGGGCAAAAAACATATTAAGTGTTGAAATCTCACTTAACAAAGAAAGTGTTGGCTGAGAGAAGTTCTGGGTTAAAGTCTCAGAGAGAAGACATAATATGAATTTGAATACAAGTCTGTAGAATCCCAGAGCCAACAACCTTAACCTTTGCCACTTGACTTAGCTCATCAAATTCACCTAATAAACAAATAAATAAATAAGTGCTTGAGATCTATCTCCTGATATATTCCTTTAATTGTCATTACTTCCAAACTTCCTCTAGTGATTTTTTTTTTTTTTTTTTTTTTTTTTTGGTGGTACTGGGGATTGAACTCAGGGCCTTGTGCTTGCAAGGCAAGCACTCTACCAGCTGAGCTATCTCCCCAGCCCCCTCTAGTGATTTTAAGTGCAGCTATGCTTGACAAGCATTGCACTTAAATTTAGTTCTTAGGACTTCGTATGTATCAGACTCACTGGGCGAGCTTGATGAATGACAGGTCTCCAGATTCAACTCCCTCATTCAGGAAGCCTTGTGTGGGATTGCGAGCCAGGAATGCTGATGCTCCTCTGGGAACTTCACTGTGAGGGCCGCTGATCTGGTTGCAGCTCTAGCTAAGAGGAGTGCTTTTCCAGAAACAGACCTCATCATATAGTCAGGCTCCACTGACCTGCAGACATCCTCAGGTAGGTGTAAGCTCACGGTAAGGACAGGTGGGAATTAACCTGCACCTCCAACATAGTGCCAGCAGCCAGACTTTCCTTTCACCATTTCTCGTCGACTCAGCTTCCAAACCAGTTGCTCTGAAGGAAGAAGGCAGATTACCCAACTGCACTTGAGGCAAACGAGTTTCTGAGTATTGGCTAACCATTTCGTGTTGGTTGGTGAGGTGACGTTACACTGTCCTTGAGACATGGGTAGAGTCACATTAGTCACAACAAGCTTGCACTGGTTTATGGAAGGCACTCACAGGGGTTTGACTGGTGGGTGGCCATTGTGACAGGAAGGCACTCAGTGGAGAAAGAGCTTGGACGGAGAATTGTCCTCCTTGGAGGTCCTTGGAGGAGGACAATTCTGCATTAGAAATGAAACTACCACAGCATATGATCTCTGGGAAAAAATAAACAAGTCCATCATAATGGGTTCAACAATTATCAGACCTCTGTACTTGACTGAAATGACTTAGAAATGCAGACGATTGCTATACTGAAATACATTCTCATCTGACAATGAAAAAAATTCAGAAATAATGCCTTAAGAAAGGCTTTGGAAAGACTAGTGATTTTCTGCCATTGGCAGTAGTCATCAAATCACTTTTATATGTGGTATGCTGTATGGCAAATATAGGGAGGTGATTAGGATTAAGAGCAGCCACACTTGCAAAATTGAGTTAAAATTTCTTCTCTGGTACTCTACAGCACCCTGAAACTGGTCACCACATGGTACCCAGCCAAACTTCAATTTCTAATCTACAAACTGGCAATGATGATATTTAATTTATAGGATGGTTGAAATGATCCAGAGGGGTAACATAAAACACGCACTTACTATGTAGAAACTTATATGTAATTTCTAACATCATTTATTGAGAATTTATTATTTTGTTATGAGTATCATATACTCAAACTAATAAACTTTGTTTCATGCACAATGTATAATTCAGAAAATATTTGTGAATGCATTGAGCCGGCATGTAGGGGGTGCTTTTGTAATGGCTTGGCTTTATCTCTGGTTATTGAGTTTTCATGGAATGAAATGGCTTTCATCTTAAGCACAAAGGTGGGGAGTATCGTACATTGATTTATTCAACAACAGAAGCAAAGTGAGCAAGCCAGAGGAGAGAGGAACATAGATGGAGTTGTCAGAAACAGCTCCCATTCTAAGAGACTCATTTTTCTAATGTGATAATTGCTATTTATTTTATAGGCTTGCACATGACATATCACCGCTGAAACTGCTTCTAATTCTACTTTTATTATTAACCTCACTTTTCAATTCTTTATCGACCTTGGGCAAGACTATTTTCCTCTTCATAGCATCAATAGAAAAGCTGGTTCAAGTTTGCTTTAAAAGAAATTAATCTCAAAGCTATTCCTACATTTTAAAAGGACTTTGCATGAGAATGTTAATAGCTGCTATTAGGCTTGGAATCAGCCCTTCCCTAAGAGGGAAACAAAAGTGCAGGTTTAGTTTCATTCGATCAGAGAAATTAATAGGATAACTATGAAATGCTGCTACAGAGCAGCCTGGTGCAGAGAAAGCCCAGGCAGCACTAGGACGCTCAGCTCTGGTGTCTTCTCTCTGGATGGATTTGGGTGAGTTCCTTAAACTTTCTGCATCTCAGTTTCTTTGTCTTCCAAATTCATTATCAATCCATATTTTGTTTCATGTCAGTCCCCTACACTGATTTTCTGAGCCACATGTATGCAAGGAAGGACAGTTGGGAAGGAAGGGAGGGAAGAATGAAAGGCGGTATGAGACGGATGTAATGGAGAATGGTGCATGTAGTACCACAGGAACCCAAATTATGTCAAGAGAATGAGCAGAATATTTAAAATCAGAACCTGAAAGCAAGAGCCAAGCCTCTTCATCACCAAAATAGGGACTCATACACAGGTTTCACATTTGGGGCTCAGTAGAAGAGGAGTTCTTAAGAATTTTCCCAGAGACAGGCATCAAAAGAAGGAAAGCAGGCATTGATTGAGTGCCTGCAAAGTTTGAAGCCTGAAATACAGTCACACTTAATCATCACAGTAGGCCTAGGAGTTAGACATTTCGATCTCCTGTGTTGCAAAGAGGAACTCAAGATGAACAGGGTTGATGGGAAATATCTGGAGCTGCAGCATTGTAGAAGAAAAATCTAATGATTACAAACCAACTTGACTTCAAAATCTGCTCAGTAACGTCATAGGATTCTGTGTCCTATCTCCCCCAAATCTGGATAATTGAAAAATAATCCAACAGACCATGTCAATAACTTATCTCAATACCCCATAATAATGGATACCAGACACAGTTTTAGAGCTCGTATAAATGCGTCTTATGAAAGAAATGCTCCTCATGCTCGCTCAGGCTCCTTTCAAATGAAACCACGTGCAGAAAAGTTTATAGATCAAGTGACATTGTAGGCAATTAAGGCCTCAAAGAGCCAGGAAGGATGCAAAAGTTTTCAAAAATAATTTCCACTGTGGCAGAAATGCAAAGTTGATTGAAGTAACAATGTCACTCAGAAAGTTTGCTAGTCTTTTTAAGAATGACATTAAGCAGTGACAGACAATTGATGGGGACAGACACTTCAACGGAGGTTGACAGAGGGACTGGGATGCTTCAAGAAGAGAAAAAAATAATCCAGTGAGAGACATGCATAATGAGTGATTGTTTTCCTTCCATCTTTTTCCTTTTTCTATTTTTAAATATAGATGTCAATTCTCTCTAATTTTTCAAAAATACGAAAACCCACTTTTGTATTTGACTTTTAAGATCTCAAACCGTAATTACAATGTTTGCATTTAAGCAACAACACCTTAAGTGAATAAAAGAGTTTAGAAAAATAGAACATATGGTGCCATCTGCAGAATGGTGCTGAGAATTTGGGGAAAGTGTGGAGATGAATGCATTTTTTGCATCTACAACATGCTCAAAATAAGGAGCTGAGAGTTTTTTCTTGAAAGCTCTGCAGTTGGAAAGTTTCCCACTGGCTTTTTATCTTATTACCAAATGAGTGTGGATAAGGTTGTGACCAGATAATACTTGAATCATAGATCTGAAAAGAAAATTCTACTGGTGGATTTTATAAGCATGGTACCTAGAACACAGAAGGGCAAAGAGAGTTAACATCTTCATTGGAACTAGTAAATGTCAGAACTGGAACTGGAACTCAAGCCCCTGCCTACGCTCCTCCATCACGTCTTGTGATAGAGAATAGAAATAGAAAGGCCGAGTTTCTCTGAGCAGTGTCTGAGCTGCACTGCAGGGGAAGAGCAATAGTTTAAATTATAAAGTCTATAAAATGTCGCAATACAGGAAGTCCACTTCATTTTCATACTGCTAATGTTAACAGAGCATTCAGAATATGTCCATGACTATGCTCGGACCCAGGACACCAGAAAGAATGAGTCGAACTGCTGCCTTCATTAGATATCCTTATCTAAAATGGACACGCTCTTGCTTCATAACTATACATTCTAGAACTTTGTTTCTTATGGTTAACTTTAAAAAAATGTACCATGAAAAAAAAAAAAAAAAAAACCCAGCAAATATTCCACAGTAAGACTTCTGTTTTAAATGGGAGTGAGGTGCTAGGTCGAGAAGTGGACACACAAGATAAACAGTGTCTTGTTCATTTCTACATCCAACAAGATAAACAGAGTCTTGTTCACCTCTACATCCAAAGAGGTGTGACTGGAACTATGAACTGATAAAGCTCAAAGGCCTCCCTCTTTTGGGAAGACCTGATTGAGAATTTGGGAGAGAATCTTTCTCACTTTTCAAAGATATATTTATATTTTTAAACCTGTATTTGAGTATACCATAAGAATCAGGCAACAAATAGATTTTCTAAACATAGGGTCTTGAGATTTCATAATGAGAAGAAGGAGGAAGAATGTAGAAAGTCTTCAGATTCTTAAGTCTTGGACACGCCTTTCTCTGATGAGTAAGGAGCAAGAGGGTGGAGGGATGTTGGTACTCATGGGAGATTGTCTTTGCTTGCTACTCAATATCATTTCCATTTTCATTGATAGTGACAGGAAGAAGGTGTTAATGAACAGTACCAAGGCAAAACCAAAAACAAAACACAAAAACCAGCATGCAAAAACGAGCTGCTTTTTTGCCGACCTTCCTCACGACCTTCTGAGGAAGGCTACTTAATACAGTGGTATTTGGAAGTTGGATGTCAGGATCCCACCCCAGGGTTCCTAGTTACCAGCTCTGTGACCCTGGGTAAGTGAGTTCTTTCATTCCTGGGAGAATAGTACAAACAAGGCTTCTTAGGGTGCACATCTCTTTTGGGCTCATACGTGAAAAACAAAAATGCAGCCTGATTAAAAAAAATAAAGATGTTAAGGCTATTTTAGAAAACCTAAAGGAGATTAATATACACATAATACACACTGCTATAATGTTACCCAAGGAATATAAACAGATTGTGATTAGCAAAGAAATAGAAATCATAGAGGCAAATGATTCTGCCAGAGATCAGAGTTCAAAGTGTAATTTCCAGAGTTAGAATCAAACTCTGGCTTCTTCACTTTCAACACTGACACATTGAACTAGTTAGATAAGTCACATACCAAATCTTAGGCTCTCAGTGTGTGTGTGTGAGTGTGTGTGTGTATGTGTACATGTAATACATATGCACACACATTTATATAAGTTAATATAGAAAATCTACATAGTGTTCATATCTACTTTATAAAACTAATGTAAATGGTGAGGAGAAAAATAATACAAATGCATTAAACATAAGGCCTGGCACAAAATGATCAATAAGAGTCACTATTAAAGCCAGGAGCTGTGCTACATACACATCTGTAATCCCAGTGGCTTGGGAGACTGAGCTAGGAGGATCACAAGATCAAAGCCAGCCTTAGCAGTTTACCAAGATCCTAAGCGACTTACTGAGAACTTATCTCAAGAAAAAAAAAAAAATTTAAAAAAACCCAAGAATGTGACTCAGTGATTAAGTACCCCTGGGTTCAATCTCTGGTATCAAAAACAAAACAAAAGCAAAAACAAACCAAGTTACTCTTAAACTTATTATTACAATATTTGTTCATATCCCAGTGGAGAGTGATCAGATTTACTGAGGCACGTCGTCTACCTTTTTTAGAGAAAGTAATATTGAACTCCCTCCCCTCAACAATTAAAGTAAGGTTTCAATAAGTATTTGTTTAGTGATGAATCAATGAGTTTTCAGCAAGAGGAACATTGTTTAACCTAGTTTTGCTCTCCCTAGTAAATTTTCAATTAGTTTGCACTGCTATATTTAGAATGCCTACATTTTGAGAGCATAATGCTAGCTTTGTGCCCTTGAGTAAATCATTTTCTCTTCAACCTTTTTAATTTGCTGAAACAAATGAGTGGATTGGATAAATATGCAATTTAAAAAAAAAAGAAAAAAAAAAAAAAAACCTTGGCCGAAAATGCAATTATAAATCACTGGGCTTTTAATTTTATTTAAGTGTTTGGATTTTGAAAGTTAAACTTATTTGTGGAAATCATTCTCTCTTAAAGACTTAAAATATAATTCCATTTTGCTTAGATGAATTTCATGGTTTCATTTCAAGTGAAAAATAATATAATCTATTTCACATATGGTCAAGTCTTAGTGAAAAATACCTTTTAACCAAATTTGCTAAAATTACACTAAATTCACTTTTTTCCCCCCACAGCTTATCATTGCAACACTGTCTTGAACAAATTAGAAGCTCATTTTAGTTGATAGAGAAAGCTCTTCTTAGGCAATTTTGATGCATTTTATTTAAGCTGCAATAGTAACACACAGCACAGCCCGATTAATGTGACCAACGTGAGCTGTTTGCTTGAGACTTTTTTTCTGAATTTAGCAATAAGATTCTTACACCCACAGAAACACCTCCATTTAGGGCCAAGCAGAGTTGGTAATGCTAACTGCAGTGAAAGGAAATTGAAGAATTTAGATAGTGGCTCCTGACTGGAGATTTTTGTTCCTTAGTGACCACTTTGCAATTCCAAGAGACATTTTTCATTTTTGTGGCTTTGGGCTGGTTGTTACTGGTATCTCTTAGGTAAAGGTAAGGGATGCTGTTAAACATCCTACTATGCATCAAACAAGTTTCACAGTAAAGAATTTTCTGGTCAAGGAGACCTAGGAATTAGACCAGAAACCCTGCACCAAACAGAAGAAAAAGTAGACCTGTATTTTCATCATGATGGCTTAGGACCAGACTTCCTTAACAAGGGTCTCAGAGTGCAAGAAATGAAAGCAAGAATCAATAAATGGGCTGGAATCAAACTAAGAAGCTTTTTTTTCAGCAAAGGGAACAATCAATAATGTGAAAAGAGAGCCTACGGAGAGGGAGAAAATCTTTTCCACATGCACTTCAGATAGAGCACTAATCTCCAAAATTTATAAAGAACTTAAAAAACTTTATACCAAAAATACAAAGAACCCAATCAATAAATGGGCTAAGGAACTTGGCAGACACTTCACAGAGGAAGATACACAGGTGGTCAATATATATATGAAAAAGTGTTCAAAATCTCCAGTAATTAGAGAAATGCAAATCAAAACCACCCTAAGATTTCATCTCACTCCAATTAGAATGGCTATTATTAAGAACACAAGCAATAATAGGTGTTGGCATGGATATGGGGTAAAAAACAAACTTGTACATTGCTGGCGGAGTTGCAATTTGGTGCAGCCACTCTGGAAAGCAGTATGCAGATTCCTTAGAAAACTTGGAATGGACCCACCATTTGACCGAGTTATTTCACTTCTTGTTTTATGCCCAAAGGAATTAAAATCAGAATACTACAGTAACACAGCCACATCAATGTTTACAGCAGCTCAAGTCACAATAGCTAGATTGTGGAACCAAGCTAGATGCCCTTCAATAGATGAATGGATAAAGAAACTGTAGATATACACAATGGAATATTATTCAGCCATAAAGGAGAATAAAATTATGGCATTTGAAGGTAAATGAATGTAATTGGAGAATATCATGCCAATTCCAAAAAAGCAAATGCCGAATGTTTTCTCAGATAAATGGATGATGGCACATAACAGGGAGGGAGGATGGGGGTAAGAGAAGAATAGAGGAATTTTGGATTGTGTGGAGGGAAATGGGGCAGGAGTGGGTGGGGAAGGGAAAGTCAATGGACTGAAACAGACATCATTACCCTATGTACATGTATGATTACATGAATGGTGTGAATCTACATTGTGCACAACCATAGAAATGAAAGTTGTACACCATTTATGTACAATGAATCAAAATGCAGTTTATAAAAATAAAAATAAATAAAATTAAAAAAACGAGTAAGAGGTAGTTTCAAATATGGAAAAAAAAAAAAAGATTGTCTGCTCCAAAACGTCAATAGTGCTAATTTTTATGGATCTGTCAACAGTCTCTTTGAAGCTATAGAAGTTTCTGTGCTTCATTGATCAAAGTTTAATTCAATCTTTTCTCCTGTAAATATTTGCTGCTTCAAGATGGGGGTGCTTATTTCTTAGCTGCTCTCTAAGGTGGTAGGGGAAAAAACAATATTTTTTCTTTGGTATCACCAAAAATGAAACCAGCTCTCATTATTTCAAGAGTGATACATCTGTTTTCTAAATCACCTTTGTGCTATTAAATCAGATCCCCTATTGTGTCAGTATAGTATTATGGAAAATTAATATTATGAACTCTTGCAATTAATATATCACCCTCTGTAAGTCACCCCCCTTCACCCTGTAAAGATTCTACCTGAAAAATTTCAGAGTTCTTTCTGTATTATTCCAAATCTTGGTTCTTTATTTTCTTTTTTTTGGTGGGGGGGGGGGTGGTATTAGCATAGTGCATTTAATATAAGATAATAATGGATTTTTTCTTTCTTTCTTTTTTTTTTTTTTCATACTGGGGATTGAACCCAGGGGTGCCCCTGGTCCTTTCTGTTTTTTTTTTTTTTTTTTTTTTTTTGAGACTGCATTTTTGTACACAAATGGGGTACATCTTTATTTTCTATGCTGGAGGTTTGTCTGGTCCATCATTCATTCAGAAATTTGAAATGGGGAAAGGTTGGTTAACAGGTACTAAGCTGTAGTTAGAAAAAAAAAATTCTGACATCCCATTGCACAGTATGGTAACTCCAAGTAATGGTCATATGGTGAACATTTCAACACATGTTAGAAGAAAGGATTTGGAGCTTTTTTTTTTTTTTCACCAAAAATAAATTTCAAATGTTTGAGGATATATAGTTTTCTCCTAATTTGACATCATGCAATGTACATGGGTCTTGAAATATCCCTTGGTATTTCATAAATACATATAATTTTTATGTATCAGTTAGAAAATACTGACAAATTTTTATCATAGTTAAAATGATGAGAGTATATGTAATATGTCACTTCAAAAAAGTTTGTATCTCCACATTTAAAACTCGTAATGCAAAATGCTTTGTGAATTCATTTACTCCTTTGGCTCTCATTATCTAGATACAGGCACAGTAGGCTAGGTATTTCTTGCTCTGCCCAAGTCCGGACTGAAGTCTCCATTGCCCATCTCCTGGCAAAACTGGTTGCCAGTAGTCATTCCTGTGTCCCTCCGCTCTGGGTGATTCTTGACCAAGGTGTATGTGCAAAGGCCCAGGTGCTTTGACTCAAAGTTGTTCAGCTATATAGGGCTAATCCTGCTTCAGGGATTCCTGTAGTCACCTCATTGGATACCAGTATTTCTCCCCAAATTTGCCTTTGTCACTTGTTAGAGGTGTGATCCCCAGCAAGCATCCTCCAAAAAACCCATCATGGAGTTTCCTTTCAGGGGATCAGTTCTACAGTGCTCAGTGATGCAGCCTTAGATTCACAAAATTTTTCAGACCTCCTTTGACTGTGTCCTAATGTTACCTAGTCTTGCCCCACTGTCAAAAGGAGTATATTACAACTAGCAACTCTATACAGTGTATTCATAATAAAAATAACAAGACAGCCTGAAAGTCTTACATAAAATTGGATCTATCTTACCATGAAATCTATGAAATCACTGAATAGTAAAGGTTTAGGGTATCAGTCACATCAAACTGCATTTATATTCATCCAAAACAGCAACTACAACAAAACCCCAACTATAATGTCACATCCATCTCTGTTAGCACATCTGTCAAACAAGATTGCCATGCATTTTTTTAAAAGCTATTAGGAAACATCAGCAATATAACAAAATGCTCAGTGCTATCCAGACGTGGCTCCTCCTATTTAATTAAATTCTGTTTTTTCCCCTAAGCTACAAATGAACAATGAACAACATTTTGATTGACAGAAGTCCTATAATATTAGCAATGAGTTTTATTCACAATGACTTAAAATGTTGAATAGTCTTAGCGGGGGTTAGTCCTTAATGTCTGACAGTCTCTCCCTGCTCTGCTTGATTCCACTTCTTCCCAGTTTTTTTAATACTCATTCAAGCACCTATCGCCCTGCCCCATGAATCACAGAGCCCTTCCTGACTTTCAATCTTCTGATTTCTTGGAGCACAGAACTGATTTCTGCCAGGCACATATGAACAGCTCTGTCCTTCCATCAATCACTGGAAAGACTTGATGACTAGGCAGGAACAACTATGTTCTTGATATTTTTTATCTTATTTTAAGGTGTCAAAAGTGGAATTAATGATCCATAGAAAGGTGCTATTAAAAAATAAACTAGATACAGGAAATGAAGTTCATGATCCAGAGATCAGACATTTTCTCTTGATGCATCAGGAAAAAATATGTTGACTAAATGACCTAAATACAGAGAGGAAGGAGACTTCTGAAAACTAATATTATGAATTACACATAAAAATTATATATATAAATTATATTTTAATATTCTGATCAAGTCATGGGCAAATCTTGTTATGTATATGATCTAATTTATCAGAAGACTATGTTAAATGTGCCTCCTTGAATTTGGTTAGGACTATCCAGATTGGTGCCCAAAGAATAATTTCTTTCCAATGATATGACAGGTTTGGTCAGCAGAAGATTGATATTGTATTAGTCAGGGTACTCTGGAGGAACAGAATCAACAGGAAGTATGATTATAAAAAGGGGAACTTATTACATTGGCTTACATGACCAGAAACTGGATAGTCTGCTATGGCCATCTACAGCTGGAAACCTGGAAGAACCAGTAGCTGTGCAGTCCAAAGAGGTGGAAGCCCCAGAACAAGAAAGATCAACAGTGCTACTCTGGTCTGTGACCAAGGCTTCTAGAAAATACCTGGAGAATCATTGGCAGTGTCCACTTTGGAGCAGTGAAGAAGCAAGAGTCCAATATATCCTCAGAGGATCCAAGAAGCAATCAAGAACCCATTCAAGAAGGGTGGAACTAGCATCTCATCTGCTTCCTTGTTCTCAACTTTATTCCATCCTATTGGGTGGTGCTGACCTCGCTTAGGGAGGGTTCACTACCCCACATTCCAATCATTCCAAGACATGCCCTCATCCGCATTTCTTAATCCAATCAAGATGACAATTCAAGTTAACCATGACAATATTCTACTTGGCATTGAAAAGAACATTCCCTTTCCCTAAGTGAATTTGAAAAGAAGGTGGTTCTGTGTTAAATATGCAAGCCCTCCTTCAGGAGTGACAGCTGCATACCCACTGGTTTTTAGTTGGTGGGGGAAGGGAACTGCACACGATTCAGCTCTGGATGTGTTTTTGGGTCTCTGCAGACCCAAGGTTTTCATGATAAGGTTAACAAGTAGTATCCACATCCCAGAGTGATGGTTTTGCAAATTGTGAGACAGTTGATTTTTGTTTCTCCTTATATAGGTTTAAAATTTGTTGTTTAAAATTTGTCTTTTGCAGGTATGTGTTTTCGCTTGTGATTGTGTGGGTTTGCGTGTGATTCAGCAGCTTTTTGGGAAGTTGGAGACCTACAGTATCCATATCCATGATGCAAATTTCAGGTATCATACACTGATAATGCCCATAGTGAATTGTCCGGCAGAGGGACACCTTTGTGTTTTTATTTAATGTTTTTTGGCTTTGTTTGGTTTTAGAACTAAATCAGCTCACTTTGGAAAGAAGTATTGATGGGAAGAGACACATGGGACAAGATCAAATCCTGAAGATAGTATGTGCTACTTTCCATGAAGTCAGAGAACACAGGGATGTTAAACACCCCACAATTAACCAATTCAACAAATGTATATTAAGTTTTATAGCATTGTAGGAACTGATCTATTTACTGCGGATTATTCCAATGAATAAATCAGACCAAATCCCTGTACCCTGTCTCTTCAGGTGCTAATTGCACTGAGAGACACATTATGTACCTGTATAATATGTATTTTAGCTTTAATTTTTTCAATGTGCATTTATGTTATTCTATGTATCACGGTGAGTTGAACATATTTGATATTTTTAAAGATCGTGTTTAACTGCTCGATGGATCACTGAAAATAAGGACGTGGTAGGAGAATCAGAAAGGTCAAGAGAAAGACTTGTACAGTAACCCAGGTCAAAGATGATGCTGGCCTGAACTATGTTGTTCTGAATGGGTTTGCTGAACAGCAGGTGTCTAGAGAGTATTTTTGAAAGTTACACCTTGTTGGCCTAAAACCCTAAGGAATCACTGAATTTTAAAATACTGGCATGCTTTGAAGAAAAAAAGAAAAGTTCGGCAATAAAGGGAAGTTTGGCCTTTCCAACACTCAATCTTCTGCTTGGGCAGAAGCCTCAGGATTCTGTCATTGTCACAGTTCTGCCAATGCTGACAGTGACAAGCATCACAGGAGGGAGGAGGCTTGGTGGCGAGGAACAACTGCAGAGGAGGCGAATCTGGAGGACCCAAGATAAAACCTCCTTGTCCTCACCAGGCACCACAGGGAGCTGAGTCTGGGAACTGAGGACAGCAGAGACTGATTCCTGGAAACATATTTGCATACTTTATCTAGGAAAGGAAAACAGATTCCCATAATGAGGAGTGGCTGGCAGCTGATGCTCTGCCTCGATGACCTGGGTTGATCAGCATCTTTATTTCACACCTGATGCACTGCTGAGAATATTTCAGTCCATTCTTTGGAGACCTGGCAGAAGTGAAGGGCTGTCCTGTGACATGTAGTGTGAAACAGAACTCATTAAAATGCAGACAGATTTACTAACTGGATGGACCCCTTCTTAGAAACTGGGGAGAGATGCAGAAATACAGATCACATCACATCTTGGTATTTAGAGCTACGATAGCATCATCCTGAAAAGTGAGTGTCATCAGAACTGAGGGACATTTCCCCAAAGCTTCTTTTCCCCACCCATTAGTTGATCTTCAACTTTGTATTATATGACAAGGTAACATTTTTATGAACAACTTGAGTGTCTGTGATCAGCCTTCCTATGAAATTAGTTTTGTCCCAAATGCCTGTTATTCCAGTTGTTAAATTACTTCATGTCATGCTCCAAGGCTTATATAGTATACAACAATCAAACAGGAACAACACTTTGCATAGCATTAAATGCCAAATATTCTCTGACACTTCAGTAAGTGAACGACAGCCAAAAAAATATGTTCGCTAAGGTTTCTTGCTGTCCTGATTGCCAAGTGAGCCCAGCTTGGGAGATATTGGCTTGCCAAGCATCAGTACTGCATTAATATTGTTATTATTCTTTGTGAGTGAAGTATATAGTGTCATTTTCCCTAAAGGTATTATTGATAGTGAGGATTACCATTACAATTTGTATAATTATTGCAGCACCAATAACTGAGTCCCCTTCATCAAATATTTATGTAACTATGCTGGCTCTTTCAGCAATTCTGATTTTCAAGGTGTTTGATGAACTGTTTCATAGGATCTTTGCTATTCTGCTGAATTTTTAATTCAGATGGAAGTTTTCTAAGCACACATGAGTGAAAAAATAAATTAGGACACTCTATAAGATTTTATTCATAGGCCAATGTGGACGAACCAGAGGGTATCTACCTGGATGAGAAACCATCTTACTACTTATCTGGTTTTCCTACATTCTCTGAGCAAATCAGATAGCTCCTACCCTGCTTTGCAGGCAGGTGAATATCAGATAAGAACAGCAGTGCTTTCCAGCAAAATGAAAGGGATAGTAAACGAGGAGACATCACAAAACCACACACTTGTATGGATAGCAAAGATGGAAATAGTTTTCCTCTCCCTCTGTTATCAAAAGGGACATATAAAAATGCTCTTGGAACTCTGGTGCTTAATCTCTCAGCCATCTTGGACCGTGGAGATTAAATTCTGACTCATGCTACACCATTATGAATAGCTTTGCTGATCACAGATTTACTGCTTTGGGAATTCTGGATAGGTTGAGAGAGGAGGTGAAGACTTGGCAGAGGAGAATATATGTGGGTGGGGGAGTATGCTATTATGGATTTTTGAAAAGGGATACAGTAGGAAAGAGAAGAGTCCCACTAGGAAACAATTCCAGTTTTGCTAGGTCCAAAGGAAGAATCACATTATTGGCACATAGCATAAAGTGAGGGCTTGATACAAATTTCTCTTTAGGAGAGTAATGTTTAAAGTCCTACAAGTATTTACTTAAGAAAGGGCAATAGGGTTATGTGCATTCTTAGCGTTAAATTAAAACAGTGTCTGGTATGGTATTAAAAAGTCCCCTACCACCATTGTACCATGAAGGCGATGGGCCATTAGCCTTCATTAGCTAATCAGGGCCTAGGCTAACCCTGCTTTCTGTCTGATTATAAAGACTATGATACAGTCCATGCCACTTAATCTGGACCCAGGTAATAAGCACATCTTAATTAAGATGCCCCGCTGGGAACCAATTTAATGCAATATATATAATAGGATTTCAATTCTGGTTTGGCGTCTTTGTGCTAGATAATAGGGGTGGCTGGAGAAGCTTTATGTCACTAATTTCACAAGCTGAATACAATCTCAGTATCTCAGCATGAGTATTTTGGAAGCTCAGAGGAGAAAAAAAATGAAATAACATCAACCATTTTAGAATGGTGTTAAGGGAACAGCTTTTAAACTCCTTTTCATCAGTGTCTCATTTTTAGAGGCTATGTTTAAGTGCACTGATAATAGCATCAATTGATCTCTTCT
This sequence comes from Sciurus vulgaris, assembly GCF_902686455.1. Taxonomy (NCBI): domain Eukaryota; kingdom Metazoa; phylum Chordata; class Mammalia; order Rodentia; family Sciuridae; genus Sciurus; species Sciurus vulgaris. The sequence continues at coordinate 23,256,271 of NC_136478.1, read as the reverse complement.
TTCTTTGTGTAGGGACTATGTAGGCTGCTCAATATTTCTTGAATTTTTTTTTAAAAAATTGTTTTCCCCCAAATTCCTTTTTTTGATATATTTTAAAGAGAAAGAAGATCCACCTGGTATACCGAATTTGAGGAATAATAAAGGGGATAATAAGGAACAATTGAATAAAATTAAGGTGCTGAATATTTATTTATTTATTATTTTTAATGATTTTTATTTGTATGACAACAAAAACATTTAGTTTGACGAGACTGAACATAGCCATCTGCTTCTGTCTATCCATCCATCCACCTACCCATTTATCCATTCATACATTTTAGCTATCATGTATTAATTAATGTATTCAGTCATTTATTTATACCACAGGTATTATTGAGCAACAACAATCTATTCACATATTACATGGATAAGTTAATCACTCAGGATGTGACCCTCTTTATAGTCTGTGAGCACTGAAACAGGAAGCTAGACTAGCAACGGCAATAGATGTGAGGAGCATTTAGATAAGGCAGGCTTGTTGGAGGACTTGATGCAGGATCCGAGACATGGACTTGGATGATCCATCATCATAAATGTTGAAGAAGTGCGTGAGTCAGTGTGAAGAAACTAGAAAGTTATCACAGCTTAGAATTTTGTGTAAAAGTATCTTTTAAATTTTCTCTCCTCAAATCAGTTTCAGCCCAGGATAGTATGTCTTCCAAGATATGGCATTGTGTCTGTGCAATAAAATATTTGGTAGATGGTCTTTTTATTACATTGTCCTAACCGCCTGATACATATCTTTGTAGATATACTATATGCATACATACATATATGCACACATTTGTATACCTAAATATATATGTATATGTGTGTGTGTGTATTTGCCTTTCTTCCCTGCTTTTTGCTCGTTTTTTTCTCCCCTATTTATATCCTAAGATTTTTGCTGGTTGTCTTCTTTTTGGTAGGGAGATACAAAGTGATGGCGGGGATCTTATACATAACTCACTGAACTGTGACACTCATATGAGTGAAGGTCTGGTATACAAACAGAGAAAGCTTACTCTCCAGGGGTTTACATATTGATGAGTTTTAAGGAGTAAAAGAAGCCTTGAATATGTAACCTTATTCATTTCATTTTGCTTCAGAGAGAATGCAAAAAAGCTCACAGCAATGAACTGTGACAATTGCAAATTTTGATTTCAATTACATCACATCGCATTCTTGGAACCTATGATAGGAGAGTTAAATGTCTATATTTAAGTTAATTAACTATTTCACAATCTATTGCATTTATCTGACTACCTAACAACATTTAACAGAATATCTCACAGCTACATCATACCTTTAAAACAATTATATACTTTAAAGTGAGTCAGTTCATTTTGATTCCTTATCTCAGTCACTTAAATTCTACAGTTTTTTTAGATCAATTAGCAAACTAGTTATTAATGAATATACCTAATTTGTGTTCTGACTTCTGCTAATGTAGATTATCTATCATAGACTAAGCATTTGCTGAGAAACTTTATTTTACAAACAAATCTGGGAGAATTTCTTGTCAAACAGAACTTCCTTCAAATTTATCCCATTATCACAGAGTCAAAATCTATAAATAATCATACATGTTTAGATCGCATTTAAAATCTTACAAATTATTTGATGTACATTTTCTGTGCTCATCCCAATGAACCCTCTCTGAGAGCACATCATTACTTTCCTTTCATAGATAAACAACTTGAAATCCAGAAAAGTTGGCATTTAGCAAGTCCTTTGAACATTTTATATGTGAACAAGTGAAATTTGAACTTGGACTTTCTTGCCAAGTTTCCATGACTTTGATTGACAAAACGACTCTGCTATATTTGTACATACATTCGTTAAGTTTTAATAAGTGACACATTAATATCTACATCTATAGGACTTCTCTAAAATAAATGACAGATCAAAAATTACAACATAGAAATGGTAGTATCACTAAACCTCTTTGATTCAAAGTTCTGTTTTATTGTTATTTGCTTCACTATCCTGTAGTTTCTTCTGTAGTTTATCCTGTAGCTTTATCAAACTGATGAAGGATTGGAATGAGAAAGTGACTTGAACAAGATGATGTAGACTTAGAACTTGTGCATCACCCGGGCCCCTAAGACTCTCATGCAATGCATCTCATAAAGCTCGGGTGTCTAATACCCAATAAGTGTCATCTCAGAGTTCTAAATTGTATCATCAATCTGAAGGTTGTGTTCCTTTACATCCTGATCTTGCTTTTCCATTATTCTCTACATGGAAATGTGAAGATTTTTTTTTTGTGTGTGTGGAAAAAACAAATTTATGTTTATTTTTATATCTGAACTCTTGAATTTGCAAAATTGTTTCTAAGTTGTACATTTGTCTTTGTAGGCAATTTCTGGTAGCCTGGATACCACTACCAGCAGCTTTCCATCTAGTTTAAGGATAAAAATGGTTAGTTGAAAAGAATGAGTCCTTTCTCCCCTAAGGACCCACAGTCTGTCCTTCAGTGACTCAGGCTTCCTTTGGCTGTAGAGAAGCAACATGAATGTTCCACGCCTGGTGTCCTCCTTCAAGTGGCCACTGTCTTCTGATTGACCTAGGAGTTCTCTTCTTTAATTCAAATTACTAAGGCAGAGCAGTCTGTTTCTGGGTCCACTGTTCTATTGCACTGATTTTTGTGTCTTTCTCTCCATCAGTTCCCTAGTGTTGACTGATGTGTACATGTAATAATTTTTGAAATTGAATAGACTGATTTCCTCTCACATTACTCTTCCTTTTCAAAATTGTTATAGGTATTCTGGATCCCTTACCTTTTCATATATATTTTAGAATATAATTTTGTCTGTATCTATTAAAAAACAGATTTTATATGAATTTTATAAAATCTGCATATCTGGGGAGAATTGACAGCTTTACTATGTTGTTTCTTTCAGTTGAATAATGCAGAATCACTCTTCAAGTATTTAGAACTTTGATTTCTTTCATCAGTATGTGTTGTTTTTATTTAAAAATATAAAATATGTTTCCTAAGGATCATTTTTTATTCCTGGAATGAATCTCACCTCTAATGAAAAAAAAAGTATACTAAGAGAAATAAATTTATTTTTATTAATTCTTTTTATTTTTACATTTTGACTTATTGTACACAAACCAGGTACAACTTTCTATGGTTGTACACAATGTAGATTCACACCATTCATGTAATCATACATATACATAATCATACATATACATATACATCAGGTAATACTATCTGTTTCATTCTACTATCTTTCCATTCACCACCCACTCCCACCCCATTTTCCTCTACACCATTCAAAGTACCTTCTCTTCCCCCTGCCACTCTCACCCTTGTTATCAGAGAAAACATCCAGCCTTTGGTTTTTAGGGCGTGGCCTATTTCACTTAGCATGATATTTTCCAACTTCATCCATTTACCAGCAAATGCCATAATTTTATTCTTATTTATAACTGAGTAACATTTCATTGTGTATACCTCAGTCTGATGGACCACAGTCTGCCTCCAGGACCCCCAGACTGACTCACTGCACTCTACCTCCAGAACACCTGGGTGACCACGCCCACACCTGAACTGCAGCTTCCCATTTGCCAACACATTTGGAAGCCAGAGCGGCCACCATGGATTATCCTGGAAGTGTAGTTCCCATCTTTAGGTGGGGCAAATCCTATTCTGAGACCCCTGCTGGAGACTGGAAGCTCATTGTCAGGTGCCTCTCATGCATCAGGCTACTGAAAACTGGGAGGTTTGAATATTGTATGACTATTATAGTGTAGATTTTTTTCTTTTTTTTTTCTCCTTTTGAATTTTTTTTTTTTAATATTTGTCCACATGTAGTCTCCTTGGTCCTGTCAGCTATGATAATGTAAACAGAAGGAGTACCAAGAAGATCAGGAGTTTTTTGGGACATCTTAGGACCATTTCAAAGCAGAATGGAAAGGGGCCAGACTTCCCCTACCAAAAACAAATGTTTGCAAGCTTTTCCCAGTTTATTAAATTCCAAGAAGTCATGGAGAAAAGGAGTTACAGTCTCAGACATGTGTTAATTTTCCAAAATAGCAAATGACATCATTGTCTTTTATGATATTTTGCCTGTTTTAGAGAAATAGGCCTCCACTTCTGAAGATCATAGCCTATTAGAGTATTTTAGGGAGTCATAAAGTTATGAAAAAATTCTGGAATCTGATGTTCATGTTCAATCTTGCCATTTGAAAATTTCTCTAAAAAAATGGCTTTATTAACCGTTTTAAGTGGGAAATGTTAAGCTATTCAGATCAAATATTATTCAGCTTATCAGTGAAAGTAAGTTTTAGCAAGGCATGGACAATGGATAATGGAGCTTCTGCTACACAATTTTAGACTTTAAATAGCCAGATGATTTCCTTGTGTGCTTATTAGTCAGCAAATACTTGATTAAACAGATAAAATAACTGCTAGACTTCTGGTTGTGATGAAATCCTTCAACTCCCAGACTTCTCACTCATATTTCCTTTCAGCAGGTATTTACATCATTATCGACATTTCATTCTACCTTGTAGTTTCACCTTTTCAAACTACGAGAGGGCTCCATTAAGAGGTCCATTCGAGACCTGGAGGACATTAAATTCAGTGAAATATACTAGAGTCAGAAAGACAAATACTGTATGTTCTCACTTATATGTAGAAGATTAAAAAAAGTCTCATGGAAGCAGGGCATAGAATGGTAGTTATTAGAGGCTAAGAAGGGTAGGGTGGACAGAGGGCAGAGAGAGGCTAGAGATAGTTAGAAGGAGTAACTTCTACTGCTCTGTATAGCATGGAGGGTTACTACAACTTACAACAACTTATTATATATTTTATAAAGCACTAGGTGAGAGGAGTTTGAAAATTTCCAACACAGAGAAATGCTCAATAGGATGGAAATGCTAATCACCCTGATTTGATCATTATTCATTGTATATATGTTTTTAATTTTCACACTCGAATCTATCAATAGGTGCAATTATTAGGTGTCAATTAAATATAAATTTTAAAAAGAGGCTCATTCCTGTCAGGAGAGAATGTTGTTGTCCTTGAATTGCAGAGTGAAGAAGAAATAATGCCAATGGATAGAAATGAGTATAGGTAAGAGATGCACATGGGCAATGTTGACTCAAGATAATTGAACAGAAGCCTAAGCTTCTGGGTTGAAGCAGGAAAAACAGAAAAAAAAAAAAAAAAAAAAAGCATCATTACTGCACACTAGAAAGAAAGGCAAGGGCAAAGAACTGCCATCAGGTGAGGATGTTCATTAGTCACTTGCTGCATGCAATCAGTGTGCTGACATAGGAAATTCCATAACAAATGTAGGCTCATTTTTGTATTGGAGAGGTTGAGACTCCTTAGTATACCAGCCAGTTCTACCTGTGGGAGTTCTAAAGTTTAATTAAATAAATGTAGAAAAGGTACATTCCCACTGTAAAATTACATATGACTCTTTTGTTTCATTCTTTTTGTTACAGGTGAGAAAGCTGATCCTAGGGGGAGAGTTGGGTGTTTTGTCTAAAATCCCAGAATTAGTTTGGATAGTTCAATTCTAAAACTAAATTTTATTGATTTTCCTTTCCGCTGCTTTTTCCATTAGGTACATCACCCAAAAATTAAAATGAAAATTCAAACAAAGAGATATCAAACTGCCAATGTGGAAAAAATACAACAGAGAGTTTACAGACAATAATCTAAACATGTCCAATTGATGGTCTATTGAAAAATTTAATTTATCAAGACTCAAAACAGTTTATATATATTTTTATTACATTTCCCACTGTGTACAACATTCTGATGTTTCAAAATTGAACACATAAAAAATTTCATTTTTGTGTCTCTATTTTTTTTTTATTCCCTCTGTGGCAATAATATCTTGATATTTTCAAGGTTGGAACAGGCTATATCATTCTTTTCCATGTAGGCAACAGGAGACTTGATATTTCAATACTACATAAGTACTTTGGGAAAGCAGAAATGAACCTCTGGGAAGACTGAGTCTATCATTAAAACTTTGGTGCTGGAGATTGAGCCCAGGCATACTTTACCACTTACACCTTCAACACTTTTTAATTTTATTTTGAAACAAGTTTAGTCTTGCTAAGCTGTTGAGGAATTTAGTTAGACACTGCCCCCCACTTCTAAATTAAAAAAACAAAACAAACAAACAAACAAAAAACTGACAATGTAACTCAGTAATAAAACACCACTGGGTTTAATCCCCAGTACCAACACAAGGGCTGGTGGTGTAGCTCAGTGGTAGAGCACTTGCCTATCATGAGTGAGGCCCTGGGTTCAGTCAGCTCTGCAAAAACAAAACAAAGAAACAAATTACAAACTTTAGCCAAACTGACAGGGTGGTGTGGGAGAGAGAGAGAGTGAAATTTGAGGGTGAAAGCCTACAGGTGTTATGAAAATATATGCGGCTACTATCTGAAGTCTATATGAAAAAAAATGGTAGCTTTTTTCCCCTGGTTTTACCATAGAATCAACTCATATTGCTTTTTGATTCCAGAGATACCAGAGTATTCATATAGTGAAAAGTAATTCAAAGTTTCCACTTTAAGAAACTTATGGATTATAAAGAATTAAATAAAAAGGAAGCAAGACAGTCCTAAGGGGAGCAGAAATTCTACTTGTCTGGCCCCAAGCTATCTTTCTATCTTGCCACACTTCCATATCTACTATCCCCATTGATATCTTTATTTCTCTCAAATGAAATTTTATCCAGCTGCATATCAAAAGTTCTTGAAATATATATCAAAAATTTCTCCTGCATTTGTCGCTTAATAATTTTCCTCAAAATGAAATTGCTCTTTCTGAAAGCTTGTAAAACTCTGTAATTATTTTGTAGAATCTCTTTGTTCTGGAAAGTTCCTCTGACCCTACTTGTATCTTCTCCTGGAAAGCTTGTCTTACTAGTTCTTGTCTCTTCTATAGAATAATTTCTCTGCATAAACAAGTAGAGCCTAATATTTAATATTTATAGATTTTGCTTTGGGAACATGGTTATGGCAAGGTGTGTGGGAACTCTGAACTTCTTTTCTGGGGCCATTATGGCTTTTGCTCATCAGCTGATTAACCGGTGTTTCAGTTTCTCACATGGCATTACTATCTGTGGGCACCATCTACAGCAATAGCATGCCAGTTTGTGTATGTACTGGAATTTTCTTATTGAGTTTGCCTCATTGATTTATAAAAGCAGTACACCAAAGGGAAGAGTACCTACAGCAAGTAAGAGTACACAGAGGGTTATAAAAGTACAATGAAATAAAAACTAATAAGAAATAATAAAAAATAATAAACTAATAAAAAATAATAAGATCATTAAAATGCATATCATCAGTAGGACATGGCCAGGTGTCACTGGACACTCATTGACCCTAAGCCCATCATGTAGACATGTTTCTTGTGAAGCAAAGGTACACTATTAGGGAAATTATAAGAAAAGCTACAACCATGTTACTGAAGTTTGCTTTTAGAACAAATATGAAAGTCAGTGAATGTATGTTGTGTTTTTGCTCTCTGGAAATAGAATTACCATAATAAATGGTAAGTCTAATATTTTCAATGGGTACTTTTGAATTTTGGATGCCCTTTAGAAAAGCCTTTTGATGAGGTAGACAACTTTGTGCATTACTCTGCAGAATCAGTGGCGGTCACCATGACTCCCCCTTGCCTGACTTTCTTACTTTAATAGTTTTTGAGATACAGAAAGAAGTCTTATGACTATTTTCTACTTCTTCTTTTTTACATTAAAGGTCTTTAGGTTAAGCTATTTCCTCTGTCATAACATAAAGAAAACATGATATGACAAATTAAAATTCAAGCTTTTGCCTTTAGGTCTAAGAATTTATTCACTTCTTTATTCTTTCATGGATACAATTAATACAACCTACTAAATATGTGGATCCCTTTTCATTAGGTGTCGGTCAATGTAATATTAGTCTGCCATGAAAGATATTTAAGATAAGATTAAATAATATGCAGTAATTTCTGATTATAAAGACTTATTGAGAATGTTTCTCCCATCTCATAATATTTCCCCACACTGAAACTTTTTCCTTCCCGTATTCAAAACATCTAGAACATTACAATATCCAACCCAGAGCTCTCAACTCTTTTTTCCCTCTTTGACCCAGCACTTTTAAAATGTGAATTACATTAATGACCATGCCTATGTCATTTATTGTCCCTGTATATACATTAATAAATGAATTCTTTACGATCAAAAAGTGCAAGGCAGTTGATAAAGGATGGAGGGATCATTCTTCCTTAGACATACAGAGGGAGATACTGCACACATAGACTTCTTTAAATCTGTTCTGGAAATATTTGGACTTTCACTGAGGAGTCATGAAAATAGTGTGAATATATCCATCCTATTTTTCATAGCAAGAGAAATGTTCATTTCAGGTAGTAAAACAGTTCAGGACACTGAATGCATGTCCCAAAGTGACTGTTTCATCATGGCACTTTTCTAGTTCATTGAGATCTAATACCTGTATGAAGTCATGCAGTAACTAAAAGCAGGAAGTGGAGACTGGCAGTGAGTTTTCAGTGTCTTCCCAGAGTAAAGCAATCGCAGGTAACAGGATTTTATCTCCTGACAAAACTGAACCAGCTAGTCCTGGCATGTTGAGCAGTTGTTTAACTTCTTCAAACATGGTAACTTTCTTGATAAAATGGGGTGTAATACCAGCTAACCTCAGATTGTGAATCAGGAGAATAATCCGTTATGGAAACAGTACCTGGCATAGAGTTGATTCTCCATGACTCATATCCTTGACTTTCCTCATCAAACCCAAATGAATCTCAGGTTTTCTTTCAAAGATTCTCAACAAAGTTTCTTTGGGTTAAAAAATAAATAAATAAAATACATTGCAAATAGCTAACCCATCTACCAAGAACCAGAATATCTGTCCATGTAGAGAGTAATGCCTAATAAAGCTATAGAAAATTGCTGTGTATGAAGACTTTACTAGCAGGGAGAATGCCACCAGGCAAATTAACATACACAGGAGCCCAGAATAGAACTACAGTAGCTAACAGACGAATACTGGTGATGAGAAGTGAATTCATTCAGTAAAGGAGGTCACGTGAGAAAACTAAACCATTCACCTAGAAGGTCCAGTTAGGTGCTAAGAGAAGGCAAAAATGTGCTCCTGGGGTATTCATTGTTGTTTGCCTTTTGTTTTCTCTGAGTATCCACACTCCAACAGATAGCCATATAGATTTGGATATGACCCCTCAACCTATGGAATAGAAGGCAGGACTTAGAAATTATGCCTTAAGAGGTGTATTTCAAAAGTTTGTAGTGCGTCAATAATAATGCTGATAAAGCAACTCATTGTATTTTGAGAATGAAATCTATTAAACAGCCTAATTTTCATTCCAGTGGGGTAGCACTATAATTTGAAATAATTATAAGACATCATAAAAATGAAGCTACCTTTCTGCTTCTTCCTGCTCTTCTAATAAGCTGTACCAACACTGGCACCTCCCTTGCTCCCAATCACTTTTGAGTCCTGTCCTCCAATCAGGTTTTCTTTATTCTTACCTGGGCCTTCCATTCCATTTTCTCTGCTTTAACTCATCATTCTTTTCTGGGTGTTTTCAATAGCCTTTTTTCTTGGGATGGTCATTTTCAGGTTCTGTCCCTTTGATCTCTCCATCACTCTGAATGAAGAGTGATCTTTCCGAATCCTAAATCAGCTATGCGACTCTATTTCTTGAGCTTCTCCCAATAGTACCCAATGACAATTTATAATCTGAAAGGCTTAGAGGTGTCACTATCCTCCCAGAGTCATATAAGGTTATTTGCTCCTTTTGCAGTTCATGTCCAGTCCTGTAAGCTTCTCCGCATCTCTTCAAGCCATGATTTCTGAGATTTCTCCATCTGGGCATATGCTTAAACTTCTTCCTGAAATCAGGAAGAAATCATCTTGCTTACTAGATGTGCCTAGGAAACATACACTTATTAAAGAAAAAAAAAAATCAGCTCATTTAATATCTGACTTTTTTGTGAATCCTTGAATGTCAGCTCTGACATGGCACCTGACACTGTTCCCCACAAAACAAGAGATAATCCTATCCTGACTCAGTAAGCCTAGTACAAAAAAAAAAAAAAAAAAAAAAATCAGTAATTATACAAATGAGTATGGTATCTGTTTCATAGTTTGGACAGGATCATTAAGTTAGAAAAGACATTATTCCATATGAAAGCAAATGTAGTACATATTAGGAACTTATATGAATTTCTGCATTTTGTCTTCTTAAAGAGCTTTTTCTCCCTCAAGAAATATGAAGAAATATGTAGTTTAAGAAATAGTATATAAAGAAGTCACTGTCTTACAGCATTTACCAATATTTGTCACGATGATATATGGATTGAAATAATCACAATAAGGTAGGAGCCACTTATTAAGCGCATACATACATAATTTTTATGTATATATCTTAATTATATCATGAATGATTGTATATATATTTATATTCTCTATACATGACTCATACTGTCAAAACATATTTTCCCTTTACTAAATAATTCATATATAAGTCATTGTACTCACAAATCACAAACACAGAAACACACTGTTAGATCTACTGATATATTGTAATAACACATATCCAACTTTGAAAAGTTTTTCAACAGATACAACCAGATAACCAAGTTTGTGGTTTCTTCTTTCAGTGTGCTAGTTTTGGGGTTCAGCATTGTAATTGTTTTTTAATGAACCTTTACAGAATAAAAACTATCCCGGCCTAACAAGGAAAGTTTTGATACAGTACACATTTTATTATCATTTTCAAATATCAAGTTGCTTTAAATCTTGCTAATCTCCTATGACCTTGCCTATCATGTTGTTAGTGAGCAGAGAGTACACGGATATGGAATATTCATTTTAAAATAAAGATAACATATTAATAAACATGGAGCAAAGCACAGTCTTTTCAGATGTTGCCAGCAAAATCTTAAGAGTGATTGTGTTCTCATGAAACCACTGGAGGTGAATCCCCAGGGGCATGAACTGGGCCCACATGTAGCTACATATTTTGCAGACAGAATCATACTTTACAAATATTCTTATTGCAAGGGTTAATCAGTAATATTACTTAACGGGTGACCTGCGATATAGAAATGTGTCAGTCATAAGACTTTGAAATGCTTCAAAATTCTTCAATGTTTCAAAAAGGAGAGTTTGTGAGCACGAATTCATGGTCATTCTAATTTACTTTAACAATACCCTTGTGAAGTCAGAATACCATCATCATTTTATAGTTTGAGTAAACAAAGGCCCACAATTGAATGAAAAGTTGTAGTTTCTTTATCTGGATTCCAAAGCTTGTGTTTGAAAGGAGGTAGATGAATCAAAATGCAGACTGTAAAAAAAAAAAAAAAAAAATTAAATAAAGAAAGGAGGTAGAAACTTACATTTTCTTAGAACTTATAATTTAGAAATTCTCATAGTACTTTTCCTGTCCTTCTACTTAAATGGTGTTAGATATTACTATCCCATTTCATAGCTGAAATCACCCAGGGTCCCATAGTTGATAAGTGGTGGAGCCTACATTTGCAGCTTTCCTTAATTATCGAGGAATTGTTCTTTAAAAATGACACATCTGAACTTAGAAGTCTAAAATTTTTGACTTGTTTTGACAGCTCCAATCAAGATCAATGGTTCTGATCCTCACCCTTGCTTTCAAATATTGAATTCCCATTTTTTTTATCTTTATAAAATGAGGCAAAATGCCCCCAACCAGACATTCTATGGATTAGTCAGAATGTTATCAGCTATCACTTTGGGAGGTTTTTCTGTATGTCAACCACTATACTAAGGACTTTATATGAATTTTCTCATTTCTTTTCCAAAAGAACCCTGTGAGGCAGTGTGGTGAAATCATTTTTGTCTCCCTAAAAAAATGCATTATTATATATTAATCCAGTTACTACTGTGAAGGCATTTAGGCAAGGAATTAAGATTACTCACTGTAGATGCAATTAAGGTTACTTATTGACTGACTTTAAAATAGATTATCTTGGATTACCTGGGTGGATTCATTATAATCACATAAACACTTAAAAGCAAAATACGAAGGTAGAAGACATGAGGCAAAAGGGGAGAGAGGAGAGTTTCAGGCAGGACCAAGAGCTGGCCTGCTTTTACTGGTTTCTGAAAACCAAGGAGACGGAAGCCGAGTTCTTCACTGGACCCACCTGTCTCCACTAGCTAACTCTTCTGAAGACATTGAATGTTAGTCATGTGACTAAAACATGTGCTAATAGTTTCCAAACTTTCCATATTGCAAGTCTTCTAAATAAAAAAATTTTACATTTTTAGGAAAAAAGAGCCTTTTCAATGTATGATCATACTTTGAACATTAATTCCATTTGTGAACAAATATTTTGAATGAAAACAATTAAAATGAAACCCTTCAGGATTCTCTTTACTTCCCAAACCACAAACCTGAACAGTTACAATTTTTTCTCTTTTATGTTAATAGTACTTTTAATAAAATTTTCTCCATGGGTTGGTATACTAGAATTTGCATTTTGAAAGATACCGAGGCAGAGCTATTGGTGTAAATTGGAAATGGAATGAAACAAGATATTTTCACTGGTCTTAAACATTTCAACATTCATCCTGTGTCATTTTTAACCAACTGATGAAAGGTAAAGATGTCAGAATTTTTCATTTCACAAAACAGCATGCACTGTTTGCTACACTGGAAATTGTTAGTTTTTTAAAGTATAAATACGCTCTTTCATTCCGTTTCCAATTTATGTCCATGCATTCCCTGTGGCATCTCACAAGGTACAAATTGATATGCAGCATTTTTTATTAATAATAATTTTGATGCTAACTTGAATGTGGCAAAGACTCACCCTGAAATGAAAAGTCACAATACTCTCTTCTTACTGCCTGCTGCATTGATGAATAAGATCTATTTGTAATTGTGAGTAAAAGAGAACAGACAATAAAGACAAAGTATTTGATCATTAAATAAACATTAATTCAAAAGGCAGTTAAATATTGTCGTAGGGAAAAAAGAGCTCAGACTCTATCATTTTTATAAATGTCTCCAGTTCCTAACCAACCTAAAATAATTAATCTATATTCCCTAAATTATATATGTAATTTTATTTTTATATAAAACTTTGTGTGAAATATTTTAATGTATTTTATATAATATATTTTAAAGGGTACATATTATATTTATTTTAATAATTCTAGATCATGGTATTACTTTGAGTACAAACCCACTGGTAGGTTGAATCATTAATTCTCAATTCTTTATTTCTTCCCTGTGTTCAAATTACACCCTATCTCTTTCCATGGACTTTTCAATATTATCCAGCAGAAAAGGAGGAATTTATTTTTACCAACTCTTGATATTGAATTCAGTTATTCAGAATTATTTTCTGTTGACCATGAAATGTAGGAGGAAGTGGCACTTCCTGGATTCAGGATTCAGGACCCAAGAGACACCATAGGATTCTGTTCATTTTCTTGCCCTTCTGCTCCTGTTAAGAGAAACACTGCCTCTATGTAGCTGCTTCCCCTCAGCATGAGTTCCAGAATGAGTACATGGATTAGATTTAAACTCTGCACACAGTGATGAACCAAGCCCAGTTTGTTCCCCTGCCTGAAGGACAGTCATCCAGTCAGGCTTGGCCAGTATCAGAACATCCCACCACCAACTTGAAGACAGATGAGGCCTGCTGGAAACATCAGAATTAGCCCAGCCTATGAAGACACATGTGAAATAATAAAGGCTTAGTGTTATGTGCCAAGGAGATCTTGTGGTTTTTTAGTATGTAATAATCTTGCAGAAAGAACTAACAGCTATAAATACTCTTTCTCATTTGTACATGTAAGCAAAAATTTTTGAGGGGATCAGGGGAGTGGGAGGCTGTAGCAGGGATTGAACCCAGGGGCATTTAACCACTGAGCTATACACCCGTCCTCTTTATTTTTTTATTTAGAGACAGGATATTGATGCTTTGCTAAGGGCTTTGCTAAGTTGCTGAGGCTGGCTTTTAAACTGTGATCCTCTTGCCTCAGCCTCTCCCCGCCAAGTTGCTGGGATTAAAGGTATGTACCACTATGTCTAACTATACAATATATCATTAGAGCTACTAGATATCAGATGTTTCACTTGCAGCTGGGGGTTAAATATATCTTTCTGAATGATGGAAACTAGATGGAGTAATGTCTTTTCCACTCCTTTGATGTCACATGACATCTGGGTATTCAATCTCCTGTATACTGTTTTTGCAAGGTGCTTAGATGGAAGGAAGTTGAAAACATCTAATCTATTCAAACCTGGGTAGTAATTGGCAAATGGAGATATCCTTTAAAATTCCATCTTACATTTCTAAAGAAATTTATGTTTTTCCCCAAACAGAGTGGAGTCAAACACCCTTCCTTTACAAATTACATGCTCTGAGATATCATTTATTTTGCATTTTTACCATTAGGGAGTTTGACTTTCAAGGAAAGGTTGGAAAAACAAAGATTGGGCTGAGGCTTGCAATGCATATTATGAGTATAAAGGAAGCAAAGTTGGAATCATTTGAATTTGGACAACACAATTATCTAAGAAAGTAACTAGATTTGTGTCTTTCTCTTAACCTATTACTTGACCAAAAATTTAGGGCTGAAGTTGGTCCCTGATACACTGGATTCAAAGAGTGATTGTAAAGAGTTGTAGACAATGTTAAGTAGTCCCTAGGATCTTTTGAAAATATAAACATAAATAACTTGTTTGCAGGTTTGTTTCCCCCCTCAATAATTTCTAGTTTTATTAATATTGATCTGAGTGATATTTATAATACTTCTACTCTATGGAAATTACTGGTTGTTTTGTCTTCAGTTTCAGTCATTTTTCTTACACCATCTTTATTTATTTAAATCATTTTTACTGCATTGGTTATTTTCCAGTTTACTTCAATGCTTTTTTTTTGGTTTTCATTCATATCTTTTACCTTGAGCACTACATAATTCTCAATTTCTAATATGACTTTGTCTTTTTTTTATTTTATTTTTTTTCTTTTTTTATTTATTGTAAACAAATGGGATACATGTTGTTTGTCTGTTTGTACGTGGGTTAAAGGCATACCATTTGTATAATCATAAATTTACATATGATAATGTTGTTTGATTCATTCTATTATTTTTTCCCTTCCCCCCACCCTTCTTTTCCCTCTAAACAGTCCTTTCTTCCTCCATTCTTGTCCCCCTCCCTAACTCTAACCCTAACCCTAACCCTATCACTAACTCCCCCCACCCTCCCCCTTATGTGTCATCATTCACTTATCAGCGAGATCATTTGTCCTTTAATTTTTTGAGATTGGCTTATCTCACTTAGCATGATGGTCTCCAATTTCATCCATTTGCCTGTAAATGCCATAATTTTATCATTCTTTATGGCAGAGTAATATTCCATTGTATATATATATCACAGTTTCTTTATCCACTCATCAATTGAAGGACATCTAGGTTGGTTCCACAATCTGGCTATTGTGAATTGAGCAGCTATGAACATTGATGTGGCTGTATCTCTGTAGTGTGCTAATTTTAGGTCCTTTGGGTATAGACCAAGGAGTGGGATAGCTGGGTCAAATGGTGGTTCCATTCCAAGTTTTCTAAGGAATCTCCACACTGCTTTCCAGAGTGGCTGCACTAATTTACAGCCCCACCAGCAATGTATGAGTGTACCTTTCTCCCCACATCCTCGCCAACACCTATTGTTGCTTGTATTCTTGATAATCGTCATTCTAATTGGGGTGAGATGGAATCTTAGGGTGGTTTTGATTTGCATTTCTCTTATTACTAGAGATGTTGAACATTTTTTCATATGTTTGTTGATTGCTTGTAGATCTTCTTCTGTGAAGTGTCTGTTCATTTCCTTAGCCCATTTGTCGATTGGATTATTTGTATTGTTGGTGTAGAGTTTTTTGAGTTCTTTATAGATTCTGGAGATTAGTGCTCTATCTGAAGTTTGAGTGGCAAAGATTTTCTCCCACTCTGTAGGCTCTTTCTTCACATTACTGATAGTTTCCTTTGCTGAGAGAAAGCTTTTTAGCTTGAATCTATCCCAGTTATTGATTCTTGCTTTTATTTCTTGTGCTATGGGAGTCCTGTTGAGGAAGTCTGGTCCTAGGCCGACATACTGAAGATCGGGACCTACTTTTTATTCTATAATCTGCAGAGTCTCTGGTCTGATTCCAAGGTCCTTAATCCATTTTGAGTTGAGTTTTGTGCAGGGTGAGAGATATGGGTTTAGTTTCATTCTGTTGCATATGGATTTCCAATTCTCTCAGCACCATTTGTTGAAGAGGCTATCTTTTCTCCATTGCATATTTTTGGCACCTTTGTCTAGTATGAGAAAATTGCATTTAGTTGGGTTTGTGTCCATGTCCTCTATTCTGTACCATTGATCTACCTGTCTATTTTGGTACCAATACCATGCTGTTTTTGTTACTATTGCTTTGTAATAGAGTTGAAGATCTGGTATTGCGATACCCCCTGCTTCACTCTTTCTACTGAGGATTGCTTTAGCTATTCTGGGTTTCTTATTCTTCCAGATGAATTTCATAATTGCTTGCTCTAGTTCTGTAAGGTACGTCATTGGGATTTTAATTGGGATTGCATTGAATCTGTATAGCACTTTTGGTAGTATGGCCATTTTGACAATATTAATTCGGCCTATCCAAGAACATGGGAGATCTTTCCATCTTCTAAGGTTTTCTTTAATATCTTTCTTTAGTGTTCTGTAGTTCTCATTGTAGAGGTCTTTCACCTCTTTTGTGAGATTGATTCCCAAGTATTTTATTTTTTTCGATGCTATCGTGAATGGGGTAGTTTTCATAATTTCTCTTTCTGAGGATTCATCACTTATGTATAAAAATGCATTGGATTTATGAGCATTGATCTTGTAACCTGCTACTTTACTGAATTCACTTATGAGTTCTAACAGTTTTCTGGTGGAATTTCCTGGTTCCTCTAAGTATATAATCATATCATCCGCAAATAGGGATAGTTTGAGTTCTTCTTTTCCTATTCGTTTTCCTTTAATTTCCTTGGTCTGTCTAATTGCTCTGGCTAGAGTCTCAAGAACGATATTGAATAGGAGTGGTGAAAGAGGGCATGCCTGCCTTGTTCCAATTTTTAGGGGGAATGCTTTCAGTTTTTCACCGCTTAGAATGATATTAGCCATGGGCTTAGCATAGATGGCCTTTACAATGTTAAGGAATGTTCCCACTATCCCTATTTTTTCTAGTGTTCTGAGCATGAAGGGGTGTTGTATTTTATCAAATGCTTTTTCTGCATCTATTGAAATAATCATGTGATTCTTGACTTTAAGTCTATTGATATGGTGAATTACATTTATTGATTTCCGAATGTTGAACCAACCTTGCATCCCTGGGATAAAACCCACTTGATCGTGGTGCACTATCTTTTTAATATATTTTTGTATGCGATTTGCTAAAATTTTATTGAGAATTTTTGCGTCAAGGTTCATTAATGATATCGGTCTGAAATTTTCTTTCCTCAATTTGTCTCTGTCTGGCTTGGGTATCAGGGTAATATTGGTTTCATAGAATGAGTTTGGGAGGGTACCCTCCTCTTCTATTTCATGGAATACTTTGAGAAGTATTGGAATGAGCTCTTCTTTAAAGATTTTGTAGAACTCGGCTGAGAACCCATCTGGTCCTGGACTTTTCTTTGTTGGTAGGCTTTTGATGACCTCTTCTACTTCATTACTTGAAATTGTTCTATTTAAATTGTGTATGTCCTCCTCGTTCAATTTAGGCAATTCATATGTCTCTAGAAACCTGTTGATGTCTTCGAAATTTTCTATTTTGTTGGCATATAGATTTTCAAAATAACTTCTAATTATGTTTTGTATTTCAATCGTGTCTGTTGTGATACTTCCTTGTTCATTCTGAATTTTAGTGATTTGGGTTTTCTCTCGTCTTCTCTTTGTTAGAGTGGCTAAGGGTTTATCAATTTTGTTTATTTTTTCAAAGAACCAACTATTTATTTTGTCAATTTTTTGTATTGTTTCTTTTGTTTCATTTTCATTGATTTCAGCTCTGAGTTTAACTATTTCCTGTCTTCTACTACTTTTGGTGTTGGTCTGTTCTTCTTTTTCTAGGACTTTGAGCTGTAGTGTTAGGTTGTTTATTTGTTGATTTTTACTTCTTTTATTGAATGCACTCCATGAAATAAATTTTCCTCTAAGTACTGCTTTCATAGTGTCCCAAAGATTTTGATATGATGTTTCTTTGTTCTCATTTACCTCTAAGAATTTTTTAATTTCCTTCCTAATATCTTCTGTTATTCATTCATCATGTAATAGCATATTGTTTAATCTCCAGGTGTTGGAGTAACTTCTGTTTTTTACTCTTTCATTTATTTCTAACTTCAATCCATTATGATCTGATAGAATACAAGGTAGTGTCTCTATCTTCTTGTATTTGCTTACATTAGCTTTGTGGCATAATATATGGTCTGTTGTAGAGAAGGATCCATGTGCTGCTGAGAAGAAAGTGTATTCACTCTTGGTTGGATGGTATATTCTATAAATGTCCGTTAAGTCTAAATTATTGATTGTGTTATTGAGATCTATGGTTTCTTTGTTCAATTTTTGTTTGGAAGATCTGTCCAGTGGTGAGAGAGGTGTGTTAAAATCACCTAGTATTATTGTGTTATGGTCTATTTGGTTTCTGAAATTGAGAAGGATTTGTTTGACATACATGGATGAGCCACTGTTTGGGGCATAGATGTTTATGATTGTTATGTCTTGCTGATTTATGGTTCCCTTAAGCAGTATGTAATGTCCTTCTTTATCCCTTCTGACTAGTTTTGACTTGAAGTCCACATTATCTGAAATGAGGATGGATACTCCAGCTTTTTTGCTGAGTCCATGTGCATGGTATGTTTTTCCCCATCCTTTCACCTTTAGTCTATGGGTATCTCTTTCTACGAGGTGAGTCTCTTGCAGGCAACATATTGTTGGATCTTTCTTTTTGATCCAATCTGCCAGTCTATGTCTTTTGATTGATGAGTTCAGGCCATTAATATTCAGGGTTATTATTGAGATATGATTAGTATTCCCGGTCATTTGGTTCTTTTTATTTATTTATTTATTTATTTTGAGACGACTTGGTTCTTCCTTTATTTGACAATTCCTTTAGGATAGTTCCTCCCATTGCTGATTTGTTTCTTTGTTTTTCATCTCTTCCTCATGGAATATTTTGCTGAGAATGTTCTGTAATGCTGGCTTTCTTTTTGTAAATTCTTTTAGCTTTTGTTTATCATGGAAGGATTTTATTTCATCATCAAATTTGAAGGTAAGTTTTGCTGGGTATAAGATTCTTGGTTGGCATCCATTTTCTTTCAGGGCTTGAAAAATGTTGTTCCAGGCCCTTCTAGCTTTTAGGGTCTGGATTGAAAAATCTGCTGATATCCGTATTGGTTTCCCCCTGAATGTAATTTGATTCCTCTCTCTTGCGGCCTTTAAAATTCTGTCTTTATTTTGTATGTTAGGTATTTTCATTATAATGTGCCTTGGTGTGGGTCTGTTGTAATTTTGTATATTTGGAGTCCTATAAGCCTCTTGTACTTGATCTTCCATTTCATTCTTCAGATTTGGGAAATTTTCTGGTAGTATTTCATTGAATAGATTGTTCATTCCTTTGGTCTGTTTCTCTAAGCCTTCCTCAATCCCAATAATTCTTAAATTTGGCCTTTTCATGATATCCCATAGTTCTTGGAGATTCTGTTCATGATTTCTTACCAACTTCTCTGTTTGTTCAACTTTGTTTTCAAGGTTAAATATTTTATCTTCAATGTCTGATGTTCTGTCTTCCAGGTGTTCTATTCTATTGGTTATGCTTTCTATGGAGTTCTTAATTTGGTTTATTGTTTCCTTCATTTCAAGGTTTTCTGTTTGGTTTTTTTTCAATATCTCTAACTCTTTATTGAAATGATCTTTTGCTTCCTGTATTTGCTCTTTTAACTGTCGATTGGTGCGATCATTAAGTGCCTGCATTTGCTCTTGCATCTCGTCATTTGCTTCCCTGATCATTTTAATTATGTACATTCTGAACTCCCTTTCTGTCATTTCTTCTGCCATGCTCTCGTTGGGTTTCATTGATGTAACATCTAGATTTGTTTGCAGCATTTTCTTTCCTTGTTTTCTCATATTGTTCAGGTATCAGTTGACTGCTGTGATATTGCAGATTTCCTCTATTGTCTTATAATATCCCTGAAGATTTCTAGTATATCCCCTCTTAGCCTTCAGTAGCCTGAAGTCTTGGAGGAAGTTGATAATGCGGTGCTCCACAAGGAAGCTGACTCCCTAGGGGAGGTGGCCTTCCGGTGGGGTATATTCCCTGCTAGTGGGCAGAGGTACCTTCACTTGCTGATGAATGGTCATCCAAAGGGGAAGTAGGATGTGGGCTGATGCAAGGCCAGTTTGGGTCTGTGTCTCTGATTTTACAGTCCTTTTGGGAGAACCTCACCCGACAGGGAGGACTCACCTAGTGGGGAGGTCTCGCTAGTTAGTTTCCCTCCCAGAGGTTCCGTTCAATTCACAACTACCGCCTGGGCTGGGCACCCTTCTTCTGCAATGTTCCCAGGGACCCGGACCTACCTCCTGGGCCTGGAAGCCTCACCCTTCGCAGACGAATCTCCCTAGGCTGCCTCTCCTCAGAGAAGCTGCCTGCAGTCCTGGAGCCTTCGCTCCACCCCTCAGTTTGTCTGTGGGGCCCTTCCACCAAGAAGCCGTCTAGGACCCTGCTCTGCACTTTTCGCCTGGCTATGCGGCCCCTCCTCTGAGCAGCCACCTGGAGCCCCTTACAATTGCTTCGAGTCCCAGTGACCCGCCACACGCCTTTTCCTCCGGCAGCCACCTGGTGTTCCGTGCGGTCACTCTAAGTCCAAGTGACCCACCACGCACCTCCTTCTCCACCAGGCAGTCACCCAGAGATCTGGTGCGTCACGAGTCCCAGGAACTCACTGTGCACCTTCTCGTCCCGACTGCCACCCGTAGCCCTGGTGCAGTCACTTCGAGCCCAAGCACTCCGCCGCGCTCCTCCTCCTTCTCCAGACACCCCCCTGTGTTCAGGAGCGGATGCTCTGGGTCCAAACCACTCACCACGCTGCTCCACTGGATAGCCGCCCAGAGCCCTGGCGCAGCTGCTCCAAGTCCAAGCGATGTGCCGAGCCCGTGCTTCTCCTTCTCCTCTGGGCAGCCCCCTGTGTTCAGGGGAGGTCGCTTTCAGTCCAAACAGCTCACCAAGCACCTTCTCCTTTGGGCAGCCTCCCAGAGCCCGGGTGGGTTGCGCCGAGTCCAAGCGCTGTGGTAAACAGCCACCTCTCCAATGCTCCCAGTTGTCCGCATTCACTGCTCCAGGGGGGGGAGGGGCGTCTTGCCGGCAGCTCTACTTCACAAAGTTCCCTGCTTTCGGGGCTACCGCCCCGTCCGGGACGCCTCCCCAATGGGAGACACTCACCCGGCTGCTTTGAGTTGGTCCCAAGTCTCTCTATATCTCCTCTTCTTGAGTCCTGAGTCCTGGAGCAACACGAAACGCAGCCACCCTCTAGTCCGCCATCTTGAATCCCCATGACTTTGTCTTTTTCTTCTATTTCTTTCTAGAGAACAAAAAATTCATATTTTACTTCATATGTTTTTTAATATTTCTATTTTATTTTGTAAATTTCAAATTTCAAATTCAAATTGTTTTCTCATATCTTCAAATTCTGGGTGAGTATATTTAACTCAATTTTGAATGTTTTATTCAAACATTTAAATATATATATGTATACATATATAAATATTTAGTTTTTTGGAGATGAAGACTGTTCACCTTTGCAATTCAATGGTCAGACTGATGATTTGGAATGATTTGTAAGATTCTTAGTTCACCAGTAACCTTCTCATGTGCATCTTCTGTGAGAGTAGCAAAATTTGTTTCCATTTTTTTTTTTTTTTTTCTCTTGGTGGAAGTTGAGGGGGAAACTGGGAAAGGCATCCTGTGTTTCTTGCTGTCTTTTACTCTATTTTTTCATGCAAGATGCTGAATTTTCTCTTCCTCCCCCTTCCCCCTTCCCATGTACTTTTCATAGGGAACATCTGCTTTTCTTCTCCCTGACTTCTGCCCGCACATGTATTTTAGTATTTTTTCCATTTTCAGTGCTTTGAGCTATCTGTATGCTTTTCCATCATTTTTACACACAGGATGGTTTTAGGGCAAAAATAATTCCAAAGGTGGCATCTTTCCTTTCTCTTCAATAGTCTTCCCTACACTGTATTTGTATTGCCAAGCTCTTGTGGCAGGAGGCACAGAAAGAGCTGGAAGGAATTTGGTCTTGTTTTCTACTTGCAGGCAATTTAATTTTAGTTGTTCACCATCTTTGTGTTATGTGGACAGCTTGAATTTCTAGTTGTATTTACTTATTCTTGTTCTTTATAGTTTATTTTGTTGGGATAATGGGAATATTAGTTTAACAAGTTTAATATTGCATTGGATACTGTCTTTGTCTGGGCTGCTAAAACAAGTGGCTATGGACCGGGTGACCTAAACAATAAACATTTCTCTTTCACAGTGGTTTGGGATCAGGACAGCAGCATGCTGGACTCTCGTGAGGGCCCCTTCCAGGTTGCAGACAGCTGACTTCTCCTCCCCACAAAGAGCAGGCTAGCTCTTTGGTGTCTTCTTATAAGGGCATTCATCTCCAACATGAGAGCCTTACTCCACATATACATCAGGGTTAAATTTCAACATATACATTTTGGGGACTGACACATGAACATTCAGTTTAGAACTGCTACCCAGATCTGTCTAATGTTTTTTTAGTAAGCATTTCACATTGTGAATACCACACGTATGAGTGTCTAGATTTTGATGTTTTCTTTGAAAAATGGCAAATTTTCATTTGTTTAACATTTAAATTACTTGAGGATCACTTTTAGACTTCTTGGACTAGCTTGCTTTCAAATGCAATTAGTATTAGTCTATAGTATTTATTATTCTAGAAATAGTCCTGCCCAGCTTCCAAGGTGTGAGTCAGTTGGTGCCTCCTGAACACCCTGGGTATTCAGTGAGCAATCACTGCTCAGCTGGGTCAGAACTTAGAAGTTGCCCAGTCTTACTTGAGCTCTGAGAAATATTGATTTTGAAGCTTCCTGGTAGGATACTTTTGTCTGGGTTCTTGGATTTATTCCCCAGACATATGTACCTTTGTATTCCTTTTGTATTCTTTCTTCTTGTATCATCATCTTTTCCAGTATCGTCTACTTAGAGTCTACATTAACCTCCTTTAACTCTGATATCAGCTTCTTAATCTTAACAATATTGCCTAGTCTTGTTAGGGTTCTTCCTCCTGTATCAGGTTTAGGAAAGCTCTCTAGGCAGAAAGTGGCAAATATTGTGAGTTTCACTTAATTTATTTCCTGTATTTCAGGTATCATAGTTCAATGCCTGCTATACTTTATCTGACTAAACCTGGCTTGTATGTTTTTGTCTAGTTTCCTAGTTGTTGACATTAAAGACCTCAATTGGTTACCTCATTATGGTATAAGTGGAAAATTTTGGCTTTGTGAATTTTTAAAAGCTATATTATAGGCGACACTCATGTGAAGCTAAATTTAAGAACCTCAACTTTGGTTTTATAAGAAATGATAGGATGAAAGAACACAATGATTATCGTGATAATTAAGAATGCTATATATAGCTAATAGCCATTGAGTGTTCATTGTACTGTAACTGTTCAAAGAAATTTGAAAGATGAATTAATCAATATTAGTCTTTCAGGTTCCCTTCAGTGGAACCTAATTCAATCTAGTTCAAGTAAAATAGAAAGCTAAGCAGCGTATTGGGAAAATAATGTATGGCCACTTCAGGAACCAGAATTTGGGAGTCAAGGTAGGAGCCAGGATATATATTCTCTTTCTGCACTCCCAGTATCCTCCTTTACCTTCCCCTTCTCCTCTCCCTTGTCTGCCCCTCCTCCTCCTCCTCACCGTCCTACTTCTCTATCCCCCGCTCTTTCCTACGCATACATATACACACATGCATACACACACACACACATACACACACATACACGCACACACACACAGTTTTCCTGTAAGCCTGCTTCCAGCTACAAGTAAGAAAACTCTTGAACCAAATCACTAAATAAGAAAGATACGTGTTAACTAACAAAATTCTACTGGTACTGAGGACTCCAGAAATGCTTTACGTATGCAACTGCACATACGTAAGCAAGAATCTTTTGTGTTTTGTTTTGCTTTAGGTAGTCTCTAAAAACTTCATGATGTTTCACATTCAATATGACTTTCTGATTACTGCAGGTTGCATGAAAGACCAGGAAACACATTGACATAGGATGGAAACCTCATCTCTTTGTCAGGAAGAATAGTTTTCATGATTCATTGGTTAAAATTGAAGCATCTGGTCATCTAAAATCAATTGCAGGTCTGAGTTGAGAAGGAATAACCTCCCAGGCACCTCAGGTGGCCCTCCTCAGTTAAGGTAAGTCCCTTTGTGAAATGTGCAGATGTGTGCCAGGAAGTGGGCTTCACTTCTGCACCAGGGAGGTAAGGTACTCTCATAGGAGACTAGGCAGAACACCAAAACATGATTACTTTTTATAAACTCCCCTTTCATAAATGGTATATTCCAGACTCATTGTTTTCAACCTACTAAAAATAATGCAAGTAGAATTGAATTATGTACAACTGGAAGACACAACTGTTTGACACCACAATTGAAGCTTTTAATCAATATAGAAACTTGGCTTTAAATTACATATAAACTTAGCAGGATACGGTGGTGCCCAACTATAATACTAGTGTCTCCCAAGTCTGAGGCAGGAGGGTCACAATTTTATGGCTATCCTCTGCAACTCAGAGGGCCCTAAACAAATTAGCAAGATCCCTTTCAAAATAAAAATTAAAAAGTGTTGGTGATACCATTCAGTGATATAACACCACTGCATTCAATCTCCAGTGCCAAATTTAAAAAAAATAACAATAATTTTTGAGTTTATATCAATATCAATAATTCATTTCTACTCATTTCTTAGATGCATTTAATTTGCAATAATTATTTACATTTTCCTTCTGATCATTGGTGTATGTGGGTGCCAGCAACATAGGAAGACAGCTTGTGCCTGCTCTTGTATTTGAAAGCCCTTTGGGTAACTTGCAGGGGTCTAAAAAAGATCATCTTGCCTGTTAAGTGATAATCTGAGAAGAAAAGACATTTTCCTTGAAGTTCAGAGAGGTGGTTCTCTCTTGGCACCTTAGAGGCACGTACAGGGGCCTGAATTAAGTGACAGCAACAGGAAAAGATCACACATATCACAGGAATGAGAAATCATTGTGGCGAAGTCAGCTCTCCACAGTTAGGTTATTCTTTGATGCTGGCAAAAGTTTCCCTAGTGGGAGAGGCCAAGGGAAGAGGGCAGGGGAATAAAAAGATGACTTTAGCTACCAGGAGTAAGTAAAGCACATCCATCTAATATTTAATACTGGTTTCTCTTTTGAGGAGTTGGGGATGTGTTTATTATAGTGCTGTACATAAGCAACTGAGTTTCAGGCTCCCAAATAAACCAGAAGGGATAGAGGAGAGGAAGCTGACTCACTGAAAGGTTTATAAGCCCTCACTGAGAGCCAAGTTGCAACAAGAACCCATGCAGAGCACAGGGAGTTTCCCAGAGATTATTTGTAGAATTGTTTTCTCTAGTAGAAGCTGCAGTGCATGTCCCAGTTCCTGATTGACAGCCAAGGCCCTCTTTCTCTCTGTAACTGAAAGCCAGAGCGTGGGCTGCGGATGCCTCAGAGCTGAGTCCTTACTAGGAATTCATCTTAACCATGTCCAAGAGTATGCTCCATGTCTGGAGATAAATTGAAATCCAGATAGTGTTCTATGCAGAAGTCTGGAAACTTGGACTCCATGCCTCAATTTGGGACCACTCTGAAGGGTTATCCCAATTCCCTAACTCTGTTTACACCAGTTGCAGTCTCTGTTGTGACTCCATCAGAGTTCAACCTGCCCCCTGCTGGATTTTGCTGCCTTCACTCTACCACTGGTCTTCTTTCCCAAATATATAAGTATGTTTCCTGCATGAAAATATCTTTCTCAATCTATGTTCTGTGAAACCTGATCTCAGTGACTTGTCCATGGGGAAACCCACCTCTTGGTGTGACCATATGCTTGGGACTGATGATTTTCCTGGGATGTGGGACACTCACTGCCTGAACTGGCAGAGTCCCAAGTAAACCATTATGATTTTTCATTGTATCTTTATGACACATATGTTCAGACCTTGAAAATTCTATCCATAGTGGAGGTAAGGCTATCACAGATATTCTTCTGCTCTGTACATTGAGGGTTTTTACCATTGGTTGATCTGTAAAAGCTCTACTTGTGGTCTCTTACTCTGCTTCTGGTGACCAGATTTCATTATCTTCATTCATTATAAATTCCTCAGTATACTGCCCCCTTCTTGATTTGAAACTTGAATCAGGTGATAGTTTCCTTTCATCTCATTTTAGGCCTTGTCATTGTACTTCAGTTCTCCATTGGGTTTCCTGTTTCTTCCACTGAGGTCTTTCTAAAGTGGGGTTTTGGTAATGCTACGTTGTAACTTAATACCATGTCGTGGTTCTGTTTCCCCTTTCCTGTGGGGTCTAAACCCCTGTCCTAGATGACCATCAAGGGGTCTAGCTATTTTACAGGTCTCTATTTCCCTTACTCTCCAGCAGTTCATAAGTAATAACTTAGAGTGCTTGTGAGAAGATTCTCTTTCTCACTTGGGCTTGTGTCTTGTTTCTCTGTTAGAAAACACTAGTCTTTTTCTGCTTGACCATCTTCAATTCAACCATTTTATATCCATTTTGAAGAGAGGTTCTGATCATTCTTTGCACAAGTCTCTACTCATTCTCTTCTCCCACTTCAGTTACTGTGAAGGGGTTAGAGTCACAGATGGTGCAGCTATAACGTGGCATAGCCTCTGACAGCCCTAGTCCCTGGGTGACAATGTTGAGCACAGCCCCATGCTGGCATGCATGAAACATTTAGAGTGAGTGAGAAAAAGATTCTATTGTGCTGTGCAAATGAAATTTGGGAGTCGTTAGAAGCATATCCAGCTCACCCAGTTTATTATAAGGAGTGTTATGAAATAGGTTAAAAACGAGTGTGGACAAGGAGCATTAGCATGTGGAAAAGGCTAAAAAAGTAATATTTTGGTAAGACCAGCTTAACTTGAAGCTGGCTTTCTGAAATTGTGAGCAAGAGACATATTTGCTGAAAAAAAAAGCACATACACACAGAATGGGTGACAGAAGAGGGACATCTACAGAAAAAAGAAGAAAAGGTCCTGCTAGATAAAATCACTTGGAAGTATCATTCTATTTGTTGATTTATTGTCATCTATTATCTGTCACTTGAACCTGGACATGATACAGCTAATGGTGTCTCTGTCCTTATTCTGTGTTCACCATCTTCCTGTCTAATTCTCTGTGTCTGTTTCTTAAAAGAGGTTTGATATGCTCTTACAAAATTTCATGGCTGCAGAGGGCCAAATCCGGCTCCAAAATGCAAAGCAAGTGATAATTGTCATGGCTTCAAGAAAACCATAGTACATAAAACACTTAAGAGTTATTCCTGAATGAATCATACCTTTCCAAAACAAGAAATGCATGCAGAACTTGAGGGAGTGAAATTGGGGAGTACCATAAGGATTATCCAACCCAGACACCATTATTGATGTTGTAGAATTAAAGTCGTCAAGCTGTCGTTACCACCAGCAGTATAATTTTTCAAGGACTTATAAAAACCTTTTAACTCCTGTCATGGTTCAAGTAGTTGGCAGGGCTTGAATTTGACTTTGAGCTTCAGATTTGGAAAATCAAGGAATTCAAAGTGAATCTCAGCCAGCATTCCTTTGCCTCCTGTGACTTTCCCCCATAGACTATAAATGGATCCTGTTTTTGAAAGCCAGCCCAGATTTCCTTAAAACATGTTCCAGTCTCTTGAAATTCACCAAGGGTATATTTCAAATGAAGGCTGCGCTTTTCTCTGCACCCTCTTTTGGAGCGTCCTCTTTGTAAGCATTCCAATTCCCTTGGATGGGTTAGTGCCACTCTTGCTGAGTACATGTCATGCCCATCATTACACATTTCAACCAGACTCCCCAGATGAATTGCAGTCTGACTTTCCATTGGCCATATGTCAAAAGCAAGCTATTCAGGGTCAACTTCCTTGAAAGGATCTGCCAACTGGTCTACTGGCCTCCTTAGCACAAGTGGAATTACAGGAATCAAAAGAGGGAATGGAGGTCAATATCCTGGGCTCCATTTCCTTTCAGAGCATTGCTCTTCACATCTTTCAGGGAATCTTTCTTTTACACCTTCCATACTAAATAGAAACTAACGAGATACAGATTTCCAGAATTAATAGACTGACCACTTCAGTCTTTGATTTCAAAGATGCACTCATTCAAAAAATATCTATAAACATCACTCATTTTCTGCTACTGCAAATTTCTTTGGTTGTATTGAAATGAGGTAATTACTTCCTTATATGGGACACATACCTCATTGAATGCTACTGAAATACCATTACATCTGCATTTTTGGCAAATCTATCCCATTCTGATCTGATATTGAGCTTGCATTTATCCAGAAATGCCCTTTGATATTTCTTGTGAATGGCTGTTCACCCACATCTGGCTCATTTCAATTAGATACATTTTTTTTTTTTTCTGAATGTGAGTTTAGGAGTATACATTAAGATTAATCACTTCAACCTGTCAAGAGCTTATTTCTCTCACTTGGTATATTAACTATCCCCTCCAACTTTGCTAATCTAAACAATCAGATCTGTCTTCCCATTCAAGTAATTCATCAAAATGTAAAATGGGATGGTTTCTGAGAACAGTGATGTTGTTTATTACTAGAAATAAGCTAAAAGGCACCTTGGTGCACTAATGAGCATTCTTGAGATATTCAGCCATATACCTCATAGTATTTTTAATGCCTACTTTGTACAGAACTCTGTAATAAATTAATTCATGATAGTACTATGAAAGTGGTGTCCTCTCTTTTTGACGAGGAATCTGAGACTCAATGAAGTAAAATCAGGTTCAGCAAGATCATCTCCACTAAGTAACTTTTGAATCTATGTCCCCAGGTTTCTCCTCTTGCTCCTTGCACCCTACACTCTAGCAACATGTAGTTACTGACATTACCTCCACTCATGGAGTTTTAAATAACTCTGTTTTGCACACACAATTCCCATTTCCTGGGGACCCTTGTCCCCTTCATCATGACTTTTTTTTATGTATGGTAATTTTACATAATAGTGTGATTCATTTTGACATATTCATAAATGCATTCGACATGCTTTTTTCCATTTCAATCCCCAGTACTCTTTCCTTGTTTGCTCCCCTATCTCTTTCTGCCTTCAATGCTGTGTTCAAGCATCTTCCCTATCCTCATAATAGGAATAAAGCCTGTTGTGATGATTAAGAGATATAAACTCATATAATGGTCTGACAACACTTTCCTTAAATAGCACTTTTTATTAGCGTCAACACATTCAATTCTTGTGACATTATTTAAGCCATAAGTTGTTATCACTTTATAGACTTTTTTTTTTTTTTTCAAAAAAAGGCACTGAATTATTGATGAAGGATGAAGTCTATGTGGTAACAAGGGAAAGAGACCAATGATCATGACCATTAGAGATGGTACGATGGGTCACTGAAACAAAATCCAAAACCTTACTGTGATTGATAACAGATTCTGTGTCACCTGTTCCACCTCATCTAGATGTTCTCAGACCTGTTTTCCCTCCAGTTTACAGCAAAATACTCACTGGCCTTCCCACATCAGGGTCCTGCCCTTGCTGCTTCTTTAACCTGGTTGTTACAGCTCCTTTCTTTCTTTTGTGTCTGCTCAATTACCAGTTTCCATGACCACTCAAGTTAAATTATTTCCTTAATTTCAAAGTAGTGTTTCTATCACATCATTCTATTTAATTTCCTTTACCTCAACCACAAATATCTCATTCATTTATGGATATGCATTTTATGATCTGTTTCCTCTTTAAACACAAAAGTTCTTTCAGGGCAGGAACCTTGTCAGTTTTATTTATTACAATATCCTGGGACAATAAAAAGTACATAGCAGATGTCTAATGCATTTTCCTTGAATGAGCAAAGGAAGGTGTCAAAGAAAATGGGAATGTCATCCACATCTTACAAGGAGTGAAGGAAAACTTTCTACCTAACAAGAACAACTTAGAGGAGTCAACATTTGTTTGGGGTTCATGGTTTCAGAGGTCTAGTCCATGAGCTGTTGGCTCCATTACTCTGGGCCCAACTAGAGGCAGAACATTGTTGTGGAAGGGTATGGAAAAGGAAAGCTGATGAGCTCATGAGCTCATGGCAGTTGCGAAGGAGAGAGAGAGAGAGAGAGAGACAGACAGAGAGAGAAAGAGAGAGAGAGAGAGAGAGAGAGAGAGAGAGAGAGAGAGAGAATTTAATTTGCAAGAGCAAACCCAACTTATTTATTTCCTCCAGCTATGACCCAACCTACAGTTACCTCCCAGTAATCCATTCAAATTATTAATCCATCAAATGGCTTAATCCACTAATTGTGTTACAGATAATCATTCCACCTCTGAACTTTGGACATTTGATATCATGTTTTCAACACATAACCTTTTAGGGTGTGCCGATTTAGCCAAACTACAATAGATTATTATAACAAAATAATATGAACTGGGTAACTTAACAAGGAATTTATTTATTACTATTCTGGAGGCTGGTATAAGCAGATTTGGGGAAGGACTCCCCTCTTCCCTTCCAGATGACCTCATCACTGTGCCCTCACTTGATGCGGTGAGAGAAGCAGACCTCCCTCTGGTATTCCTTCTCACAATGGCACTAATCCCACCAAGGGAATGCTAGTTTCAGAGCCTCATCTAAACCTAATATTCCCCAATGTCCCCATCTCTAATTAGTATCACATTGGAGGTTTGGGCTTCCAGGTATGAAATTTGGGGGAAAGCAGACAAAATTCAGTCTGCAATAGAGCATTTTTATTGAAAGGTTTGGAGTCTCTTGATAATGTTTCCAATATTTTAAGTTTATTATTCCTTAACCTTATGATACCTTGTGAAGTCGGAATCCAAACTATGCAAACAAGACTGCACAGACCACTGGTTCTGAACCAGGGTACATTGCTGCCTTTCCCCCACTTCACATGATGCAACATTTGCAAAGCCAAGGGACAGTTTTGATTTTCACAACTTGGGAAGAGTGTTATTGGCATCTGCAGATACAAGCCACACATGCTGCTAAATATTCTACAATAATCAGAGCAACCATCTACAATAAAAAATTAAATGACCCCAAAATGGCCAGAGTTGAAAAACTCTGGTATAGATGGTGAACCTTCCTCAGCAAAGCCCTATTCACTCACCCCCAGTCTTCTACACTTTTTCTTCTCAGTCTTTTTTCCCCCCTGTTGTTCCCAACTCTCTCTAGTTTCCTTGTGTGATCACTTCTACTCTGGGACACATTGATGTCTTCCATGATGTATCCCAAAGCTTCCCATCTTCCTTGGAAACCCTGCAGGTCAAGGTCAGTCATGTTTGGGAGGAGACTGTAGCTAAGAGTCAAAGAGGGTTGAGGTTACAAATCATACGTATTATGAAGCAAGTCAAATGCCTGAGTGAGTTATCATAGCCTGTAACTAAAGAGTGTTAAAGAACTCTCATATCCAGGATGCAGGGGTTGGAAAGTGCAGGCTGAGAAATCCCTTGGGTTCTGCTGAAACTGGTACATAGAGTGTCCTCTGTACTTCATCTTTCTGCTCATGTCCTTCCTGTTGAGTTCAACAACCTGAAAAATTACAATGGGCTCAATTTGACCAACTCAGCAGTGCATGAGTACCAAGGGGATTTTTTTCTTTTTATTTGACTTGTAGGAAAGTAACTTCAATAAGATTTTATACTCTCTTGAAGCCTGGGGAGGCCCCCCTCCCATTATTCTTCTTATTATAAAACCATGATAAAAGTAGAAAACAGAACTTGATGAATTCCAACCAATTTGAGTTTCTTCCTTTACAGCAGGCTGGTAGAAGAAGCTGAGCACATTTCATTTTCTAATGATTTAATTCTAATTAGTATTTATAAGTATGGTTTAATTCCAATGACACAGTATTAAATGAGTGCAGAAATGTATTTATTGATTCATGCATGAACAGCACAGCACCATGCATTCAGATGTTGAAATAGTTAGATAGATATGCACCCACACATTTTCTACATTTTTCTCACATTCTTTGATTATGATCCTTCTTTTTTTATGTTTCATACTGTGATAATGAGTCTTGTAAATTGCTATTTGTAATAAATTTGGGATAAGATTATTCACTTTTCGTTGTATTTTTCATTTTATGCTTTGAGTGCAGGAACCTACAGAGAGCTACAAATTGAGAGAAACAAACATTTCAGAGAAAACAGACCTCCGGAGCTTTGGAAAGAGCAAGAAATTGACAATTTGAAGGGCTTCAAGTATGCCAAGTGGCCATCATAACTCACTTCACATTTCAAAAGGGAAAAAACAAATCAAGAGTTGAAGACTTTGCACAGACTTTTGTTTACCGAGAAGGTTTTCATTGTGTTGGCTATAATTATTGTGAAGATTCATTTTACAAGCAACTTCCCGTTCTTTCAATGAAATTTATAATTCATAATGAGAAAGAATATTTGAAGTCATCCCAGTTCATAAACAAGGATTGGTGGGATGAAGTGAGCTATCCACTGTCATAAACTTGTCAGTGGCAGAACTGAGATGAGCAGCACCTGTCCTAACACCTAATACAAGGGCTTTGTACTATGCCACACTTTGGAAGGTCATATTATAAGAATAAAGAGCCACAGGCTGTTCAAAAGAAAAACTGTTACCTTTCTTCCTGGAGATTTCTTTGAGAGTCTGACTTGATATAGAATATGGGGATGTCAAAACTGAAAGGATAGATATTTGCCTACTTTCATTGCTCAATTTCCTAAATTAGAAAATGATGTCGAGAGTAGGGAAAAAGTAGTAAAATAACCTGTGATTGCACTTTTTGTAATTCTTTTTTTTTTTAAGTTTATTTTTATTGTAAACAAATGGGATACATGTTGTTTCTGTTTGTACATGGAGTAACAGCATACCATTTGCATAATCATACATTCACATAGGATAATGAGGTTTGATTCATTCTGTTATTTTTTTCTTCCCCCCACCCCTCCCACCCCTCTTTTCCCTCTATACAGTCCCTCCTTCCTCCATTCTTTCCCCCTTCCCATCCCTCATAATGTGTCATCATCCACTTATCAGTGAGATCATTCATCTTTTGGATTTTTGAGATTGGCTTATCTCAATTAGCATGATATTCTCCAATCCAATTTCATCCATTTGCCTGCAAATGCCATAATTTTGTTATTCTTTATAGCTGAGTAATATTCCATTGTATATATATTCCACAGTTTCTTTATCCATTCATCAACTGAATGACATCTAGGTTGGTTCCACAGTCTGGCTATTGTGAATTGAGCAGCTATGAACATTGATGCGGCTGTATCTCTATAGTATGCTGATTTTAAGTCCTTTGGGTATAGGCCGAGGAGTGGGATAGCTGGGTCAAATGATGAGTCCATTCCAAGGTTTCTAAGGAATCTCCACACTGCTTTCCAGAGTGGTTGCACTAATTTGCAACCCCACCAGCAATGTATGAGTGTACATTTTTCCCCACATCCTCGCCAACACCTATTGTTGCTTGTATTTTTGATAATCGCTATTCTAATTGGGGTGAGATGGAACCTTAGGGTACTTTTGATTTGCATTTCTCTTATTACTAAAGATGGTGAACATTTTTTCATATGTTTGTTGATTGGTTGTAGATCTTCTTCTGTGAAGCGTCTGTTCATATCCTTAGCCCATTTGTTAATTGGGTTATTTGTATTCTTGGTGTAGAGTTTTTTGAGTTCTTTATATATTCTGGAAATTAGTGCTCTATCTGAAGTATGAGTGGCAAAGATTTTCTCCCACTCTGTAGGCTCTCTCTTCGCATTACTGATAGTTTCCTTTGCTGAGAGAAAGTATTTTGGGGTTAGGATTAGGGTTAGGATTAGGGAGGGGGCAAGAATGGAGGAAAGAAGGACTGTATAGAGGGAAAAGAGGGGTGGGAGGAGTCGGGGGGAAGGGGAAAAAATAACAATGAACCAAACAACATTACCCTATGTAAATTTATGATTACACAAATGGTATGCCTTGACTCCATGAACAGTGAAACAACATGTATCCTGTTTGTTTACAATAAAAAAATGGTGATAGAAATTTTATAACAATAGAGTTGACTCACTATGCTTTTATTCATAAGTTTTGCAACATACATTGGAGGAAAGATAGCCTCTTCAACAACTAGTACTGGGAAAACTGGACATCCATATGTAGAAAATGAAATTGAACCCATATCATTCACCCTGCACAAAATTAACTCAAAGTGGATCAAGTATTTAGGCATTAGAACAGAGTCCCTGTAACTAATAGAAAAAAAAGTAGGCTCACATCTACATTATGTCAGCTTAGGAACTGACTTCCTTAACAAGACCCCTAAAGTGCAAGAAGTAAAATCAAGAATCAGTAAAGGGAATGGATCCAAACTAAAAAGCTTCTCAGCAAAGGAAACAATCAAAAACATGAAAAGAGAGCCGATAGAATGGGAGAAAATCTTTGCCACCTGCATCTCACCATTAATCTCTAGGATATTTGAAGAACTTAAAAAACTTAACATAAAAAAACCCAAATAACCCAATCAATAAATAGGCAAAAGTAATGAACAGACACTTCACAGTAGAATAAATACAATCTGTCAATAAATATATGAAAACTCTTCAACATCTTTAGCAATTAGAGAATTGCAAATTAAAACAACACAGATTTCACCTCCTCCAGTCAGAATGGTAATTTTCAAGAATACAAGTAACAATAAATATTGGTGAGGATGTGGGGAAAAAGGTGCACTCATATATTGCTGGTGGGACTGCAATTTGGTGAAACCACTATGAAAAGCAGAATGGAGATTACTCAGAAAACTTGGCATGGAACTATCATTTGACTCAGTTATCCCACTCCTCAGTTTATACGAAAAGGACTTAAAATCAGCCTACTATATAGATGCATCCACATCAATGTTTACAGCTGTTCAACTAACAAAAGTTAAACCATAGAACCAACCTAGGTGCCCTTCAACAGATAAATGGATAAAGAAAACGTGGTATATATACACAATGGAATATTACTCAGTCATTAAGAAGAATGAAATTATGGCATTTGCTGGTAAATGTATGGGATTGGAGAATATCATGCTAAGTGAAATAAGCCTATTCCCCAAAGGTCAAATGTTTTCTCTAATATGCAAATGCTAATTCACAATAAGGGGGTTGGTTGAGATGAATAGAAGTACTCTGGGTTAGACAAAGGGGAATGAAGAGAAGGGGGGGGAATGGCAACAGGATAGATAATAGAATGAATCAGACATTATTATCCTATATGCATATATATATATATATATATATATGATAGTTATATATATGATTTTACACAGCCATTGTAATTCTATATCATGTACAACCAGAAGAATGAGAAGTTATACTCCATATATGTATGTCAAAATACATTGTACTATCATGTATAACAAATTAGAACAAATAAAAAATTAAAAAAGAAATAAACATTCCTTCCCTTTATTAGTCCCTATTATTATTTCTCTCTCTCATTTCCTTTACACTTATATATACAGCCTTCCCAACTCTGAGGGGCAGAAAGTTGATTTGCCAGATTATTTCTCACTTCCCTTAGTCTGGACAAAAATGAAAGTCCTCTTCACTGAAAAAAAAAACAAAAACAAAAACAAAAAACAAAACAAAACAAACAAAAAAAAAAAGGAAAGAATAAAGAAAAAAGGTTTGGTTTTAGAATTAGGTAGACTTGAGAATGTTAAATGACATTTTTGCATTCTTTCTGTTCCAGGAACATGTCGAGTTTGTTCCTGCCTTAGGACCTTTGCACTTCATAGTGGCTTTCTTTGGAATATTTCCCTACGCTCTTCGCTCTCTGGACTCCTTCCTATGGAGATTTCTGTTTCAATATTCCTTCTGCATGGAGATCTTAGTGAGCCACCTCTTTGAAAAATACACTTCTCACATATATTAAACCTTGTAAATTCTCATCACTTTCATAACAGAAAATGGAAGAAATACTGACAAATATTTTCAGTTGTATAACCCATAAGCTTTGGATAAATTTATAAATTTCATCCATAATTTGCTCTGTCACAAATGCATTAATACTTCTTCTAGTTATGCTTAACTTACATAAAATAGCTTAGATACTCAAAGTCTGTCTCATTATATTTTAAAACACTTGAAAATTGTTTTAATTTCATTTGATGAAAAAATAAGTTTAATAAAATTAATAAGAAGTCATTTTATAAAGCACCTAAACACCAAAGGGTATCTAACAGACTAATGGGTACCACATTAATCTGTAGTATTACCCGAGTAAGATGACGAGGTACATTTGCTATTTATGCTTGAAATCTGTGCGTAAACAATTCAATGTTAAGAGCAGGTGATTGATGAATAAAACATCACTGATCAAGCTGGCTGCAACTAAATTTTGGCTTAATCTTGCTGGTTTAATTTGGTTTGGTGGGTTTTTTTCCTCCTTCTTCTGATGTTGTTTTTACCCGAGGTAGATAAATATATATTATGCATGGGGAAAAATGAGAAACATAAATTTAAATACCTGGAACAGGTGACAAAGTTGTTCAGCTGCTTTCAAATATTATGCTTCTGTTAAGGAGAAACATAAAAATAACTTCCTACCCCCACCCTGGGGAAAAAAGTTCCACTGACTCTTGAAAACAGAGTCTATCTCAACAGAGATTCAACTCAGTAGATGAATGTATTTCTTTCTTATCAGTTGTCATTATGCTCGAAAAATTACGCATAAAGTATTACCTAAATATATACAAGCGTGAGAGTTGCTTCAACATTCTTTTAGAATGGTCTTGAACAATGAATTTCGGTGCAGGGAGAAAAATGTAAAATTTTAGCATGTCAGGTGTCATTGACAGCTCAAGAAACTGCGGAATTTGTCACGTATCCCCTGACATATGTCTGTCATAATACAAGAGTTTGGATTTTTCTCCTGCATGATTAATAATTTGCGTCTAAATATAACATATTTCTTCCCTATATTGATGTCCTTTAAGGTCCAAATCTGGCTCTCTGGTGCAGGGGAGAAATATTATCTAACACAAGAGAGCTGAGGGAGGATGGGTCCTGTCTATTCATCAAGTTCGTTTTGTCATCCCAAGTGATTTAGTGATAATTAATAAATGTTAATGCTTTCCCCTTATGTTTGAAAAAATTTAAGTAATTTAAAACTAGGATAAAACAGGTAATTTGCAGTCGTTTCCGTTTCTTGCCTGTTCCGAAACATTGGGCTTCCACACAATCAGAAACTACTTAAATAATCCTGAAGCCTGAATGCAAGTTTATTAAATGTAACAGCAAATAAAATTGATATTGTTATTTTATACCATAACCAGTACCTCATAGAAAAAAATGTGTGGATTCACAGTTTTTAAAACCTATGTAAAGAAATTCTTATGAGTTTGACTTTAGCCTAACTGCTTATTACACATGAAAGGTGAACTTTATCTGCTGTGTAGAACTTCTGGAATTGGCCATTGCTTCTGTTTTCTGTGCTGTACTGAAGTAATACTTTTCCCCCTGCCTATTCACTTAATTTTACATAAGACTTTCAACTTAATTTTTAAAAACATACCCTTTATCTTTTCCTTATAATGTCAGACATTTTCATGTTCAAATAAGAATCTGTTTGAAACAAAATACAGTGCTAAATAGTATAAAGGTTAAATGAGTTTTAATAAGTACACTTATTAAAAGTATATTATAAGTATATTATAAAAACCTATCAATTATATTTCCACAGCTTGGTAAAAACCTGAGAAATGCTATGTATAATGTTATATGTATAATATATCTCAAAATAATTAAAAATAATGTATTCATGCCAATTTATGAAATATATATCTAGTATATGAATTTATATTAAGGGGAGGAGGGAGAGAGAAAAATTTTAAAAAACAGCATATGGACAAATATACCAAAGAGAAGTTTATTCAACCTTCTTATGCTTGACATTATGGAGCAATTATTACTTTAATAATAAAAATTACTAAATTTCATATTTTGTAGACTTCAAGCTTGTGGGTGGTATTCATTAAATATGTCTTAGGAATAAAGGCAAAGCTGCTTTCACTAACCTGATATTTTACACAAAAGCAAATTCAATACACAGTATTCATAATACCAAGCAATTACATGTGTTTTCAGAAAAACTGATACATTTAATAGTCAAGATCTATTGATCATTTCATATGTCATGCATTCTGCTTTTTCATACATAATCTGATTCAATTCCCATGACCCCCCCTTATGAGATGGGTCCTACTGTGATTCCCATTTTACATACGAGACACCCAAAGAACAGAAAAGCTAAGCAATCTGAACAATGTCACACAGCTATTAAGTCCAGTCAGCCTTCATACCAACACAGTCTTGCTTCAGAATGCATGCTGTCAACAGTTCTTAATTATTGCCTTTCCAATTCATTTTACTCTACATTACATTCAGTATTGATTGCAAGCTGTTTTTGAGAACAGTTTATTGAGCATTCTGAAGCTCTTTACAGGGATGTTGTAGCTTGAACTGTGTCCCTCCAAATGATGTATTGAAAACCTAATCTTTGGTACCTACAAATGAGATCTGATTTGGAAATAGGGTCTTTGAAGATGCAATTAATTTAGGATAAAGTCACAGTGGATTGATGGTGGGTGATAAATCCAAATACTGGTGCCCTTGTAAGAAGAGATAGACTTTAAGACACCAAGGAAGCCTTGGGAAGAAGGCCAGGTGATGACAGAGACTGGGCTGAGGAAGCTGCATGCCAACGAGTGTCAAGAATTATTGGCAAACACCAGAAGCCAAAGCCCAAATTTACCAGAGGGAGTATGTCCTGCTGGCACTGTGCTTTCAGACTTTTGGTCTCCAGACCTACAATGGAATACTTTTCTGTTGTTTGCAGAACAATGAGTGGTAACTTGTGATAGCAACCTGAGGAAATGAAAACAAGGAAGTATTGATCTGATAGCAATATCTAACATGGCCATGTCAGAGTAGGGATGTGGTGGCCTCAGGTATACCCTGCACTTGCTATTTGACAGGAGTTCAAAGCATATTGGATGGTTTTGAGATTTGCATTTAACATGTGAATTACAAATAAGAAGTCTGTCATGCTACTGCAGTGGTATATCCCAACTCTCATCCTAAAAACACAAATATAAGAGGAAAGAAGCTTTTGGGGGGGTTATATATAGTTAGGTTACAGAGATAAATAACTGCAGGAAAGAAGAACTATAGTAGGATTGAGATGGAACAAGAGAAAATTAAGAAAGAGATACCAGATGAAGGAAATGGAAGAGTCTGAAATCTGTGCTGACGTAGGCACAAAAATAACTGAAAGATTTGTCAATACCTCACAATTTGGCAAAATAAATTTTAACTTAAAATAAAAATGAAAACACATTGGAGTGAGCAACCCTTTAAGAGATATTTCCAGTCAGGCCACAGATACACAATTTACTCTGGAAACCAAACTAGGACTGGAGAATATAATACATCTGTTGAAAATCAAAGTCCTGGGAGAGAAATCTTTGAAATTAATGATTTAAAATATTTCCCAAAGAGAAGAGAATGAATATAGATATAGAAATGTTTGTGCTCATAATTTTATTTCTGGATCTTCTAGGCAGAGATTGGCAGACTAAGACATTACTTTGTATGACTCAGTCATGCAAATTGTGCTCTTAACTTTTAATATTTTGGATAACCACAAACTTTCCTTATATTTCCTGCCACTTTCAACAATAAGCCTAGAAGCATCTCCACTGATTTTTATATATTTTAAAAATAGTTGCTGTTTTAGTTTTCTGTTTCCACTGCAACAAATTATCACATACTACATGGCTTAAAATTATAGGTTTTAGAAATGAGAGGCAGTGGGGTATGAAAAATGGTGGAAAGAGACAGACATCATTACCCTTTGTACATGTATGATTACACAAATGGTATGAATCTACATGGTGTACAACCATAGAAACGAAATGACGTACCCCTTTTGTGTACAATGAATCCAAATGCAGTCTGTAAAAAAATTACAAGATAAATAATTTAAAAAAATAAAATAAATAAAATTTTAAAAATTATAGATTTGGGGAAGTCAGAAATTTAACATGGGTTTCTGTGGTTTAAATGAAGGTGTATACAAGGCCATATTTCTTTCTGGAGACCTTAGAAGAAAATGTGCTTCATTGCTTAGCACTTCTGTTGGCTCCTACATTCCTGTCTACTGAACCCCTTTCTCTATCTTCAAAGCCAGAACAATTGCTTCTCTCTGCAGTCAATTTGCCCTCTCATCAGCATCAGGAAAAGTTTGCAGACAAATTTTAATGAATCTTTTGATTATAGCTTATGCCCAATTAGATCATCTATAATAAATTTCCTATCTCAGTATCTTAACTTTAATCATATCTATAAAGTCTCTTGCCATATAACATATATACAAGTTCCAAGGATTAGGTTGTGGACATCTTTTATGAACCAGCAGTATTCTGGAGATTACATTGAATTTGTGGATAACTTTGGGCTTACAGACATTTTAACAATAATCAATTTTCCAGATTATGAACATGAAATATCTATTTTTCTTTAAATTTTTAAATCTACATTTTATAATATTAATTCAATGCACGTTTTCCACCTCATTTTGTTTGTTGAGATGGTATACATGTGTTTATTTTCCTCATTTGTTTTTTGGATACTTTGTTGATAATGTATAGAAATACAACTGATTTTTGTATGTCGATTTTATACACCGCGACTTTGCCAAGTTAGTTTTTTAGTTCTACCATTTTGTTGTTGTTCTTTTAAGTTTTCTCCATATAAGTTTGGATCATCTGCAAACAGATGATTTTACTTCTTTTCTTTCTGGAAAGAAAAGAAAGAATAGACTTCTTTCTATTCTACACCACATTTTTCTGGTTAAGATTTCCAACCAGTACTATGTTGAAAAGAAGGGTAATAATGAGCAGACTTGTCATGCTCCTGATCTTAGAGGAAAAACATTGTGTGTTAACTGTGCTCTCTTCCCATGTGATCTTTATTCTTTATTGTATCAAAGCAAAAGCAAATTCCTTCTGTATTTTGTTTGTTGAGGACTTAATTTACAATGAAATCATTTTGAGTTTTGTCAAAAACTTCCTCTGTCTCTTATAAAGTGATCATGTGATTTTTATACTTCTGTGTTTGATGCTCATTCAGAATGTCAGCTTTAGGGTTTCCCTTACCCCCTGCCTTCTGCTTGTGTTTTTGTCTACCTTCGGCATCAGAGTAATGTTAGCCTCCTTAAATGAGTTCAGGAGTGTTCCCTACTCTTTAATGTCTTGGGAGCATTTGGGAGGACCAGTGTTAATTCCTTAACTGTTTGGTACAATTATTCAATCAATCCATCTGATCCTAGGCTTCCCTTGTGAGATTTTTGATTAGTGATTGAATCTCCTTAGCAATTATAGATCTGTTCAGATTTTCTAGTTCTTCATGATTCAATCTTGGCACGTAGTATGTTTTCAGGGATTTATACATTTCTTTTTGGCTATTTAATTAAAAGGATGTACTTGTTCATACTAACTTCTTAGGATTCCTTCTATTTCAGTGACATCATTGTATCATCTACTCATTGACTTCTGATTTTATTTATTTAAATTTTCTCTCTTTTTATTACTCCAGTTACAGCTTTGCCAGTTCAGTTGATTTAAAATCCTACTTTTAATTTCAAGGATTGTTTGGTTTTTTTATCATCTATTTCACTTACTTTTCTAGTCTTTATTATTTCCTTCTTTCTGCTAATGTTGGGTTTAGTTTGTTAGTGTTTTCTGATTCTTTGATATACAAAGTTATGCTGTTTCTCTGAGATTTTTCCTTTTTTTAATATTTCTATAACTTTCAATTAGTATTGTTTTTCTTGAACATTATAAGTTTTGGTGTATTCTATGTTCATTGTCATGTTTCTAAAGATATTTTCCAACTTCTTTCCTATTTTGCCTTTGTCATATTGGTTATTCAAGAGTGTATTTTCTAATTCCCTCATATTCGTGAATTTTTCAGTTCTCCTTCTGCTATTAGTTTCATTTCATTGTGAAAAAAATCATGGTATGATTTCAGTCTTCTTAAGTTTAACATGTATTTTGTGACCTAACACGTGATCTATCCTGAAGACTGTTTGGTGTGCACTTGAGATGAGGAATTTTCTGCAGCTGTTTAGTGAAACGTTCTGTATATGTCTGTTAAGCCCACTTGGTCTATAATACAGTTCAAGTCTGCCATTATCTTATTGATTTTCTGTCTGGTTGTTCTATTTCTTACTCATTATTGAAAATGGGGTATTGATGTCTTTTACCTCTATTGTACAGTTCTCAGTTTCTCCCTTCATTTCTATCAATGTTTGCTTTATATATTCAGGTGTGCTGACAGTGAATGCATATAGTCTGCCCTTCATAATCCACAGGTTTTGAATCTGCAGATTCAACCAATGGTGAATCAAATATATCTGAAAAAAAAAAAAAAACCAGCATTGTGACTATACTGAACACTTAGAGAGACTTGTTTTTAAACTTGCCATAATGTCCTAAATAATCTGGTATAACAATTATTTACCTACATGACATTTATATTGTACTTGATATTTTAAGTAATCTAGAGATGATACAAAATATACAAGAGTGTGTAAGTAGGTTATATGCAAATATTATAATGCTTTATATAAGAGAACTTAACATCCTTGGATTAGGGTGTCTATGGGGGTCCTGAAACCATTCCTTCCACCACAGGCAGACGATGACTTTTATAACTTATAATTTTATAATTTGTAATTGTTAGATTTTCCTTATAGATTGACATGTTTATTATTACATAATGTCCTTTCATTGACTTAAAATATATGTATAGCTGTTCCTGCTTTCTTTTGGCTATCATTTGTACAAAATATATTTTTCCCTTCACTTTCAGTCTATGTAATATCCTTAATTCTAAAATAATTCTCTTCTAGACCACCTCCAGTTGGAACCTGTCTTTTTACCTGATTGATCACACTGTCTTTTGAATGGAAAACATATCCATTTTTGTTTAAGATAATCATTAAAGAGAAAAACTTAGTATTTCTGCTTGATTACTTTTTACTACCTCTCATTTTAACCCTTTTCCCCTATTTTTTCTCTTACTTTTGTCCTTTGTATGTTGACTTTCATTTCTTTGTTGTTGTTGTATTTGTTTTCCTTTGGATATCTTTTTAAGTATTTCCTTTTTGGTTTCAATGAGGTTTATATAACACAACTAATTTTTATAAAGATCTATTTTCTGCTGATAATCTCCATGGCATACAAAAGCTGTACACTTTTACTTCTCCTTCCACATTTTATGTTTTTAATGTCACAGTTTACATCTTTGCATGTAGTACATCCATTAACAGGTTATTGTAGTTAAAAGTAGTTTTTGGACTTTTGTCTTTTAATCTTTATAAATGACTGCCGTAATTCTATGACAAGAAGCATTGCATTTTTGAAGTGTACTCCTGCTCTCCAGTTCCATCAGCTCTTCAGGTGAGGGACGACAGAAACTGGTCCCTCAGGCAGTAAACCAGAGGACCAACAGATGCTGCACACAGACTCTCCCTGCCACTTTCAGCCCCGGCCAAGAGAGAAAGGGAGAAGTCACAGATTAAGAC
Source organism: Sciurus vulgaris (assembly GCF_902686455.1). Classification (NCBI taxonomy): domain Eukaryota; kingdom Metazoa; phylum Chordata; class Mammalia; order Rodentia; family Sciuridae; genus Sciurus; species Sciurus vulgaris. The sequence continues at coordinate 23,212,243 of NC_136478.1, read as the reverse complement.
CATTCATTTTGCACTGAGCTGTGCTGGCTTGGAGAGGGGCTGATTCCCATGAAGTTACTCTTACTGATTCACTGCTGTTCTTCTGGACTTAGTGCTTACTGGAGGTATTGCAATCTCTTCCCTGGATCCTGGGCTTCTTGTGAAGGTATTTTTGTGGGTATATGATTATTAACTTGAGGGTTATATGGAAAGATGAAGACTTGGACTGTCTATTTATCCCTATTGCTGAACCATTCTACCATTTGGATTTTCATATTTAAATATTCTCATTATTAAAAAATAATCAAAAACATGGTTAGTTATTAATTTATAATCTTATTTCTTGCTTGAATCTTCCACATAGCATTATTTGCTTTTAAAATTTTTATAACTAAGTAACATATTTTACTTTTTGAAGTTAATTATACACCTTTTTGATGCATTTAATTTAGTTCAGATGCGAAAAAAATGAGTTTACTTTAGTCTGACTCTCATAGTTGACTTTTTCTCCCTTTTCTGGGCCAATGATACACTTAGAGTGCTAAATCCAGATCAAGTAATTTTCTCAATGTACGTGTGCATTCTTTTTCATCTATTTTGAAAGCTCCTCTTCTTCTTGTTCCCCCCATTAAAAATGTCTACTCTCCAACTTCTAAGAAGTTCTATAACAAGTAAAGAAACTGAATTGGCAATTAAATATCTTCCCACAGAGAAAAGCCCCAGGTCAGATAGCTTTCACTGGTGAATTCTTCAGAACATCTAAATAATAAATAATAACAATCCTTTACATAAATACAAACAACAGCTGCTGCTGATACGGATGTGAAGAAACAAACTTTCATTCATGGTTTTTGGAGATGTTAAATGATGAAGGTAACTTTGAAAAATAACTCAAAGTGTCCTAGACAGTTAAACATGGATTTATCGTGTGATTTTACAATTCCACTGTCAGGATACAACTAACAGAAACAAAGATATATTCATATGAAGTCTGTGTCCTTGCTTTCATAGCAGCAAGATTCATGTAAAACCTAAAGTACAAACAAGTCAAACATCCACCAACCCAGGACCAGTTGGACAGAATGTGGTTTATTCATGCAGTGCAATTTAACTGGCAGTAGAAATGAATGCTAACCTGCTACCACATGGATAAATTTTAAATAATGCTAAGTAAAAATACCAGACACAAAAGATTACATATTTTATGATTTAATTATGGGGAATGTCCGGAAAGCACAAAGGTGTTTGTCTGAGCCTGTGGGCAGGGAATGGAAAGAGAATGGAAAGGGCATAGGAAATTTCAGGTAACAGGAATATTCTAAAATGGGCTCATTAGAATTGCTCAGCTATATAAATATGCTCAATTTTAATATATTGCACATTCACAATTAATTTCATGGTATTTAAATTGTACATTCATATAGTGGATAAAAACAATTTGCAAGGTCTAGGGTTAAAAATATAGATGAAAAGTTATTGCATTATGCTGATAATAAATCTAAGTGATAAGTATTGGAAGTAAATTATACTATTCTCTCTACTTTTCATGTATGTTTGAAAACTTCCTAAAATATTACAAGATGAAAATGAGGTTAGTGACCTTATGACTTGGAATTATTCACAAAAAGATTAGCAGTGCTTGTAAGGGGTTCGCTAACAGTTCCAAGAAAAACAGAATTTCTCTGAATGCTCGTTTAGTTTTTCAAAGCTGTGTTTTATGTAGAATAATCAAGGTTAAGCTCTCAAATTGACTCAGAAAGCACAAACCCATTGATAGTATATTGTATAATAAGCAAGTTGCTTGTCATTTTCCAGATACAAAATATGTAGAGATCTTAAGCAAATTTTTAAGAGCTGTCAAAGAGAGAAAGAAGCATTTGTGTCTCCTGGGGTCTAGGAATTAGAAATAATTAAAAAATTTTTAAATTCTTTTGTATCAGATAATTATGTTTCTTTCTCATTCTTTTCTTTCCCCTCTTTTAGTCCATCAATACCTCTTTTCCTTCTTTTCTTCTCTTTCTAGCTCAAAAGAAAGTTAGAAGTATTCTTCCTATTAAAAACATATTGTGATTAAAAATACACATATACAAATGCATTTTCTGCATGAGGAAAAGCCATGTTTTTTTTTTTTTTTTGTGAAAGCTAGTAATTGGAATATTTCTTAGAAAAACAAGTGAATTCTATTAAAAGAGAAGCATACATTCATGTTCCCCATGATTTTATCAGTTTATTTTTATTTCTTATCTGTTCTTAGGTCATCACAACTTATTATTTCTTTACCTGCCTTCAATGATGGAAACAGATGTTCTGAGAATTGGGGCTTACTGTGACAGAGTAGTTAACCTAAGAGAAACAGGTGACAGTGACTTGTGATGAATTTGTGCACTCTCTGATCACACCACCTCACCTTCTTTTCTAAAATAAAGTGATTCTACACTAAAGTACTACATTTGATAATTTGAAAAGACATGTCTGTCAAGTTGCCATTATGAGCGAAAGTCATATTTATAAGTGTATCGGAAAAACTATGGGTGTTCTGATATAAAAGGTCCAAACCTGGGTAGTACCACAGTAATTGCTTGAGGTTTGGTCAAGATTTCTAATCTTCCTGAGCCTCAATTCATATTGTCAATGGAGGTGATAAAGTTGACTTCCAGGACTGCTTCAGAGAACAAATAGATTTATGTCCAATGCCTATCGTACTGTAGGAATTCACTTTCTGACCAACATTTTGTATGATATATAATCCTATACTATATACAACATATTGTTGTTGTAATCAGAAAAGTGTTAAATTAGCAGTGTTGTGAAAGGATGTAATAATTATTTGGGAGAAATGCATTTTTAAACATGGTTACGTAGTTAATGGAAATAAAAGATAACTTTCATTGAGTCCTTTCTCTGTTCTTGGAGTTCTTGTACATACAAGCAGTATTTCAGTTCAGATGTGAATATTAGGATGACCTACATTTTATAATTGTGTTGCTGTTACTGAAATATTCCACCAAAACAATTTAGAGGAAGAAAAGTTTATTTTGGGTTCATGGTTTCAGAGGTCTCAGACTGTAGATGGCCAACTCCATTGCTCTGGGCCCAAGCTAGGTAGCATGAGAGGAAAAGCTGCTCAACTCTTGTCAGGGTCAGGGAGCAGAGAAAGAGAAGGGGAGGAGATGCAGAGAAAATGCACCCCTCCAGGGCATGCCCCCAGTCATTCACCTCTTTCAGTGATGCCCTACCTACCTACAGTTGCCACTCAGTCAGTCCATTCAAAGTAGGATGGACTGATCAAGTTACAGTTTTCATAATCTAATCATTTTGCCTCTGAATATTGCTGCTTAAGAGGAGTTCTTGGAGATGTCTGATATCCAAACCATATTTCCAAATTCTATGCTAAGAATTGTGTTTGAATAGCCTCAGTTAGTCTTCATAACTAGTTTTTGAAGTAGGTTCTATTATTATCACTTTCACAGTATGGTAACTGGGACTCAGTGATGTGAAGTTTGTTTGACAAGCATAACAATAAAAAGATCGACAAGTTAAATGGACAATAGACAAGTTCCTATTTGCATTAATTTAAAAAGTACAGGATTATGAAATGTTGCTTGCATTAAAAGACCCTCTGGTGATACAAAAAACAACAAAAACCAAAAACTATTCCTTATTGAACACATTTTCCTACCAATTCCTGGAACACATTGACTTCTCAAATCATCTTAAAGTTCTAAAGTAATGAACTTTATCCAACTTTATTTTATCAAGAGATTTCAAAATTCATTTACTAAGACATTTCCTGAAATTTTTGCTTTTGTTTTTATTATTATTGGCATGATATGAATCAAGAACTTCAAAACACTAGCTCTGTTGCAGTGAGTATCCTGGATGCTATGTTTACCCTCAGTGTTTGGCAGGTAGAACACAGACACACTCTATGGTGATGTGTTCCAACTGCACATAGGGAGAATGAAAATAAAGAAGTCTGATGAATTGCTGAACATTACATCTTGAATTACTAACTTTTTAATGATCAAATTACTTGTTTTGACACTCATGTTCACTGATATATGTATATGGATAGTTGACACATTGTACTTAAGTGAATCTTAATGTGGATGGTGTTGCTAAAGGAATTCTTTTACTAAAATCTACTGAATAATCACTGGAAACTTCCTGAAAGGACACTGATAACTTCAACCTCTGTGTCACTCCTCATTCTACTTTATTTAATGCATTTGGTTTTATTATAGTTCAATCATGTTAAACTGATAATTACTAATCCCTCAGAAACACAATTACATGGTTATCATGACTGTGTTTAAAGAAATCATGTGTATATTTTACAGTTTCATTATTAGAAAACAACCTTACAACTACAAATTTGAATTATTATTGTTATTTATGGACTCTTGCTATTTCAATTTCTCTATAAGTTCTAACGTTTTCAAAAGCAACCTAGCCATATAGAAAAATTGTGCTCATAAGCTAAGTGAGAAGAAATTATGTTAGAAAATGACACATCTATGAAATTTGAGATTATTCGAGAAATTAAAATTGTACACATCGGTGAAATTTACAATTATTAGAGAAATTAAATTTGTAAATAATCGAGTGATTTTTTAAAAAAATTTCCTAAATGCAAATTGAGTTTATTTATTTGTTCATTTGTTTATTTGCTTAGCCATTATATTAGTCAAATTTGCTGGAGTAATGGAAGGCTTGGAAACCCTGGTGGTTTATTAAAAAAAAAAATTATTTTATATCCTTGTCTTTGCTTTCAGTGGAGATAAGTCAAAGAAGAAGTCTCCATTTCAGACATGTCATTATCATGGCAGAGGGAAATGTACAAAAGGACATCCATAAATATACAACAGCTTTTAAAATATAGTTCAGGAATGGTGCCCTTCACGTCACTCTTCATTGGCCAAAAATAGTTCAGATGGGAGAGGTATCACGGTCCCCACACAGGGGATCCTGAAAACCTGTTATGACAAGAGAGGGTTCCTAATGCAATTACAGAAACCAGGACTGAATACTTAGTTGGAAATGATACTCCAATCTACCACGTTTACAATTATTTTCATTATTATACCTATCACCGGCGTTATCTTTATAATACGTTTGACACTAGTCTCAGTACCTTCAGAAATGCACTCATGTGGTGGTCATACCAGTACTCTGAGGTAGCTACTATCATCATCCCCAGAGAAAAATTCTGACAGAGTGAGTTTAAGTAAAGTTACCCGAGGTCAGTACGTTTGCAAGTAACCAAACTTCCAGCTTCAGGTTCCAGTTTCCACACAGAGGTAGTCAGAGAGGCAGTGCATTCTAATAGTAATGAAGGGAGAAGTGCCTCTTTCCTTCTTCATAATTTTCTGTGGTTTCAGAATTATTATTTATTCCTCTATTGTTCTAAATTAGATGAAATAGGAAAGACCATGAGAATATACAACCTGTTAAAACTGCTGAAAACATTTTCAAATAATTTGGTTCAATCTTCTGATCTCATCTCACAATCTCTCCTTTTCCTCAGAATCCTGTGATATGCAAGGTTGCTTTGACTTTCCGTCCTCTCTCACCCTCCTGAGGAGGAAGTAGGTTCTTATTCTCAGTGTTCTGAACTGAATCATTTAGCTTAGTTTATCAATACCAAGACATTGATAGACCTGCCATTGGATTGTTACAGGCCAGCAGCTTATGAAGAGTTGAGAAGTACTCATCAAATATGAAAATGTCTTTATCAGGCACAGTTCATGTCTAAGTCAATAAGGTGAGAATTGTGTGGTATGTAATAGGCCAAGTTATATTTTCTAATCTATATTATTCTTGTTACTGTCATAGCAACAATTCGTTACTACAGGTTGAACATCCCTAATCTGAAAATCCAGAATCTGAAATGTTCCAAAATCCAAAAGTTTTTAAGCATCATCATGATGCTACAGATGGACAATTCCATATCTGACCTCCTGAAAAGTTTTCAGTAAAAATGTAGGAAGATAGAACACAATACATTTATTATCTATCCCTAATGGAAAAAGACCCTCCCAGCCCCCTTCAGCTTCATCTTTTCCAGGCATACTGAAATTCCCTCATGAAAGCATATTCCCAAAGAGTAATAAGTGCCATGTGTTCAGTGCAGATGCTCCAAACACAGCTTCCCTATGTTTTGCTACATGGGACCCAAGACCTCCATGCATTCATTACTCACTGTTTTTCCTTTGTTTGTCTGTTTATTCTCTGATGGGTGGTATAAAGATATTGCTAAAAATGTCAAAAAAGTTTGCAGATAACCCTATGGAAATACCAATCAGAAAACCAGGAAACATTTGTTTATCTGTAGCTTAGAAAGTCCAGCTACTGGAGAACTGAGAAAACAATATAAGTGTGAAACATCTTATAGAAGAGCATGGTATTAGAGTGGCCACCATGTATGACCTGAAGAGAGAGAAAGATAAACTATAGTAATTCTGTGCTGCAAATGATGAACATAAGTTAATGAAAACACAGAAGAACATTACATAAAGCTAAAAATGAAAATTTCAATCATGTATTGAAAGACTGGATCTGTCAGCCCTGCAGGAACACATGCCAGTTAATGGTATGCTGAGCATGAAATAAGCAAAGATCTATCATGATGAACTGAAAATTGAAGGAAACTGTGAATATTCAACAGGCCTGTTGCAGAAATATAAGAAAAGATACAGCATTAAAGTTTTAAAGATCTGTGGTGATAAAGCATATGCTGATCATGAAGAAGCAGTGCAAGTCATTCAAGAAGTGGAAATTTTAACATAAATAACAAGGCTCCAGTTGTTCACTCATTGACTGATGGTGAGAGAACTGATATGGTCCTGAATTAATGCAATAGGGAGAATAGTGATGTTGAAGATGACATTGATAACACCACAGGAAAAGTGCCTGAAAATGCGTGATGGGCTTTTTGAAGGACTTGAGCATCTTGCATTCACACCCAAACAAAAAAGCATGTCAGTTTATGAAATCAAAGGGAGACTTCCATGACAACATCCATTCATAAAACAGATGAGTCTGGAAGAAATATTTGAAACATCCATCCAGCAGAATAATGCTTCCTCATCCCTAAAGGGTATACTTCCTGGTCCCTCAACTCTTTCTGATATTTCTTCTTACCTGTAAAAAATAATGCAGTGCACAATAATCTTTTATCCAAAACACGGCATCACAGGTGGAGACGAAATGCTTGGTGTTGGCCTGTTACTGTTGTTTAGCAGCAAATACACAGGTGTTCTGGTCATGCAACCATGCTACTTGATTACTTTGAACACACATTTTTTTTTCCACAATATTAGCCGTATATGTGTTAGTCAGTCTTCTGTTACTATAACAAATACTAATGATAATCAATTTTTGAAAACAAAAGGTATATTTTTTTTTTCTCACAGTTTTAGAGGTTTTAGTCTGTGATTGATTGACTTCCATTGCTTTAGGTTTATGATGAGCACATTATGGTGGAGGTGTGTGGCAGAACAAAACCACACTCAACTCATAGCTGTAAAATAAAAGAAAGAAAAAGAGACTGAAGTTCCAGTTTCACTATTAAGGTCATTCTCCCAGTGACCCAAAGACAACCCACCTCTACCTCTTAAAGATTCTTCCACCTCCCAGCAGCACCGGACCAGCCTTTAGCACATGAACCTTCAGGAGACATCCCACAAGCAAACTGTAGCAGAATGTCATTATTTTTTAGTGTTAAGTACTTATGTGAGAATAAGTGAAATAAAATGATCATTTAGCAATAGTATAGAAGTTTAGTCAGGAAAAATAGTGATGACTACCACAAATTGTTTGTAGGGATAACTGAAATAGGGTTTTCTGATGATTCAGAGCAAACAGGCATTATTTCATGCACAAAATTATTCAAAATTTTGTATAGAATTACCATTACCATTGGGATAGGTGTATTAGAGACACAAGAAACATAAATGGATTTATGTTTAGAATTGGGTCCCATTCCCAAAACATCTCAAGTATTGTAGATGAGGGATACTCAACCTGTACATGTTTTTCCTAGGAATATTACCAATTCACTTTTATTGCTCTGATTTTAATTTTCTGGAGATGGAATACTGTGCAATTTAAATTAAAATCTTACTCATTGATATGTTGACTATATTTTATTTATAGTCATGATTCTAAGTCAAGTGTAATTATTTGCAAGTAGTGTCTCAGTCCAATCAGAGTAATTTGACCCAGGTGTTCCCTACAAGAATGCTAGGATTTGCCACCCTTCTGAATTCATGCTTCACCCAGTTTAATAATTCATTTAGAGAAGTTAAGTAAGTTATCATCTCTCTTTCCTGGTCTGAGAAATGGAGATAAGTGAGATTACTTAGCTCACCTTATGGATTTTTATAATAGTAAAATGTATGTTTAGGTATATTGTGAATAGTTAGGCACAAAAATTTATTGTCCTATCAATATTAGTAATACAATAATAATTATTTTTTCAATATTTATTGATTTCCATATGTGGTAAAAATGAATAAACAGATCAATCTCCTGACATAGAAACACAGATTAACTACATGCAATAGTCCTATTAAAAGAGCTGAGTTTCAAAAATTAAAATCTCTTAGTATCTGCTTTGTCAAGGTTCTTAGGAAGACACTGTGATAGAAATAATTCCAAGTTATACATGTTCATCTCAGTGGTTGACTTTGCACTCTAATCATATTGCCAATTTCAGGTTTACTTAGGACAATGAATTAATATTCAACAGGATGGATAACTCAGCCATTGCTCACTATACCAACCAATTTTCTCAGAATTTGATTATGCTTGAAATAAGTGTATTGAAATAGTAGTCAAGAATCTGGTTGAGGCTGTATATAAAAAGCATTTATATTATAATGAAGGTTCATTTTCTTCTAGAGACCATAGCATACTAAAATACTGGGTGATATTAAAATATTGATATTAACCATAACTCAGACTTGGATTCACTTTTAAAATATGTATGGACAATCAGAGGAGAATTGGAGGACAAATGTCAGAGTTAAGCTTAATGAGCACTGAGTGGGGTATTTGAACTTATCACGAGAGTAACATTGGGGTGGACAGGCATTAATCTTTTCAAGTTATCAAACTTTTGAGTTTTCTTTCTTCCCATTGATGTTAGCAAAGTTCAGGAGAGTATTTAAAAGAGCTTAGCCAATTGAAGTCTGCATGAACTGTTCTTTTATGAGACAGAGAACCATTAAACTTTTTAAAAAAGAGTATTTCTCTGATTCTAATTCTCAATTCTATGCCTGCTTTTTATTTTTCCACTTGAAGATGAGAACAGGTAAGATTATCCCTTTTACAGAGAGAAGACTGTCCATATATATTCAATGATGAGTGAAGACATAATAAATAATAGCTGGAAATTATCAAGTCCCTAGTATATGTGAGGTACATGGTACTGGGTGCTATTTAAATAATATTGCATTGTTTCTTTTAAAATTAGAACTTCTCTCTAAAATTTCATTCCTTTTCTGTAAAATAAACTTAGTGATACTTAAATTAGAAGCATATGTGAATCTCTTAAGGTCACAGAGCCAGTAGAAATAAAAGATTATTTCATAGTTTTCCTCTAATAAATTTACAATTCTTGATGTTAAGACTTAGTCCTAATTTAAAGGGCATCCCATTCAGTTTACCTCTGGAATTGTATTGATTTAAAAATCAATTTTCCTAATGCATTTACAATAAACAGGGAGTCCTGGGTTCCCTTTTGAAAGAAATTCATAATGGGCTTCCTGAAATGAGGCTGGGGAGCCCTTATTCATAGTAGATTTTTCTTCTAAGAAAATAAAGGGAAAAAGAAGAATCTGTCTACAATGTGTAAGTCTGTGTTTAGCAGATCCTTTTAGGTATCAGATTGGGTAAATTAAAAGCATAGCTAGGCCTGTGAGGATCACAGAAATGAAATAATGATGTCCACTAAAGGGAAAGACTTGTTGGATTTTGAGGCATCAAAGTGAGTTGGAATATTAAGAAGATGATCAAGACAGCAAATGTAAGCCATGGAGATTACCCTGTGAACCTGAGATAGATGTTCCTGCCACTGTGGAGAATCCTTTCATGTCTGCTGGATGTTCAGCTAATCTGAATCTGAAGAACACTGCATTTTTGAAAAAAGGAAGAAGCTAAACTATGTTTTTCAGAAGGTAAAACTGATTACTCAACCCAACAATCTGGAGATCTGAGATGACTTGGTACAATTTAGTTAATTCGTAAGAATCCAAATCTACAGTCCAGAGGTTACAGTGAGAAGTCAAGTTTATATAAATCTAATATGTGTATTATAACAAGGAATTAATAGAGGATTTAAACCCAATACAAGTTATTTCTTAATATATTCATCAATTATCCTATAAGAGTTTTGTTACAATGTTAAAACTTGAAGTAACGTGCATTGGGTTACAAAATTATCTAATGCAGATTTCAGAAAGCTTATGGTCACTATAGATGAAAGTGAAATTGAAGACATGGAATGAATCAGTTTTATATGTTAATTTGTTTGCATTATGAGATGCACAGATTAAAATTTACTTCTGGGTGTGTCTCTGAGGATATTTCTGGATAAGGTGAACATTTGAATCTGTGGACTCTGTAAATCGCCCTCTCTGGTGTGAGCAGGCCATTTCTAATCCATGCAAGGTTGGAATAGAATGAATAGGCAGAGAAAGGGGCAACCTCTCTTGCTGAGATTCAGTCTTTCTTTCTGGAGCTGAGATTCAGTCTTTTCTTGCCCTTGTACTGGGATTTATACCACTGACTACTCTAGGTCTTAGACCTTGGGAAGTGGACTGACTTTCCTGGGTTGAATTTATAGATGAAATGTGGTGAGACTTCCCAGCTCATGTTGGAATCTTTAACATCTCCTATGGATCCTCCTGCTGATCAGGAATTTCCAGTTTTGAGGGGAGGATACTGGAGATTAATCTCAGGGCACATGTCCATTGAGCCACATTCCCTTCCCTATTTTTGTATTTTATTTAGAGTCAGGGTCTCATTGACAGTTGCTGAGGCTGGCTTTGAACTTGCAATCCTCCGGCTTCGGCCTCCTGAGCTGCTGTATTACAGGCATGTGCCACCACATCTGACCCAATTTTAATTGTTTTAAATTTTTTAATTTTTTTAGGCAACTTTTGTGTTTCTCATTTTGACCATTATTGCTTCCTTTGTTTTCTAGACTATCCATCTCCTCCCATCTGCCCTCAGACTACTACTCATGTTCAAGGCACAGATTAAGGATTACCCCTTTTGGGGACACATTTCCTGATTATCACATCTACCCTATTCTTCATGTTGACCACATTGACCAACCTATTTCAGTAGGACCTTGTGGACCTCTCCACCATAGTGTGATCGTCCTTTCTACTTGCTCTTCATGTCCCTTTTTATGGTGACTTAATTGAAGACTCGCTCTATATTTTATGAATTACCAAGGTCCATGCCCTTGGTAATACCTCCTAATATATACATAGATATAGAATGTTTGTTGGATCCTATTTTGTCCAAATTCCATTGTTTCATAAATGAAGAAAAAAAATCTACCAGGGCTAAAATGGCTAAAAATATTCTGAAAGACACAAGTTTTAGAAGTTCTGTATTAAGACAGACTCTGTGTATAGGTGCAAAACATGTAAGAAATTCCAAATGAATTCTATGTGAAATTCAAGTGTAATTATAATTTGTGAAGCAAACAACAAAATCATTGGGCATAAGTATGAAAACAAACAAAAAAACACCTAGTCTGTGGTCATTGTTTCTAGATTGGTTTCTTAAAATAATATATATCTTTCCCAATGAGCTCACTAGGTAATCACAAACAAATCCAGTTTAAAATTGCTGCAAAATATGCTGCTTTATCAAAATACAATGAGGAGTTCTATTTTTTTTTGGCTCAATACAATCAATGTCCCCAAATATAATCAACTTTGTGAAATAAATCACAAAAATGAGTTGGCTGATGCTGGGAAGGCAACTATTTATTCTCTTTGTGACAAAAAAAAAGTTGGATTTGGGTCTGAGTTGATTCATCTCTGCTCATCTTTGATTTTTATGATGGCTATATGTTTTCAGAATTTGTGAATTTGTCTTTAATCCACTGGGTTCCTCCTTGAAGAACACCAAGAAATAGCTGTTCCTACTAAACAGTTTTTTGTTTCCTGAGTGCTGATATCATTAGGAACTAGGGTGGTAGATAGTACATAAGAGAAGAGAATGGAAATTAGGTTGCCTCCTTCACTTTCTTTTTACCTAAGTGCAAATGGAGGGGAACTCATCTCTCTTATAGCCATGGGACAACAATCTGTAGAAAGTAGAGACTAGCCATTTTTGCTATGGACATGTTTGCAAATAGCTCTGATTGAGAAATAGATTAATAGATTTATTGAAAAGAGGAAGAGAGTATCCATTAAACTGTCTAATTGGACTCAGGAAAGCTTCTTAGGCAGGGTCCATTTGGCAATGCCCAAGGGACTGATTTCAATGGGACCAAAGGATCAAGTTTGCTCTATTGGGCTCCAATCTACTCATATTTTTATTTCCATCTGTACACAGAACAGTTCTGCTTCCCTAGTTCATTCATTATTGAATGACCCTATTATAAGATATATATCATTAAGTCAAATTGTGATCACCATTTGAATGACAAAGGCAGGCTTGAAGAAAAATCTACTCCTGGCCACAAAGACTTTCTTTCTTAGTTTGTGCCATATATAAAGGACTTTTGAGAGGGAAATACAACGGTTTGACTCCAGGTTTGGACACCTACAATCATGTGGTCAGGGGCGCACTTTCCTGGACCCTAGTTTCTTCTTTGAAAACTGTGGAAATCATATAAACAAATTGCTGTAAGAACTGTGTAAACTAAGGTCTGACAAAAGCTATATATGAAGCAGACAAGTCTCAAAGTATTTAAATCTCCTTTTCATTACAACTCTACACCAGAGATGTTTGCTTGTTTTCTTCAATGAACTGGAGAACAAAGTACCACACTCACAAAGCTTGTGCAAACTCAAGAATTATTTACCAGGAAGGCACTTTGAAATTTTAAACCTAGATTTCCCAGCAGTAAATAAGTTTATGCTGAAAAAAAATTCAAAATAAATGTGCTAGTACACTTGGCATCCATATTCTCTGAAGAAAAATACTGCGAAATGTTGGCAGTCAACATCTCAAACATCTACCAAATAGACATACCTAGGTCTATCTAGTATGACTAGATCTCTAAAGGGAATTTGCTTTGCAAATACTCAACAGAAAATGTGCAGATTAAAAAAAAAAAAACCTTATAGTATACACATCTTTATACTGGCTAATTCAAAATGTCATAAGAGTAAATTTAAAGAAGCAGGTAAATTAATTCATTTCCAGCCCAAAGCCAACTTTCAATCTTGTTTTCCCTGGATATTTCTATCTGAAAATCCTCTGAGAGTTCTAGCAGAAGAAAGTCTATTAATTTTCCTTGTACTTGTTGATGCAAAAGCTATCAGGATTATGGGTTGAATATTTCTAGTGTAGGGAAAGTAAGGGATGCAATTAATCTCTGTGAACTAAAATATACCTCTTTTCATTAATCTTTTATTGTAAATGAGCAAAGTAATTGAAGCAGTACCACACTGTCAGAATGAATGCAATGCCAGTGGGATATGCTTGAGAGAGCACATACTGATTGAGTATTAAATATCTAACGGCAATAATTTATGGTTCATTACCTCTTTTGGAGTTTCTTCGTTGCATAGGGCTTGCATTCTAAGTAGTCAGACTTTTAGTTGAAAACGGCTTTCAAATGTTGAAAACAGCAAGTGCTCACAACCCACAGACAATCTCTTTAATTTGGGCTGTTTTCTACTTAGTTGAACCAAACTTGGAGAATATTTGCAAACAGGGCTGATTGTTTCGAGGGACAGAAAGATGTTATCTTCTCATTCCAAAAAAACCTTCTTGCATTCCTTGCCATAGTGAGCTTATGAAAATGTGTGGACACAGAATTGTGAATAGGGCTAACAGCTAAGCATGGATCCTGCGACTTCCTGCATACTATGTTTATCGCTGTCCAGCTATTGTGCCATTCAGACATCTCAGCTTTTGGTTTCTACTGACACAAGCTTCCTTAATTGTATTCCGACGTCCCCTGTGGCACAATTTTGTTGCACATGGAAATGGAAGCTTTTTTCCTGCTGGTAACAAAATACGATCAACCTGAAGCAATGTTTAAAGAAATACGTGTTTTGGATTCGAAGACTGGTCCTCTTCAGACCTCATGCCGCTTGAAAACAAACACTGTTAGAAGAAAGCAATATGAGCTCTGTATCTATGACTGAGAGTTACTGTGGCTATTTATTGAGTTGTTGGGTTTTAAACAAATTCCATTATTTCAGTTTTACCTCAGCGTCCTAAGGAGCAGTTAATATTTGGGTTGAATTCTAGTTTTGTTTTCAGAGCCTATGTGTGTCTTTTTTGATTTGTGGTATCTGTTCAACATCCAATATGTTTTTGAAATGCAATTTAAAATAAAAACTATGCACACTTTGGATATGATTTTAACTTCAGTGTATAATCGCGTATGAAAATGTCCGAAAACAACCAACAAAACAGTCAACCCTCCATGTCCATGGATTCCACACCTGCAAATCAACCAACTATGGATCAAATATACTCATGAAAAATAAAATATATGTGCCTGTACTGAAGATGTAGGCAATTTTTGTCTTTTCATTATTCCTAAACAGTATAGTCAAACAACTATTTACCTAGCATTTATAATGTATTAGGTATTTTAAGTCATTGAGAGATGATTTAAAGCAGATAGGAGGATGTTCAAAGGTCATATGCAAATACTACTCCATTTTATATAAGGGATAGGAACATCTATAGATTCTATCAGCAGAGGTTTCTGGAACGAATCCTTTTGGGCTACTGAGGGGGACATACACACACGTATGTGTGTGTGTGTGTGTGTGTGTGTGTGTGTGTGTGTGTGAAAAAGAGAGAGAGAGAGAGAGAGAGAGAGAGAGAGAGAGAGAGAGAGAGAGAGAATCATTGCAGTAATGAAAATAATGGGCTCCCAAAATTTCAATGCCCTATTGTTTCTTGAAACTTAAGCTTTCCTTAAGCATTAAGGAATTTGAGATGGGGATATTATTCTGGATTATCCCAATCTGTGCAATCAAATTATATAAATACTAAAATGGAGGACATTTCCTGGCTATAGTCACAGATTCAGAGACACAGCCACTGGAGAAAAACTCAAGCAGCTGGAGAAAACTCATTCCTCATTGATGGCTTTGAAGACAGAAGGAGGACATGAACTCAGGGTCATGTGCATAACCTAAAAGATGAAAATAACAGGGAAAGGAACTCTTCCCCAGAGAATCTGGAAAAGAATACAGTCCTGTGCATACTTTTATTTTGTCCCAATATGGCCCATGTCAGATTTTGATCTAAAGAACTCTAAGATACTAAACATGTGCTGTCTATTCTTTGAGATTATTTGTTATAGAAGCAAAAGAAAATTAATATATTGTATAAATATACATAGGTATGTATTTGCTTTTGTTTGCACAGACTACCTCTATACCTATACAAAATATATAGGGAACATTTATTTCCATGAAACAAGTATTGAATGGCAAGAAGCAGATGTGGGTAAGTGATTT
The DNA here is from genome assembly GCF_902686455.1 of Sciurus vulgaris. Taxonomy (NCBI): domain Eukaryota; kingdom Metazoa; phylum Chordata; class Mammalia; order Rodentia; family Sciuridae; genus Sciurus; species Sciurus vulgaris. The sequence continues at coordinate 23,196,581 of NC_136478.1, read as the reverse complement.
TACATGATATGTTTCTGTACCTTTCAGATTTGAAATACATAAACTATTCCAAAGATAAGGATCAATAATTCAAAATAAATAGAATGCATCCTCTTTCCTTTCTGTATGATGGAGAATAAGACTCACATCAAATTTATGTGCTAAGTCATTCTATTTTTACTTTGTAATATTTTTGTGGGACACATAATAGATTTCTGGCCAATCAGAGGCTGGGAGTTTTGCTCAGTTATAGGTTATGAGTAAACAAGGGTTACTTTGGTGTTTTTATTTGTATTTCATTATGAATCATTTCTTTGTCCACAGCAACTTCTTGGTGATTTTCTATTTCTCTCAAGTAAATGTCAAGGTGAGTTAATTCAATAGCATTTATCCAGTCATTCATCATTTATCAAAGTCCATTGGTGCTAGGAACTGGGAATTCAGAGATGAACCTGATATTGGATTTCATGTGAAAGTCCTCAAGATGCACATTCTTAGGGAAATAATTACAGCAAAGTATTAAAAAAAATACCATAGAGGAATAAAGTGGAATCACAGAGGTAGTATTCAGAAGCACCAGGTTGAAAGAAAAAACATGATAGCTTTGAATATTTCTTCTAGTAATCAAGAAAATTCCTCATAAAAATTAGTTACAATATACAGAGATTCTTCTTCAAGATCCTTTACACTCATGTGCTAATAAATAATAAATATATAATTCTCTAATAACTACAAAGGAGCAGTGACCCCTGGATTAGTGAGGAGCACTCAAGGCACTGGGAGATGCAAGAGGTAGTAACATTTGCCCCCTAGGACCCGTCTTAATTTAATAATTTAATAATCATCAGGGCTCTTCTTTGATTATCAGAGTCTTTCTATACAGAAACAAATAAACAGAAGTATTAATAGATAAGTCAGGTTATTTCATTTGCAAAAATGTAGACTTTTTTCTACTCAAGTAGAATAATAAGTAATGCTGTTTCCCATAATCATGGTACTAAATGAATCAAATTATAAATGTAGTCCAAAATATTTTCCTATAATAAGCACCTCCTATAATTGAATATGTGCTGACAACAAATGGGAAAAGAAGACTTTGGTTACATACACAGCTTGACTCAAGTTAAGATGAAGGCTGACGGTGATTTAACTATCTCATAAGAAGGTCTGCTTACACTTGTCCAAACCTAAGCAGTTTCACGTTCAGATAGCTATAGACTGTTTTCTTGACCCCAGTTGGGAATTGGGATGGAGGAAGATATGAGAGGATTCCCCAGATCAAGATAGACTCATACATATAGATTTGGTATTTAACACTGTGATTTTAAAATTGAAAATACCAACTTTAATTTTTTTTTGAATATCCTTTTTGGATTCTATTTTCTGGGGATTTGAACATGTATTTATAGTGCAAGTAAAATTAGAACTTCTCTCCTCCCTCTCTCTTCAATTTTTGGATCTTTCTGGAGAAAAAGAATTCACATCTTAATTACACAGATAAGAATCAATCAACAGTCTCTCAGTGTCTCTCTCTGTCTCTCTGTGTGTGTGTGTCTCCTTTTGTGCTCAGCAATGTCCCCAGGGGACTAGGCAATACTTGCCCTATATTCTTCTTTTCAGCTTCCTGACTGCATGTATTCGTTGGGCAGTAAGATTTGTTTTCTAATCATAATCCATATTATGAACTCATCTTACCTTCAGCTGTTATGTTTTGCCCTTAGACTTCATCAGGAATTTAAGTCAATACTCGGAATAAATGACTAACCTATGTCAAAGAGTTAAACAGACATTCATTGATAAAAACATCCATAACCTCTACTGCGTACTGGTGACAGTGCTGAGCCTTGGATTGCAAGATGCTGACCAGCTTAAAATGGCACTGAAGTGAGTGTGACTTGGGAGATTTCCTACTCTAAAACTCAGTTTTCTCTTTGAAAATGGGAAAAACGAGAGTATCACCTCGTGCCCATGCTTTGAGAGCATCCATATCATTTTGAATACTGCGGAGCAAAAAGTAAAAATGTGATTATGTGGACTAAATAATTGCTATCTACAATGGGTGTTTGGGGGTTTTGAGTTAGAAAGGGATTATCTTTTGTCTGTAAAATCAAGAGTCTTGGCCTTATCTAGACTCACTTTGTCCTCCAATCATGGGGGAGTAGAAAGGTCTTAGTAAATCTCAGAATAAAATTCAAAATTTACCTATTTACTCCTTCAGTCAGAATGGTTAAGGAAGTGCCTTTTGGATGATTTTGAAATGTCACTGCATGACATTTTATGCCAGTATGTAGCATGAGGGAATGGGTTTCTTATGCTATTTAACACTGAGTGACCTTGTCTATTGATTTAATGAGGAAATTATATATGCTGTACTTTCCTATTTAGCAAAGGTTTCCCACTGAAAGTGTATCAAAGGAGCACATTGCCACCAAGAGTTGGGTGCAGCACGGCCATATGGCAGAGAAAATGCCACAGCCATCAAGAAGATGACCTGTGGTGCCACAGACAAGTCACACAGAAAGGCACTTGGGGAAGTCGCAAAGGGGTGAGCTACTGGGAAGCAAACAAGAGTCCTGCTGACGGTGGCCCTGATTCCTCACATCCATTTACAGTGTCTCATATGTGATATTTGTTCAAAGTCCAGGGAAAGTACTTTACATCGGGCTTAGATGAAAATGCAAGCAAAAAGAGTGAGTATTAACATAATTACAAAGAGACCTGTTTGATCTATGCTTCATATGCACATATGGCTGGGTGTTCAATGGACTTCAGTAGTTCTCGCTCTCCTAATAAGCCCAGTTAATTAGGTAGTAGGAACATTCTCTCATTGTGACAACAGAGTTTCCTAACTCAGTCAAATTAAAACAAGCTAATTTTGCTAAGTGTTGAGACTCCAGATGGCCCCTAAGGTATACTCTTGCATGCAGGCAAAGGAATCAAGTGTGTTCCTGATCTGTGATCTACTTTGGGGGGCTAAAAAACAATTTTGTGGGAAAACGTCTGATAGAAGGCAAGAAACCCACGTTCATTTTCTCTCTCCTCTTTAATAAAGTTAAATACTTAGACATTTGTACACACATGAGGGTCCACATGGTTTTATAGGTCTGAATGCACATTTATACGTGTGATACAGGCTCAGCGTCAAAACTCAGTTGCTGTTGAACAGCGTGGTGGCATGATGCCATTTACCTTCTTTTTCCCCATCTTTTTTGAAGTCCTTTTTTATTTTTTTTTATTTTTTAAGAGGTGGAATGTGAGAGCTAGAATGGACTTAAAATTCAGTTGACTGGCATTGGGTACAGTGACACATGCCTGTAATCTCAGCAACTTGTGAGACTGAGGAGGAAGGTTTGCAAGTTGGAGGCCAGCCTCAGCAGCATAGTGAGGCTCTAAGAAACTTAGTGAGACCCTGTCACAAAATAAAAAGAATGAAAAGGGCTGGGGATATGTCTCAGGGGTGATAAAGTGCCTCTGGGTTCTGTCCTCAGTACCACAAAAAAAAAAAAAAAAAAAAAAAAAAAAAAAAAAAAAAAACTTAGCTGACCACCACATGTTAATTTGCATAAGGGAAGACCAAGAACAAGAGGAAAATGAATGGTCTATGGAAAACCAAAAGTGAGCTCCTGTCAGGAACTCTTTCTCCCCCTGAAGAGGGGGGAGTTTTTAAAAATAACAGCTTTATTGAGATATGATTGACATACCCAAACTTCATCCTTTTGAAGTACACAGTTCACTGGTGAATGCTAATGTCCAATTAGATAATTTTCACTGTACAGTTCTACTAACATCCAAGACTCTGCACCCACTCACCAGCTCTCTTCTCTTCCACTGGTCATACTGAAGATCTGAGAATAAATCCTCCAGCGGAAGCCCTCTTGTTAATAAGATGAAGGTGTCCTTTATTTTATTTAAATGTCTCAGTTATTTAATTAGGTTCTTGGTAGGAAATTTAGATAATAAATTTGTGAGGATTAATTCCATTTTGTTAAAGCAAAACTATCACACATCACCCGGCAGCTGAGAAATAGTTTTGAGTTTTGGTCAAGTCCAGAGCTTTCTGACCAATCCTGGGCTGCTTCACAATCTGGTCTACATTTCTCTTTCTCCATGTTGTCTGAGATCTCAACTTCCTGGCATCTGGGCTTCTGCGTCTTCCTCTTCTTGAAGTATCAGCAAGATGCTTTGGGAGTTTCACATTGTTGATATTAATTCTCATGGAACTGGTGATGGTAAAGTTTTGGTGTGTGTTCTATACCAAGAAACTCAATTGAGGATAGGAAGCCTAGTGACGGGTAGCAAGCCACTATTCAGTGGCTTCAGGGAAAGCACTCTCTTGCCTCTGTGGGGCCCAGTGAGAAAGACCCAGATGGTCTGGGAGTGATGTTAGTGCCTAGTTTCCTCACTTGCCGACTGAAGGTTTTTGCTGTGGCTCAACAACTTTCAGGGCATGTTATCAGTAGGATCATGTCTAGGCATTTTGAGAAGTTTACCTACCTGGATACTTCCATTCTTATCACCACCATTTGGTTTTGTGACGGGGGCAAGGACTCTCTTCCTTTTATTTTCAATTTTGTATTAGCAGGAAAGTGTTTCCTCCTCTATCTGGACTTTCTGGGATACTTAGCAGATCAGGAGTGCCTGCCAGCTCCTTTGAAGAGGACAGGGTTAGGCTGCAGTGGCTCTCAGTTCCTGGCCTTTATAGCCTTGCAGTTACCCCTTTTAACCGTGACACTGACATCAGCTCTCTTGGCTTCAGGATTCTTGTGCTGAGAGCCTGGCTCTTTAGCTTTCTCACCTTCCATCTTACCAGATGGGAAAGAGCAATGATATTCTTTTAGTGCAAGCTATTGCTGTGTGCCAGTAACAATGCTAAGTTAGTTCCTGTTCATGCATTCAGAAAATACTTTTGAGCTCTGCTATATGCCAGGCACTATTCAAGGCACTTTTTGTAAACTAGTGAGCCAAACAAAGATCCTTGCCTTTGCAAATCTGTATTCCACCAAAGGAAGGGAGGAAAACACACAGTATGTCAATTATACAACATTTTAGAAGATGCTCAGTGATTTAGGGGGGAAAAGCAACAAATCAAAGAAAGGGGACATGTAGATATGAAAGGGGATATGAAAGAGGATTAGGAGGGAAGTTTAGAGTTGAGGGCATTGGTTACTTAAATGATCAGAACAATCCCTTAAGGATACTTTTTTTTGGGGGGGGGGTGGGTACTGGGAATTGAACCCAGGGACACTTTACTACGGAGTTTCAGCCTCACTTTAAATGTTTATCTTCATTTCTTAATAAGTCAGTTTCTTAATAAGTTGCTTAGGACCTCACTAATTGCCCAGGCTGTTCTTGAACTTGTAATCCTCTGGCCTCAGCTTCCAGAGCCGCTGGGATTACATGCATTGGCTACCATGCCTTCCCTTTAAGGATACTTTTAAATATATATTTATTACTCTCCTTTTAAAATTAATTCTATTAAAATGAAACACACACACAATATGTATAGTTTAATGCATTTTCAAACCGCAAAGTGCTGCTAAAATTCCTTTTGTTTTTAGATGATGGTTAAACTGGTGTAAAGACATAGTGAATGAATAATGAGTATAGGATCTCACCACTCACAAGGGTCAGCACCCCAGACTCATGTGGCTTGGGAACCTTAGCACTTTCCTATTGTTTCAACTTCTCTCAATGAGGAAAACCCCAGGGATAGACTTCAGAATCTGGAGAACTGGACAAGAAGGAGAGTGTGGAAACCTAAGTTTTAAGTGGCTGGACTCCCACCCTGAGCAGAGATACGTCAGCTTCCTGAATAACAGTGTCTGCAACTGGCTTGGGGCATCCTTGTCTCTAGAAATGCAGACGAAGCTGCTATGTCTCAGAGTTACCACAGAGTGGCAGTGTTTTAGAACTTAACTAAAGTTAGCAGTTGCATTCAAATTCCCCAATTTAGCACTTTTTTAAGAACCTGATAGGCCATTAAGAAAAATCACAGATAATAGGCTCTTGTAGAGAATGCACCTTTTCATAAAATTTACTTTTGTATGAAAAATGCTAAATACAAACAGGTAGGCAATGCCAGTCTCTGTTGCATATGAGTTGACATCTCATTTATTTTAAGGACTAAAATGCATTAATTGCATAATATTTGCATTAAAAGCTTTACCATAGACTTCTTTTGTTTGGCTGTGGCAGAGCATCTAGTAGCTGATCAATATTTTTATTAGAGAAAAATATTCCAGATTTAAACTAAAACAAAATTCTGAAGACATTGGATTGGGAAGGTAACGATCTAGGAGAGAAGGAAGATTGACAAAGATCATATTTGCATTTATGCTACCACTCTTACAAAGGTGTTACTTGGACACATTTGCTTATTCATTAGCTGTAGGGATAAGAAACCAAGCCAACGGTAGCTGAAACTATAGTGGTGCTTGTGGTGGTCTTCAGGTACTGGAAAGGTAATCATTGAAGTTTAGTATCTGTCAGTGAAGAGAAGTCCAGATAAATACCCTAAGAGTTGGAGCAGCTTGGTGGTTAACAAACATGTTTTCTTTTCAGGTCTGAAATTGTGCCTCAAGTCAGCTCAGTCCCTCATTAGACGGTATTGATTTGCCCCTACTTGCCAGAGGATAGTCAGAGGCTAATCGAATCCTCTTGGAGAAAGACAACATCATTCAAAGGCTCTGCAATATTTTAAACGTAATGTCTGGCATTCAATCAAAACTTATGAGGCTTAACAAAAACAGGACCAGGATAAAGGGGGGTAGGAACCAGAAGGATCCTTATGCAATCCAGGTAATGCATTTGTCACATGAATTGTGCATAAGATCAATTAATATTAATTAATAAAGAGAAGAAAAGGATGAACAATTTTACAGAATTGGAATCTTTAAATAATAAAGACAACTTAAAATTCTAGAACAAAAACAAATGATCAACGAAATTAAGAATTGCCATCACCACCACAAACAAAGCATATATTCAACAGCATATTGTGTCCAAACGAAATGGGGAAAATGAACAAAAAAGAAAACCTGCAAAATTTACATAGACAAAGGTCACAGAGAAGATTTAAAAAAAGGACAAGAGTGGGAACAACAAAAATCTAGGAATGTGTAACACAGGACACATGGTTAAAGACCTAATATAGGTGTCTTCTGAGACCCTTCCGGGGAGGATTAAAAAGAAATAGGACATAACTTTTTTTCAAAGAACTAAAGTCCAAGATACTATCAACAACTGGCTAATAATATCACCTTACAGATGTCAGAAATTCAGCATATCTAAGTGAGATAACCAGGAGGAGAACCACTCCTTGACACATTGTAGTCAAATTGCTAAGCACCAAAGACAAAAAGGAAATCTTAAAAGCAATCAAGGTAGGGGAGAAGAGAGATCTATACAGCTACAGTAAAACTGGCATCTGACCTTTGTACCACAGTACAAAGGCATGACACATTTAAGTGCAGAAGGAAAATTACTGGCAAACAAGAACCGAGTACACAGAGGAAATGTCTTTCAAATATAAAGGAAAAATAAAAACATTTCCCAACATTCACAACATATAATTTTTCTTTTTTCAGAAAGCAAACACCCAAAGAATTACTAAGAGAAGTTGTTTTATTTATTTATTTTTTTAGTTAGAACAGGAAAATGCAGCAAAGAGAGAAGGATGGCAGAAAAGGTAAACATATAGCAAAATATATATGAATATGAGCTATAAAATGATAATTTGGGGAAATTTAAAATTTAATTGTATGATAAGAGTAACAAATCTAAGAAGTAACTCTATTGAGGTAAAATGTTAGGAAGACCTAGCATTACACTGGAAATGATAAAAGCATTTATTTTAGCCTCATATAAGTCAAGGTACATATGGGAAAAACAGTACAAAAAATATAAAAATTTTAAAACTACAAAGTTAGTAAGTGAGAAATGGTGTTGGGGTTTGGATATTTAGGATTCCCCAAAAGCTCATGTCTGAGATAATGCAAGAAAGTTAAAGGATGAAATGAATGCATTATAAAACTTCTAACCTAATCAGTGCATTGATCCCTTGAGAGGGATAAACTTGTTGGTAACTGTAGGCAGGCAGGGTGTGGCTAGAGGAGGTGGGTCCCAGGGGCATGCTTTTGGGGTTTATGTTTTGTCCTTGTTGAGTAGAGGTCTTTCTCTCCACTTCCTGGTGTGATGGCCTGAGTCACTTTCCTCTACCACACTCTTCCACCATGATGTTCTGACTCACCTTGAGCCCAGAGCAATGGAGTCAGCCATTTATGATCCGAGACCTCTGAAGCCATGAGCCCCCAGATAAACCTTTCCTCTTCTAATTGTTCTTGTTAGGTTTTCTGATCATGGCAGTGGAAAAGCTGACTAAAATTCATGGAATAAGTAAAAAAATAATTGATCTATTGAACAGAGGGTAAGAAAGGAGAGAATAAGGATCAAAGAGCACATGAGACACTACTGGGTCCAGAGAGAATTCAAAGTGGAAATTAGAAAATTCATTGAAGTTTAACAATAATGTAAGGGGGTGTATCGAAAGTTACAAAGTTACAAAGTTCATTTGTGGTACAAATGAAAAGATCTTAAAGAAAGATATATAGCTTAAGTGTATATGTGTAAAAAGAAGAGGGGCTGATTTTCCTTGATTTAAGCTTCCATTTAAACTAAGAAAAACAGAGAATGAAACTTAAAAGAAGAAGAAAAAGGATTACAGAATTCTGTGGAATGAGAAATACTTGTATAATACAGAACACCAAAAAGTCAATTGCAGGAAAAAAAAGGAAATCATTTAAAACTCCATAGATATTGATCAAAGAAAAGTGTATTACACTCAAAGCTTTAAGAAATTTCACAGTATCATACTAAATTAGTGACAATTGATAAATTTCCTGAAAAATATAATTGATCAAAACTATGAAGAAAACAAATGGATATGTATTAAATTTTATAAATTACTTACTATATAGTAGTAATTTAAAAATATAATCCTATGGTAGTTAAATAACTAAATATCTTTCAAAAATGAAAACCTCAGTCCAAGTGACTTTACTGATTTACCCAATATTTAGAAAAAATTAGTGACAATCTTACATAGACTTTTCCAGAGAAAAGAATTCAGGTAAGACTTTTGATAAGATCTAAGAAGTCAATGTATATTTGTTATCAAAGGAACAACATTATAAGAAATAGAAATCACAAGTATATGGGAATAGAAAATGATCTTAATAAAATATTAGCAAGCTGAATCTAAAGATGAAGACAGCACACACACACACACACACACACACACATATACACACACACTACTTACATTCATAGTAAAGAACTAAAAGAAGATAAAATTCAAGTAAAAAGTTAATATGACATCAGTAGTCAGTCTCCTAAAAAGACTATCTGAATAAACAAAAATGACTCATTAACATCAGTGATGTAATAGTACCTGTCAACAAGAATGGATAAATTATTAAAAATAAGTATATAAACAGGAAGCCACCAAGTGTTGGTGAAGATTTGCAAAAGCAGAACTCTTGAGTGATGCAGGTAGAAATACAGGTTGTTGCAATCTTTTTAGAAAACTCTTCTATAATATTGACTGAAGTTGATCATGTGTATTCCCTATAGCCCAGTTATTCTTCTCTTAGGGAGATCACAAACAGAACTATGTATTTATGAGCACTAAAGAATTATCACAAAATTTATATAATGGTATCATTCATGATACCCCCATATTTGAAACTTCTAAGAATGCTCATCAGCCATAGGATGAATGTGTAAATTGAAAAATATTTACATACAAGAATACTATACAAAAAGGGCAATAAACACACTGCTTGTTTGCAATAATATGGATGAATCTCATTAGCAAAAAGAAGGAAGAATAAGCCCAAACCAAATGATTATTAACTGTACACATCCTTAGATACAAAGTTAAAAGTCAAGCCAAAAATAATCCATGGTGTAAGGATTCAGAAAAGTAGTTATCTAGCTAGGCTTGGTGGCATAAGCTTGTGAACCCGGCAATTCTGGAGGCTAAGGCAGGAGGATTGCAAGTTTGAGGCCAGCCTCAGCAACTTAATGAGGTCCAAGCAACTCAGTGTGACCCTATTTCAAGATTAAATAAAATAAATAGGGCCAGGGATGTGGCTCAGTGGTAAAACCCTTCTGAGTTCAATCTCCACTACTGAAACAGAAGACGAACAAGAAGATGAAAGATAGTTACCTTTGAAGGAAGGTGAAATGACATGGAGGTGGGATTGAAGATCCAGATGAGGGCTAATAATGTGCTGATTGGGGTCTGGAGAGAGATACACAGGTGAAAATTCCCCATGGTGTGCACCTGTAATTTTTTCACCTTTCTGTATTTATGCTTGACTTTAGTAACTGATTTAGCTTTTAAGTTATAATATGATGTGAATGGTGTCTTATTTTCTTAAACTAATAGTCACCATGAAAGTGCTTGAGTAAACTTAGAGATGAGCCCTTATGAGAACCGGGTTCTGAATGCGGGTTGCCTGGGTTGGAACATTAACACCTTCAACTATTATATTTGTGACTACAGGCAAAGTACTTAACCTTCCTCAGCCTCAGTTACTGTAAAATCGGAGCATTAATAAATCCTTCCTCATAGGGAAGTTTGGAACTAAATGAATAAACTTGCCAAAGGCTTTATGCAGTATAAGTAGTCCATAAATATTGATTGTTATTAATGACTGGAAAACAGAGTCTGGCCCTCATGTTGCCAGTGAATGAATTGAATGACCTTCATCTTACAACCTTTTAAATTCAACAATAATTTATTAAGTTTACAGAATTTTTGAGAAGTAAAGTTGTTACCATATAATAAAACGCTTTTTAATCTGTAAAACTCTATTAAAAAAGGGAAAATATTACACTGAGATATATTTAGTACAAAGATCAATACATATCTAACACAAGCATTAAAAAAAAAGAAGAGATAGTGAATTCATCACCTGATATTTCAATAAATGTTGTATATAACTGTCAATGTTTTCTGATAAGGTCAGTGATATCTGACAGATAAAAAAAATTGGCATAAAATATGGGGGAAACATGCTTGCCCGTCGAAATTAAGCAAAAGGATTATCATGGTATATTAAGATAGTAGAATTTATTGCTTATATTTAATAACCACTTGATCTGAGATCCATGAAAAACAAACAATTTGGTTCCAGTGTTATAATTGAGAAACTTTCTTTTCATTATCTATTTTGATGAGCTCAGTTCAGGTATCAAAACACAACTGAAGTAAGGATAAGATGGATGTGTGTATGCACATGCTAACTGAGGAAGCAGAATTGGTCCTTTCCATGATTTTCAATTGTCAGCGACAGTACAAGATGCCACAACCCAGGGGGAATGGAGTTTTCTCCTGCTACATACAAAGCCAGTCATTCTATGGATTCATTTATTTTAACTGATGGCTATTTGGCAAATTCTAATCTCCAGGGTATATCCAATGCCTGGCTTATGAAATAAAACTTAAACTAATTCAGATCACCTGCTTCTTTTTTCTTCTTCCTTTTTGAAGCACTACAAAGGTATGGAGATATGCACAACTCCCATATAAATCATCTCCACCAAAATGATACATTACTTTTTTTATTCAAAACCCAATGCTTGCTCTCAAAATGAGTTCATTATAAACTCCTACCTGCAACTGAGAGATAGTATGATAGAATGTACAAAATATGCCTTCTATTTTCACTTGTTACACATCAATTCAATGCAAAAATATTGAAATAATATCATATGCAAATACTGATGATTGATAGATAACTAAGACACAGTCACTGGGATGTTCTAGAAAGGTAGGAAACTATAAAAACCAATAATAAAACAATTCAATATATGGTGCCTTATTATACAAAAGAGAATTGTCAGTGTAGCTTGGTTTTCTAATGATGAATTGGATGAAGATGTCCATAAAACCTCTGTAGGATTCAAATTTAAGTTGTTTATATATAATTACCATAAAAGTCAAAAGATTTTCAGAAAATTTAACACATTTTAAAAATTTTGGTCTTTAAAAGTTATGTACCATTTTTCTCTAACATTTGATTAGAAGGAATTTTTTATAAATGTTCTGATGGTTATTTGTTAAAAAGTAAAATTCTATCAAAACTGTGATTTTAAATTATTTTGTTTTTAATGGTACCAAAAAGAGTAACCAGTAATAATGGTTAAAAAAAACCTCAAAATTTATATTTGGATTATATATTGTGTGATTTAGGTGCAAATACATATGATTTCTCATAAGTGGGGGTCACATTAATATAACATTTTTTACTCCATATGTAGATTAGATGATATAGATTGAAATTAAATTATAAGAATAAAGATTTCGATAGCACTGTTTTTATCTCCATAGCACTCTCTTTGATTGATGTATGAGCTTATTGAGTCTCCTATTGATGACCATATACATTTCAGTAATTTATACTCCATGTTTATTTGCCTGCAGAGGTTTCTATAGTCATTTTAATGTCTGGTATGAAAATTAATAATAAATCAGTGGTGAAGATTAATGGATTTTACTTTAGAAGTTAAGAGATGGAGAAAATATGTCTTTTATTTGGGTTTTAGAATTCTGATTTATTTGTTATATTAGGTTGGAATTGGAAAATATAATTTATGGGTCCACTAATTGAGACAATCTATGCATTTAATGATCACAACATTCTTTTAATAAAGATATGTTTCATACTTGTCTTCATATGCATTTATTAATTATGCACATTAAAAATAAGCAATTTGAGGACATAAAAATATATGCAAAGTCAAATATATGTGGTAGATTAAAAAGTTGTAAATAAGGAGTATAAGACTTAATATGGAAAACAAAGCTTAAGGAAAATTAGATTTTTAAAAAAATATTTAACTTTATTTTATTTATAATTTTATGTGGTGCTGAGGATCAAACCCACTGCCTCACACATGCTAGGCAAGTTCTCTACCACTGAGCTACAACCCCAGCCTGAACAATCAGATTTTAAGAATGCATGTCACCGTATATAGCACTGAGACATGACTTTGATGTTTAGTTTCTTGGAATGCTGAACATCAAAAATCATAATCAGCACAAGAATTTTTCCATAAAATTATAGTATTCTGAGAAATTTTCAAAGTTACAGAAGGAAAATACAAATAATCACAGCTGAACACAAGTACCCCCACACAAATAGTACAAGAATCTAAAAATTTTATTTAAGAAATGAAAGATTCAGCATGCTATCTCACCTAGTTATTAGTTCTAATATATGTGGTTTATTGCTCTGACCATAAACAGTTCAGTCGCATTCAGATTAAATGAGTCCTGTGAAGACCAACTTAGAAAGAACAACTTAAGTTACTCTCTTCAAAGGAGAGTCTTGCATAGGTTAAAGAATGAAAGAATTCCTGAACCCTCTGAACTCCCAGCCATGGGAAAGTAAGGACTAGAAGTGGGGGTAGAATTTAAAATTAACTCTTTCGATTTAAATTTCCTTTAGTCTTGTGGATAATTGGACTCTCTGATGGCCACAATGAACTGGAACATTGCACCAGGCGCTCTGCCTGGCTTGTGGAAAAATGTCATTCATCTGTTTGGACAGTGGTCGCCTGATGGTACTGAGCCAGGAAATGCTGAGGTGTGTGTTGCCAATTAATTCAGGAGGTCACTGGTGGTAAGAGATCCTATAAAGTGATTTCTCAGAGTGATGTGATTGGCATGGAGGCTGAGTGATGACTTCTTATTTTAGATGAAACAATTTGAAAATAATGCAACTACTTTTAAAAATTCAAATATTATAAATATAATTGAGCAGCAAAGATGACTTACAATGCTTATAGTTGACTTAGGACAGAATTCACAGAAATCAGGTAAGAAAACAGTGAAAGCAAAGGGAAACGAAGATAATGCTTGATGGAACTTTATGAGCATGATCTTATCGTATTTGCAAGCTAGATAGATGTTTGTAGCTTTGGTTCAGCCATCCACAGATAATATAATAATAATGCTAATGATGATTAACAGGTAAACAACAAACAAAAACACAAAACACATAAGCCATGCTGAGCTTTATGCATAATGCCTGGGTTGGTTATATAAGTAATTTTTCATTACACTCCAATAGTATGCGGGGGAGGGGTTTAAATGATTAAAATTACGTCAAATATCTTTATTTCTGTAATCCTTCTAAATCACTAAGAACGAATGAAGGGCATGGAAAGAAGGGGAAGTAGCATAAAATGAATGTAGAGTTCCATAAATGAAGGAAGAACATAATCATCAAAAAATCTACAGGAGCTAGGAATGTAGCTTGGTGGTAGAGTGCTTGCCTAACATGTGTGAGTCCCCAGGTTCAATCTTCAGCGCTTAAAAAAAAAAAAAAAAAAAAAAAAAAAAAAACCGAACCAAACAAACAAACAAGAATAGGCAGTGAGAAAAGAAATATATTCATCTACATCTGTTTTGTTTTCTCTATAAAATAAAAAAAATGATTTGAATGAATTCAGAGACAATGTATGGTAAATTATATTAGAGACAAAAGAAAAATGAGATGAGAGATTTGCAGAAACAAAAAGACACCGAGAAAGTGAATATTAAATTTGCTAAATCTCTGAGTGCTTTACAGATAGGAGAAGTTTTATACATAATTGACTTAGCAATTTAGATCACAATTTTAAGGAGATATTACAGAGTGAAAGTAATCAGGAACAAAATTTTAAAGACTATCATTAGTTTATTTCACTTATTCAGGAAAATCAAATGATTGGAAAAGAAGTTACTGGCCACTTAATATTTACACAGGGTATAGTTCTTTGGCAACTGGAAAGCTTACAACTACAGACTGAAAGACTATACAGGACATCTGGCAACAGTATTGAAACAAAAAATCAAGTGCATATCTCTTAATGAGAATGTCAATTCAAGGGAGAAGAAAAGAATCTCCCTTCAAATTTCTCATTTGTAGACTCATAAACCAGAAAATGAAGAAGTAATATTTTTTATTATTTTGGTATAAAATTATAGGCTCCAGATTTTATTCAAAACCATTTTTTTTATTTATATGTAATGGCAATGTCTAAGTTCTTTAATCTATTGGAAAATCTGAACAATATACACTTTACAGAACAGAAAAACTGACAAACCAACAGTAAGTAGAAAAATTGCCAGGCATGGTAACATTTTAATAGAGCATTAGTAATGGGCACAATGGCACACACCTGTAATTCCAGAGACTGAGGAGACTCAGGCAGAAAGATCACAAGTTCAAAGTCAGCCTCAGCAACTTAGTGAGATGCTGTCTCAAAATAAATAAATAGATAAATAAATAAATAATAAATAGGGCTAGAATATAGCTCAGTGGTAAAGCATCCCTAAGTTCAAACGCCAGTACCAAAATAATAATGATGATGATGATCATTAGTAAAATGTAATTCAGCTAGTTGACTGATGAATCAAATTCAAGTCTCCAAGAATGAGTGGCAGGGAACGTATATATAAAAAGTGACCATCCAGAATGAGGTTGTAACAATGGCTATTTAATTGTGCCCTTAAACATTATTATAAAAAACATTAAAATGTCTTAAGTTTTGAAATCCTTGGTTCAAAATTATAATAAGATAAATAATAGTTGCCACTTATTTTTAATTCATCTTTCTCAGAGTAAAAATAAAATGGACACATCAGTGAGAATGGAGAAGTATGCGGGAATCAATAAATGAACTATAAAAGCAAAAGATGAGCTATAAATTTCATCTTTTCCAGGTTCACATCTTCTTAACTACACAAATGTGAAACAGGAGACTGTAAACACCATTTCAGGCAAGTTATTGTCTTAGAAATCAAGATGTTCACGTGGAGTTTAAAATGTTACGAATTATGTATCTGATTCTATGTCCATACCAGAGTATGTTCATAGCTAAAAGCCGAAAAGACATAAAGGATTACTTTAAGTAAATGAAAGACATGAACTTAAACCTGATGTCAGGACTTTTAAACAATTCTAACTAGAATATAGTACCTAATATCTCAGTTTTTACAGAGGAGAGAAATTCGTTTTTCAGGTTTTGTTACCTAGGCATCACCCCATCCTATTTATTAAGATACTTTTTATGATAGGAACAAAATGTAATAACCAGCTTCCAACAGCAGGCTAAATAGTTTTACATGAATTTATTACATGCATAAGACATTACTTATCTCTCCTAGAAATTACAGCTGGGTCTGAACAATGGATCTTGGATACCTTATGTTACCTTGTGTGTATATCTATGAGAGTTGTGCTGTAAAAAGAAATCAAACGCATTGGATAAAATTTCACTGAGAAAGTGATCTTCATCCAAAACGTGAATTTGGCAAGTAAAAAATAAAAAGAAGAAGGGAAAAAAGCACGGAAATTCCTACATAACTGTGGCCAGAGTTTAAGGCTTATGCTTGTGGGAAATGAGAGGCAAATTTGGGAAAGTAGACAAGGCTGGAATTTTAAGGGTATTACATGTCAGCACTTGGGTTATCAATTTTAAGATAATGTTTCTAAACAACATCTTTTCCAACCCTGGCAACACATCTGAATATATAAATTTCCATGTTCAACTTCTTTCTATTGACATTGTGTATTTTAAAATGACACAAATATCATAATAGGTTATTCACTTTATTATTTATTATCTTTAACTCTCTTTTCCCTCTCCAACTCACTGTGACATATTAGATAGTGTGTTAGCCAGCTTTTCATCACTGTGACCAATATAGCCAAAAAGAACTATTTGGAGAAGTAAAGATTTATTTCCTTCCATGGTTTCAGAGGTTTGAGTCTATGGTGAACCAGATCCATAACTTTGGGCTTCCCTATCACAGTAAAAGGGTGCAGCAGAGAAAGCTGCTCAGTTCCTGGTATCTAGGAAACCAGAAGGAGAACAATGAAAGTGCCAGGGACAAGAAATAGTCCCCAAGAACATGCTCCAGTGACCTACTATGCCTCACCTGCCTAGAGTTTCCACTATGTCCCAGTAGTCTATTCAGCTTTCAATGGTTTTATCCATTGATGAAATTAGAACCCTCATAATCTAATCACTTCCAACCTAACAGAGGAGGTAGGTCACTGGGGGCATGTCCTAGAAGGCTTTATCTTCTCCCCTGCCGACCCCCATGCCCACCCACTCTCTCTCTCTCTCTCTCTCTCTCTCTCTCTGCTTCCTGGCTCCTATAAGCTGAGCGGCTTTCCTCTACCATACCTTTCTACCATGATATTCTGCCTCATCTCAGACTGACAGCCATGGAACTGGCTGAACATGGTCTAACAATCTGAGCCAAAATAAAACTTAACTCTTCTCAGTTGTTTTGTTAGTTATTTGGGTCACAGTGATAAATAAAATAAACTAACACAGGTAATAATAAAATAATTGCTGTTGTGATCAATGTAAAATCGTTATAAATCATCTTCTTAAAAATAATCCTTTTTAGGAACAAAAGGCTAGCTGTGTTATTTGAAATATAATAATTAAGTGAATTGCCAAAATGATTCTTTAATTCAAGTAAAGACTTCAATTGCTTGTGTTCTCAGATTGAAAAATAGAAACTTTGGAAAGCAAAGCCATGCTATAAATCTTTAGGAGAGAATTAGGAGCATCTACTAAGATTGCCTAGGATAGTTTTGTTTTATGTCTGTTTTCCTGGTGTTATTAATAAGCTTGGCTCTTTTAACTCTGAAAATGTTCCGGATTACAAATGTATTGTCAATTTAGCAGAACCTGTTTTAATATTTTTTTCAGGATATTTTGATATAGATTATAATATCATGCAAAAATTTCACATACATGAATATTTAAATAAATTTTAAAGCCCCAAATAAGAATATTAAAATATATGAAAGTATATATAGAAACCCAATTCAGGAAGGAATTTGTGTTTTAAAGTTATTCTCCTCAGTTTACTACTTGATTTTGGGATGATTGCTTTTAATTATTTGACATGTGATACAAATTGCACATCCTTCTCATAATTATTATAAGGCACATTTCCCTGAATCAATCAGCTATGTCGCAGTGTGAAAAACATGCAGCAAAGACCAGCATGGAGTGTACCAAAACATCTGGATTCAGACTAGG
The DNA here is from genome assembly GCF_902686455.1 of Sciurus vulgaris. NCBI lineage: Eukaryota > Metazoa > Chordata > Mammalia > Rodentia > Sciuridae > Sciurus > Sciurus vulgaris. Next base: position 23,178,482 of record NC_136478.1, on the reverse strand, counting down.
CTACCATGAGGGCTTCATGATCAGGACTCAGGGTGCTAATATCCAGGGAAAATTCACCCTGGAAGGTACCACTTCTTTGTTACTAGACTATTAGTGATCTCTGGGCTGTACTAGGAAGATTCTCATGATGTCATAGTAGAGAACTGAAGTTTACATTGCTTGCTACAGACATTACTTGTAATGAAAGAGTATAGTTGTAAATCTTTCTAGAACAAAATATTTTCATTTCGAAACATTGTTTACAAATACTACTACAACAAAAATTACAACCTGTGATTAGCAACTATGCAGAATTTCATATAAAGAAAAGTAAGAAAGTATTGCACTAAGAGTTTTCTGGGGTAATAATGCAAACCACAGTAAATGTTTTCTTAAAGGACCAAGTGAAAGATGTAAATGGAAAGGGAAAGAAAGAGACAGAGACAGAGAGAACAGGGTCTTTAAGATGGAAAGAACTTTAAATGTCTCAAAATAGACATACTGAAAAAATGTATAATAAACCATTAAATTTCATGTTTATGTATAATGAATTTTTATAGGAAAATAATAATAAGCAAAACATCTTTGCCTCTGCAAATTTGCCATGAAAAAATATATTTTCTACTTACAATCATCTTTGGTTGTAAAATTGTGGGTATTATTTATTTTTTCCACATACATCTTATGAACTTTGAAAATTCCTATAATGAACACATTAGCTTTGTAGTCAGAAATTTAGAATATTATTTACAGCAGGGGTATTTTTTTAAATAATAAAACTCTATAAAGAAGTGACATTTTATTGTCACAGATATTTATTGTAAACCAATCTGCCATTTACAACTTAAATGTAGGGAAAATATTCCATCCTGTTGGGTTCAGTGTGATTGAGTTCACCTGTGTGATATAAAATGCATTTCTATTAGTTTGTGTGGCCAAAAAGTCAATAAAAGAAACAGCAGTCTTCCCCATAGAATGCTCACCTACTGTAGTTTTCAGCTTATTATATAGCAAAGAGGAACAAAATACTCATAGTAACAATGTATTTTTAATAAGTTCTCAAGCTGTCCCTTTCACAAAGAGTTGTGGCTGAATACAGATGTGGCTGCTGTGAGGTTTTATATGGGCGGATGGACTGAACAAAAACCAGGTAGGGAGACATTTATCTAACACAAACGCGTGGGCTCCTCAGGCACAATGCCTACTGATTTTCCACTGGGTTACTAGTTCCGTTTTCCCTGAATATGGCTCAAATTTCATGAACAAAATGCTTTCTAGAAAGCAAAGCAAAGATTATAAAATGTAAGTGTTAGAAATAAAGGCAGATACTTAGGGGACTTGACTAATTCACACTCATACATCATTGCAGAGACAAATGGTAAATATCATCATAGACTCAAATAAGGTAAGTACTCATTGATTCAAAATTAACATTGAAAATGTAAAGTTATGTTTAAAATTAGAGGGCATAAGACATAATGACATTTGGAAAGCACGTTTCCTCCTCCTAGTGGTTAGATACAATACTGAGAAAAAAATTTCCTTTGTCTCATTTAAATCCTCCAATTTTAGAGTTCTTACTTGTATTCTTTATGTGTGTGTGTGTGTGTGTGTATACGTGTAATTTGTTTCTTTGTATATAGCATGCCAATACATGATATGCTACAATTTAATTTTAGCTCATCTTACTTATTTTCTACCCATAAGAACGTTTAGCTCCACGAGGATAAAAGTCCCTTTACTTTGATCTCAGATATCTCTGTCTTTATCTCTCTAATCTCAAGTACCTAGAGAGTGCTAGGTACACAGTAGGTCCCTGTATTCTTTTATTTGGAACTGGTACATATTTCCTCAATGCAGTTAGAGAATAGAGTCTAGGTGAAGCAACAGTTGCCACTCAGTGTAAATGCCTAGGATGTGCAGGCAGTTTACAAAACAAAACCAGGATGACTTAATGCTGTCTTCAATTCCTAGTTTATCTTCCAGTGTCCCATTTCTGATTAGTCCTGAATAAAGACTCTCATTATAAGAAAACATGATAATATTCATCCAGTCTTTAATAGTCTGTAACTATCTTTCTTAATATATGGGCACAATAAGGAGTGGTGAGGATCATGGAAACTTAGAGAAGCTTTTTAACTAAGAGAAGGTGGGGGGATTCCTACTCAGTTAAAGTAAATTGTTGCTACGAAAAATCCATAAGCTCAACATTGTCAGAGCTCCAGATATTTCAAGAAATCCTCTGTGAACATTGAGAAAAAGGAAGTTTAGCACTAAAATGTAACCTAAGAGTGAATTTTTATAGCATTAAATGACATGTAGCATGAGATGTGGAACATCTATTTACGTTCTCTGATTTGACACTTGAATATGGAATTTAAATATGAATTGTTCCCAGGCAATATACATCATGGTGCAAAATTTCACTACAGTGTGAAATCTGTAGTCCAGGTGGCTGGATGGAATTTGAACTTTTCTGGGGCAAGTTGTTTAACCTCAGGGACAACCTCAACACATGCGTAACCCTTCAGAGAACACACACTAAGTGTTACAAAATTAGGTAATTAGAATGGAATGGATGAAAAAGGAGCTACTAAAATTTTTACTCCTGAGAGACAAAGAGAAATGATACTCATCTCTTTATCTCTAGATTATAACATAGAACAGTTGCTCAGAAAACTTGTATAATGGTGAATTCTGGGGAGAGCTACAACTCAAAACTGGAAAGACTTAAACTCAGGCTATTGTTATAGTACTTAATACTTGTATGACCTTGGACACTAGATTATTTTGGAATTGGAAATAGTAATCCCCAATGTGGTAGAGTGGTAATGAAAATTAAAGTTAAAACATGTATGAAAAGCAGTAGAACTTATGGCCGTTATGGACTTGATCCTCTGGTATTACTCCTTTGGTTAAGTTACGTTCCAGGGTAAATGGATTTTGCAGGTGTAATTATATTGATTTCAAAGTAGAAAAATTAAGAGGCTTGGAGTTGTCTAATTGATTCACATGAGCTCTTTAAAGGTATGAGTTTTCTCCTGCCAGTGGCAGAAGTCAGAGAGACGTGAAGGATGAGAAAGACTTGAAGGCCTATAGTTGGCCTTCAAGATGGAGGAGGTTCTATGAGAAGAAATTCAGGATGTCCCTCCGAGCAGAATATAGCTTTCAAGTCCCACTGCACATGGACTAACTCCGTGGAGGGGAGATTTTTCTATTATAATGACATGCCTAAAGATCCAAGGCAGTTCTGGGTCACCCTGGCTCATGCTGACCACAGACTTAATAGCTCTTACAGTTTTTTTGTTCTTATAGTTTTTTTGATTGGGGGGATTTGCTTCTAATTATTTTATCTCCCTGAGTCCTGGAATTTAATCTGTGTAAAGATGACAAAACTACCCACCCTTATGTAACTCTTGTTTTTCTTATTGGCCGGGAATCGCCTTTTAGGTCTGAATTTCTCCAGAATTTAACAGGTTGTTTGCTGAGAATGTAGCATATTTTATTGACTTCAGTCAATCAGGGCCAGAGTTACCTCGGGCAGATTGCCTTCAAAAGAAAACATGGAGGTCAGCACAGTAGGTCCAGTGAAAAGAACCATCCTCCAAATCTCATATTCCCTTCACTCATGTCTATCTGCTACCTAGACTTGTGAGAACTTAGAGCTGAGAATCCAGCTGGGCTTGCCTAGACTTGTAACCTGTAGAATTGTGAGCTGATTGACACCTGGGTGTCTTTTAAGGCACTAAGTAAATGGTAATATTTTACACAGAAATAGAAAGCTAATATAGCATGTAAACTGGATGACGCTGAGTAGCTACATATTAAATGTTAACTGTTATTACAATGAAATATTTGTTCAGTGAATCAAGATTGAATATTTAGTGTTAAAATTCTTCTACCAGGCACAATCAGCCTAGATATAGTCTCATATTTCTTTTCATCACTTAATCTTCTAAATGCTGAGATTAAAAATAGATGCTTTATGCAGGAAATAACACAAAGATACTGGAATAGGAGCAGAACAGGAAAGTAAATGAACTATTCCTGGGACAATCAGAAGGATAATTGAAATACTTAAGATATTTCTTTCCTAGGAATACTTTGTGCCATAACTAATTAATACTTCTCTATAGTTATTTTTGACATATCTAGTCCTTCCTGAACTGTTTGGAAAAATGTCAATTTTCAAAACTGTGTGTTCCATTGCTTTATGGCTTTTTTTGAATTGGAGGTTTTTCAGGATCTACCTTATAGAAGTTCAGTTTCTAACACATGGTGTGTAGATTTGATACTTTCTACATTCTCATGTCTAATATGTAGTAGGTACTCAGAAGATATTTATGGAAAGAATGTGTCCCGTGACTGACATCAATCTCCTGGTTTTGGCAACCTTTTAAAGACCACTTATTTTAGTGTGTAGGAGAAAATGGTGCTTGAACAAACTAATGAGTAAAAGGATGATATTTTTCTGTCACCTCTTAAAATAACAGCATCCTCCTCTTTTTATCTAAATCTACTCTCCCCTCCCCTGTACTAATTTTCCAAATTATGTGTATCCAAAAATAGCTGAAAGCATTGCTCAAAACTGTTCCCTACAGTCATATTTCCAGAACTTAGTTTTCTGCTCTTATAAAAATTTATGTTTTTTTCATATGCAGGAAGTAATTGAACATGCCTGGGTGTCTTTAGTATCATCTGAACTTCTAAGAAAGTGATAGTAAAGCAGAATGTATGAATATCGGGTATAACACCATCCCTAGTGTCTTTCTATTAATCCTTAGTGAAGTATTAATAATTTTGTAAAATAGGTCACTACAAGTACTAAAGTATGGTTCAGTTACATATTGTTCAGAATCTTCAAATGCAAGGGAAATAAGAACAAAAAAAGAAAAAAAATAAGAGTGACATTCTTCACATCGTAAACTGAGTTTTCTGTTCTTCAGTTCACTATTGACAAGAGTAATGAAACTCTGGACCTGGAAACTAGAACAATAACTCTTTTAAGGATATAAGTTAAGCATCAATTTGATCTTTTGGTTATGACACTTGGAAAACAGCCCTTATACTCTCCTTTTTAAAGCCCTGGCAATTAGAACAGCAGCGTTTGTGATTGGCTTATTTCACTTGGCCTGATAGTCTGCACTTCCATCTATTTACCTGTAAATGCCATAATTTAGTTTCTCTTCATGCCCTGTTCTGATTTACTCCATGATGCATAAACAGTAGTTTTTAGGCTATACCTAACCCCAAGTAACTCCATTTTATTAAAGCGGTAGCTAATGTTACATTTTAAACAGGATTTGTTTAATTAATTAACTAATTTATTTATTTATTTAGCCTGCTGGGACCAAAGTCTTTAAAAGAACAATTGTAGAGGAGAAAAAGTTTATTTGGGGTTTAGAGTTTTAGAGTTCTCAGTCCATAGAGAGCTGACTCCATTGCTCTGGGCCTGAGGTAGACAGAACATCATGGTGGAAAGGTATGGAAGAGAAAGCAGCTCAGGACACAGCAAACTGGAAGCAGAGAGAGCGAGCTCTGCTTAGCGTGTACAAAGTGTATACCCCAAAGGCACACCCTCCAGCATTTTACTTGAATGTGTATCTGCTTTCCTACATAAATCTGTCTGTGTTTCTGAATGGAATGTGCTGAAACCCTTTCCATCTTATATATCAAGGACCCCATCTGTCCTGAATCAAGATTGCCCTCTCCAGGAACGCTCTGGTGACAACTAGATAAAGAAAACCTGAGGAAGCTTCTTGTACTTATCATATAACCACTTCTTTTGGTGACTATTTTTTAAACTAGAGCTTATAATTACACATAGTGGTTGGGTGTTGGGACTAATGACACGTTCACTAACTCAGGCTGACTCCTTACTCCCTGGTGAGTGAGCAAAATCAAGGCTCAAAGGCAGTTTCAAAGGTTCATGACGATAAACCGGACCACCGTCAGGGATTGGTTAACAATAGTTCTGCAAACGTGATCAGCTCCTGCTTGCCATATAGTCCAGTGGGACTCTCGCCTGCGTGAACCCCCTGCCTTGCTGACCTTTAAGCTGATTGGTTCCCGCCTAGCCCCCACCCTACATAAAAGCTGTGTGATTTCCTCAATAAACGAGTTCCTGCTGTGACCGGTCTCCCTGACGGGTCTGATTGTCCTCCGCCTGGAGGGCTGGGAGCGGGCGGTCAGTCGGCCCTACCTATCCTGGTCTGACCTTGTTGGGGAGTGTCCCCTTCCCTTGTCGCTGGTCGAGAAGAGCAAGGGGGCCTAAGACCCCGACAGTTGGGTTCATCCCAACAAACTCATATATTACTGAACGTTTTAAATAAAAAGGGAGGAATTATAACAAGAGGTGGCCATTGTTTTAAATTCAACATATATTTGGTGAGTGAATTGCCTCCTCTTCATTTCCCACTTGGCTGATTTCACCCCGTTCCTAAGGACAATCTTCACTCTCACTTTGCAATATTATCTTTTTTTTTTTAAATAATTCTTTTAGTTGTCAATGGACATTTATTTATTTATTTTTTTATTTCTTTGCAGTGCTGAGAACCTAACCCAGTGCCTCACACGTGCTAGTTAAGTGCGCTTGCTACTGAGCCACAACCCCAGCCCCTGAGGTATCTATCTTAAGGCATTATTTCACTGAGGCATTCCATTGCTTAATACTTTATTAGCTACTGGACTCAGTGTTTAGATTCATGTCAAATGACACTGTGTATAGTTTGGAATAATCTGGAGAAGGTTAAAGGGTTGCGGGGGGTGTCTCACACCATGCAGAATGTGTTAGATTCTCTCTGTGTGAGATTTGGGTATTGGTAACTTCTGATACTAATGATCTAATGTCAAATCAAGCCTAAAAATCACTGCATTATTAGAAATTAATGTATCCCTTGAATTTCTCATGTATTTGGGATGTTAGACGTCTGAGGATATTTCCCTACTTGAAAAACAATTAAAAACATTTCATAACTAGTATGGAGGAAGACAAAAAATTTAGAAATGTAAAAGTGACTTTGATTTTGATATCATTCAAAAATGCTCTGCAGATAGCTTCAAAAGAAAAAACCAATAGACCTTTTGCACTCTAAGACTGCATTATGAAAATCAACCAATAAACAGAAATAATGAATGAACAAAAAATAGTCATAACCCAGAGACAACAAATTAAGTAATTATAATTTTTATATATAATAAAATGATGTATGCTTTATATTATGATACACAAAAATACATTAATTAACATGGCACCCATGGAATTCTCATTTAGAGGGGACTGAACAAAGGAATTCTGATTTAGGTATTGGCTTTGATTCTAACAAGAGTCAAACCAGATGGTATTATTTTGTAGATGAGGAAACTGAGAAATCACACGATTTATAGTCATTTCAACATCAACTGTAGAGAATGTGCTGTGTCTGAGCTCTCCTCAGAAAGAGAGAGAGTATAAGGAATCGACTCACATGATTATGGAGACTGAGAAATCCCACACTGCCATCTGAAAGCTGGAAGTTCAGAAAGCCAGGGAAAGAATTCACTTTGAGTTGAAGGTCAAAGGACTAGGAGATCCAATGGCATAGTCATCTATTCAAGAACCAGAGAACACTCAAAGGTCAGTCAAGGAAAAGGGATGAATTTAGCTTTCCTTTTTTTTTTTTTTTTTTTTTTTTTTTTTTTTTGCTATTCAGGACTTTAGTGTATTGAATAAAGAACACCTACATTGGGGAGTGTAATTTGATTTTAGAATTAATTTGTTCTAATGATGATCACACCGATACACTCTCTAACAGGTACAACCAGAAATAATGTTCACTCAAATATCCAGGTCTCCCTAATCTAGTGAAGTTGACACAACATTTACCATCATAGCATGTTAAAGTGAAAATCACTGATCTTTACTTCCAGAACTTTCTGAATCAATAGATTTGGGTTGAAATGTCAGACTTGTTCTTTCTACTGAATTCTCAGTTGATGCTGACACTTCTGGATCAGCAACCACATTTTGCCACATTTTGAGAACCACAGCACCTGAACTTCAATACTTTGCTCAGAAGGTATTTTACTCCTCCAAGGTCTTCTGTGTTTGTCAATATCTTTGCATCTTTTTTCCCACCCCCTTGCTGTTTGACTGATCTGAAATGCCCCTCTCATGGTTTTGAATTACCTTTTAAGAAACAGAATTTTATAGTACAATATATTTAGCTATGACCATCTCAATCCCCCCTCCCCACACCCACACACTACAAAATATAATTCTAGCTCTCCACAGGGAAGGAAAGACACTTGAATCTTAATGATATGGTATGACCAATGAAACTACTCACAGAACTTTTATCTATAAAGTTCAGGGATTAAACAAATAAACAACTTTCTTAAATTTCCATGTTTATATTGTATATGATTGCAATTATTGGGGAATTCAAATCTAATCTGGCTAGTTTTTACCATGACTCAGTATAGTAACTGGCATACAAAGAACATTCAGTGGCTATCTTATGGCAGAGACACAAGAAAGACTGTCAGGACTAATCTTCAATTACTTTCTATTCTTTGAAACAGGGTACCACATCTCGGATTCATATCTCAGGGAGGGTGAGAGAATGTAAAAAAGTAACTCAAAAAGTGAACTATGTGGAAAATATTAACAACATGCAGCATAGAAGCTCCTGTTTTTTTCCTGAGGATCAGTTTGTGTCAGAGAGGCTAAAACTGGGAAAAAAAAAAAAAACCCTACAAATAGTGCTTCAACAAGTATGGATTGCAAATATCACCTTTGGCAGAAAATTAGGAATATGATACTCTATCAGGGTTCCCTAGAGGAACAAAACTAACAAGGTATGCATAGGTGTGATTTTAAAAGGGTACTAGATTGTCTTCCATGCTCAGAAGTTTGATAGTCCCACAGTGGGTGACTGCATGCTAGAACCAGAGGAATTGGTAGCTGCTCATACGAGGAAGCTGGAGCCCTAGAACAAGAAGAACCAGTGTTACAGCCCCACTCTGAGACTGAGGTCTGTAAACTCTCTGGGAGTTGCTGGTGAGAGTCCACATGGTGAGAGTCCACATGGTGAGAGTCCAAGTGAAGGAGCAGGAGGCTCATGTACTCAAGAAATGGAAATTGCAATCTATGTACCTGCTCCAGAGAAATGGAGTTTAAGAGCAATTCTGATAAGAAAGCAATCAGGAAAACCATCCCTTTCACAATAACATCAACAAATTGGGAATTAATATAACCAAGGAGGTGAACATTCTTCACAAAGAAAATTATAGAGCACTGAAGAAAGAAATTGAAGAAGACCCTTAGAAACTGGAAAGACCTACCATGTTCTTGGATAGGCAGAATCAACATGGTCAAAATGGTCATATTACCAAAAGCAATATACAGATTCAATATAATCTCCAACAAAAATATCAATGACATTCTTTATAGAACTGGAAGAAAAAAATTCTAAAATTCACATGGAAGAATTAAAGACCCAGAATTGACAAAGCAATTCTGAGCAAAATGAGCAAGCAGCCCAGGAGGCATCACAATACACAATCTCAAATTATACTACATAGCAATAGTAACAAAAACAGCACAGCATTGGCATAAAAATAGACATGAAGGCAAATGGAATAAAAGACAGAGACAAACACCATATACCTACAGCCATCTGATACTCCACAAAGGTGCCAGAAATACATGTTGGCGAAGAGATAACATTTCTAGTGGTGCTAGAAAGCTGTATATGCATACGTAAAGAATGAAGCTAGGTTTCTATCTCTTACTAGGTACAAAAGTCACATCAACGTGTTTCAAAGACTTAGAAATTAGAGAAGACATTTTGCAACTGCTAGAAGAAAACATAGGGTGAACACTTCCATCATATATATGCAGGCACTGACTTCCTTGAAAAGATCCCTAAAACTCAAGAAATAAAACCAAGAATCAATAAGTGGGATGCCATCAAATTAAAACACTTCTGTACATCAAAGAAAATGATTAAGAGTGTAAAGAGAGAGTCTACAGAATGGGAAAAATATCTTTGCCAGCAGCTCCTCTAACAGAAGAGTAATATGCAAAATATATAAATTCAAAAAACCCAGCACCAAAAAAGCAAATAAAACCAATAACCCCAACAACAAATGACCAAAAGAACTAGACAGACACTTCTCAAAAGAAGAAAAACAAATCCCCAACAAATTTTTAGCAATTATGGGAATGCAAATCTAATCTACACTAAGATTCCTCTGACTTCAGTCAGAATGGAAATGATCCAAGAACACAAATAATAATAAATGTTGTGAGGATGTAGGGGAAATGGTGCATGCATACATTGTTGGTAGAACTGAAAATTAGCACAGCTAAGTATGGAAAAATGTATGGAGATTCCTTAAAACATTAGGAATAGAACCACCACAAGACCCAGCAATCCCACTCCTTATATTTATCCAAAAGAACTAAAATCCACATACTCTAGTGATAAAACCACTTCATTGTTTACAGCAGAACCATTCACAAAAGGCAAATTATGTAATCAACCCAAATGTCTATCAATAGATGAATGAGTTAAGAAAATGGTGTATATATATATACACACAGAGTAGAGTTTTACTCAGCCATAAGAAAGAATAATATTATGGCATTTGCTGATAAATGGATGGAACTGGAGAACAACATGCTAAGTAAATAAGCCAGACTAAATCCACAGTCAAATATTTTCTCTCATGTGGAAACTAGAGCAAAATAAGGAAAAGAAGGCACTGTGTGAAGGTGCTGGATGTCATAAATACATAGGGAAGATCAGTGGAGTAGAAGGAGATGAAGGTGAGAAAGGAGGAGGGAGAGGAAAGGGAGGAAAGATGGAATCAATTTGACAAGATCACATTGTATGCATACATGAATATACCACAGGAAATTTCACCTTTGCATACATGGAGAAAGTCCCATGCGAAAATAAATGAACAAATGAGAGAAAGGGAGATAAATCGAGTAAAGGAAAGACAATATGGGGAGGAAAAGGGGAAGGAAAGCAGGAAGCAGGGATTGAAATCAAACTCCATGCAGGTATGATTTTGTCAAAATGAACCCAACTACTATCTAAGTTTCACTGTAGAGCTTTAAGAGACAAAAAGACAAATTTGACATTTGCTTGTTTACCAATGACACAAACAGCCCCTTTTCTTATTGTCATAATAATTTTTGAAAATCTGAATAATACGCCTTTAATATGTTGGGGTTCAGCATAATGTAATGGTAATAGACACAATATCATTTTGAGAACAGTCTTTATTATTATCTTAGTTCCCATCATTTGATTAACAATATGATCAATAAAATCTAAAATCAAACTTGGGTGGTGGGATAAAGAAGACTAGAGTTGGAGAGGTTTTCAAGATGGCGGCCTAGAGGGTGGCTGCATTTCATGTTGCTCCAGGACTCAGGATTCAAAAGAGGAGATATTGAGACGCTTGGGACCAACTCAAAGCAGCCGGGTGACTCTCACCCCCTGGGGGGGCATCCCGGATGGGACGGGGGTCCCGGAACGCAGGAAACTTTGTGAAGTAGAACTGCCGGCGAGACGCCCCTTCCCCCGCTGGAGCAGTGAACTCGGACAGCTGGGAGCGTCCTAAAGGAGGCCGCTCGGCACAGCGCTGGGACTCGGAGCAGCCACTGGGGCTCCGGCGGCTGCCCAGGGGAAGAGTGGCGAGGAGAACTGTGTGGACTCAGGACACCGGGGCCTGCCCTGAGGAGGAGGAGAGGAGCGTGGCCACTTGGATTCGGAGAGACTGCACCAGAGCTACAGGCGGTTGCCAGAGGAGAAGCTGCGTGGCGAGCTGTTTGGAATCAGAACGACGCTTCTGAACACCGGGGCCTGCCCTGAGGACGAGGAGGAGGAGCGCGGCCGCTTGGATTCGGGTGACTACACCAGAGCTACAGGCGGTTGCCAGAGAAGGGGCTGCGTGGCGAGCTGTTTGGACTCTGACCACTTCTGAACCTTGGGGCCTGCCCGGAGGAGTAGGAGAAGGAGGAGAAGGAGCACGGCGGGTCCTTTGGACTCGCAGTGACTGCATTAGCGCTCCAGGCGGCTGCTCAGAGGAGAAGGCGAGTGGTGAGTTGTTTGGTCTTAAAGTGACAGCTCCTGAACACAGGGGGGCTGCCTGGAGGAGAAGCGTGGTGGGACGCTTGGTCTTGAGTGGCCGCACCTGAGCTCCGGGCGGTGCCCAGAGGACCCGTGCAGCGGGTCACGTGGATTCAGAGACACTCAGAGCGACCGCTCCTGAACACCCGGGGGGTTATCTGGAGAAGGAGGAGGAACGGGGAGGGTCACTTCGACTCGGAGTGATTGATTGCCCCGGGCTACGGGTGGTTGGTGGGAGGAGGAGGCACGAAGTGAGTTTCTTGGACTCCTAGTGACCGCACCGGCATACTGGGCGGCTGTCTGGAGGAAGAGGCCTGTGGCGGGTCTCTGGGACTCAGAGCGATTGTTCGGGGCCACAGGTGGCTGCTCAGAGGAGGGGCCACGCAGCCAGGCGATTAGGTGCAGAACAGGGTCCCAGGATCTAGGAGGCTTCTGGGTGGAAGAGCCGCACAGAGACAGGCTTAGGGAGGAGCGAAGGTTCCAGGCCTGTGGGCAAATTCTCTGAGGAGGGGCAGCCTAAGGAGATTCATCTGCGAAGGGTGAGGCTCCCAGGCCCAGGAGGTAGGGCCGGGCCCCTGGAAACTTTGCAGAGGAAGGCAGCCCAACCCAGGCAGTAGCTGTAAATTGAGGGGAACCTCTAGGAGGAAACTGACCAGCGAGACCTCCCCACTGGGTGAGTCTTCCCTGCCTGGTGAGGTTTCCCCACAAGGACGGTAAAACCAGAGACACAGGCCCAAACAGGCCTTGCCTCAGCCCACAGCCTAGGTCCCCTTTGGATGACCATTGGTCAACAAGTGGAGGCACCTCTGCCCACTAGCAGGGAATATACCCCACCTGAAGGCCACCACTCCTAGAGAGGCAGCTTCCTTGTGGAGCACCGCATTATCAACCTCCTCCAAGACTTCAGCCTACTGAAGGCTAAGAGGGGATATATATAGAAATCTTCAGGGACATTGTAAATCAACAGAGGAAATCTGCAATATCTCAGCGGTCCACTGATATCTGAACAATATGAGAAAACAAGGAAAGAAAATGCTGCAAACAAATCTAGATGTTACATCAATAAAACCCAATGACAGCATGGCAGAAGAAATGACAGAAAAGGAGTTCAGAATGTACATAATTAAAATGATCAGAGAAGCAAACGATGAGATGAAAGAGCAAATGCAAGCATTGAATGATCGCACCAATCGACAGTTAAAAGAGCAAATACAGGAAGCAAAAGATCATTTCAATAAAGAGTTAGAGATATTGAAAAAAAAACAAACAGAAATCCTTGACATGAAGGAAACAATAAACCAAATTAAGAACTCCATAGAAAGCATATCCAATAGGATAGAACACCTGGAAGACAGAACCTCAGACATTGAAGACAAAATATTTAACCTTGAAAACAAAGTTGAACAAACAGAGAAGATGGTAAGAAATCATGAACAGAATCTACAAGAACTATGGGATATCATGAAAAGGCCAAATTTAAGAATTATTGGGATTGAGGAAGGTCTAGAGAAACAAGCCAAAGGAATGAACAACCTATTCAATGAAATAATATCAGAAAATTTCCCAAATCTGAAGAATGAAATGGAAAATCAAGTTCAAGAGGCTTACAGGACTCCAAATACACAAAATTACAACAGACCCACACCAAGGCACATTATAATGAAAATACCTAACATACAAAATAAAGACAGAATTTTAAAGGCTGTGAGAGAAAAGAACCAAATTACATTCAGGGGGAAACCAATACGCATATCAGCAGATTTTTCAATCCAGACCCTAAAAGCTAGAAGGGCCTGGAACAACATTTTTCAAGCCCTGAAAGAAAATGGATGCCAACCAAGAATCTTATACCCAGCAAAACTTACCTTCAAATTTGACGATGAAATAAAATCCTTCCATGATAAACAAAAGCTAAAAGAATTTACAAAAAGAAAGCCAGCATTAGAGAACATTCTCAACAAAATATTCCATGAGGAAGAGATGAAAAACAAAGAAGCAAATCAGCAAAGGGAGGAATTATCCTAAAGGAATTGTCAAATAAAGGAGGAAACAAGTTGTGTCAAACAAATAAATAAACAAAATTTTAAAAATGAACCAAATGATCGGGAAACCAAATCATTTCTCTATAATAACCCTGAATGTTAATGGCCTGAATTCATCAATCAAAAGACATAGACTGGCAGACTGGATTAAAAAGAAAGATCCAACAATATGTTGCCTGCAAGAGACTCACCTCATAGAAAAAGATACCCATAGATTAAAGGTGAAAGGATGGGGAAAAACATACCATGCACATGGACTCAGCAAAAAAGCTGGAGTATCCATCCTCATTTCCGATAATGTGGACTTCAAGCCAAAGTTAGTCAGAAGGGATAAAGAAGGTCATTTCATACTGCTTAAGGGAAGCATAAATCAGCAAGATATAACAATCATAAACATCTATGCCCCAAACAGTGGCTTATCTATGTATGTCAAACAAATCCTTCTCAATTTCAGAAACCAAATAGACCACAACACAATAATACTAGGTGATTTTAACACGCCACTCTCACCACTGGACAGATCTTCCAGACAAAAATTGAACAAAGAAACCATAGATCTCAACAACACAATCAATAATTTAGACTTAACGGACATTTATAGAATATACCATCCAACCAAGAGTGAATACACTTTCTTCTCAGCAGCACATGGATCCTTCTCTAAAATAGACCATATATTATGCCACAAAGCTAATGTTAGCAAATACAAGAAGATAGAGACACTAGCATGTATTCTATCAGATCATAATGGATTGAAGTTAGAAATAAATGAAAGAGTAAAACACAGAAACTATTCCAACATCTGGAGATTAAACAATATGCTATTATATGATGAATGGATAACAGAAGATATTAGGAAGGAAATTAAAAAATTCTTTGAAACATCATATCAAAATCTCTGGGACACTATGAAAGCAGTACTTAGAGGGAAATTTATTTCATGGAGCGCATTTAATAAAAGAAGTAAAACTCAACAAATAAACAACCTAACACTACAGCTCAAAGCCCTAGAAAAAGAAGAACAGAACAGCACCAAAAGTAGTAGAAGACAGGAAATAGTTAAACTCAGAGCTGAAATCAATGAAATTGAAACAAAAGAAACAATACAAAAAATTGACAAAATAAATAGTTGGTTCTTTGAAAAAATAAACAAAATTGATAAACCTTTA
The DNA here is from genome assembly GCF_902686455.1 of Sciurus vulgaris. Classification (NCBI taxonomy): domain Eukaryota; kingdom Metazoa; phylum Chordata; class Mammalia; order Rodentia; family Sciuridae; genus Sciurus; species Sciurus vulgaris. The sequence continues at coordinate 23,163,164 of NC_136478.1, read as the reverse complement.
GCCACACTAACAAAGAGAAGACGAGAGAAAACCCAAATCACTAAAATTCGGAATGAACAAGGAAATATCACAACAGACAGGATGGAAATACAAAACATAATTAGAAGCTATTTTGAAAATCTATACTCCAACAAAATAGAAAATTTCGAAGACATCAACAGGTTTCTAGAGACATATGAATTGCCTAAAGTGAATGAGGAGGACATAAACAATTTAAATAGACCAATTTCAAGTACTGAAATAGAAGAAGTCATCAAAAGCCTACCAACAAAGAAAAGTCCGGGACCAGATGGGTTCTCAGCCGAGTTCTACAAAACCTTTAAGGAAGAGCTCATTCCAATACTTCTCAAAGTATTCCATAAAATAGAAGAGGAGGGAACCCTCCCAAACTCATTCTATGAAGCCAATATCACACTGATACCTAAACCAGACAGAGACTCATCAAGGAAAGAAAATTTTAGACCAATATCCTTAATGAACATCGACGCAAAAATTCTCAACAAAATTTTAGCAAATCGCATACAAAAACATATTAAAAAGATAGTGCACCATGATCAAGTGGGTTTCATCCCAGGGATGCAAGGTTGGTTCAACATCAGGAAATCAATAAACGTAATTCACCATATTAATAGACTTAAAGTCAAGAATCACATGATTGTTTCAATAGATGCAGAAAAAGCATTTGATAAAATACAGCACCCCTTCATGCTCAAAACACTAGAAAAAATAGGGATAGTGGGAACATTCCTTAACATTGTAAAGGCCATTTATGCTAAGCCCATGGCTAATATCATTCTAAATGGTGAAAAACTGAAAGCATTCCCCCTAAAAACTGGAACAAGACAGGGATGCCCTCTTTCACCACTTCTATTCAACATCGTTCTTGAGACTCTGGCCAGAGCAATTAGACAAACCAAAGAAATTAAAGGGATACGAATTGGAAAAGAAGAACTCAAACTATCCCTGTTCGCTGATGACATGATTATATATTTAGAGGAACCAGGAAATTCCACCAGAAAACTCTTAGAACTCATAAGTGATTTCAGTAAAGTAGCAGGTTACAAGATCAATGCCCATAAATCCAACGCATTTTTATACATAAGTGATGAATCTTCAGAAAGAGAAATTAGGAAAACTACCCCATTCACAATAGCCTCGAAAAAAATAAAATACTTGGGAATCAATCTCACAAAAGAGGTGAAAGACCTCTACAATGAGAACTATACAACACTAAAGAAAGAAATTAAAGAACACCTTAGAAGATGGAAAGATCTTCCATGTTCTTGGATAGGAAGAATTAATATTGTCAAAATGGCCATACTACCTAAAGTGCTATACAAATTCAATGCAATTCCAATTAAAATCCCAATTGTGTACCTTACAGAAATAGAGCAAGCAATTATGAAATTCATCTGGAAGAATAAGAAACCCAGAATAGGTAAAGCAATCCTCAGCAGGAAGAGTGAAACAGGGGGTATTGCAATACCAGATCTTCAACTCTACTACAAAGCAATAGTAACAAAAACGGCATGGTATTGGTACCAAAATAGAAAGGTAGATCAATGGTACAGAATAGAGGACACGGACACAAACCCAAATAAATACAATTTTCTCATACTAGACAAAGGGGCCAAAAATATGCAATGGAGAAAAGATAGCCTCTTCAACAAATGGTGCTGGGAGAATTGGAAATCCATATGCAACAGAATGAAACTAAACCCATATCTCTCACCATGCACGAAACTAAACTCAAAATGGATTAAGGACCTCGGAATCAGACCAGAGACCCTGCAGATTATAGAAGAAAAAGTAGGTCCAAATCTTCACCTTGTTGGTCTAGGACCAGACTTCCTTAACAGGACTCCCATAGCACAAGAAATAAAAGCTAGAATCAACCACTGGGATAGATTCAAACTAAAAAGCTTTCTCTCAGCAAAGGAAACTATCAGCAATGCGAAGAAAGAGCCTACAGGGTGGGAGAATATCTTTGCCAATCATACTTCAGATAGAGCACTAATCTCCAGAATTATAAAGAACTCAAAAAACTCTACTCCAAGAATTCAAATAGTCCAGTCAACAAATGGGCTAAGGAAATGAATAGACACTTCACAGAAGAAGATCTACAAGCAATCAACAAACATATGGAAAAATGTTCAACATCTCTAGTAATAAGAGAAATGCAAATCAAAACCACCCTAAGATTCCATCTCACCCCAATTAGAATGGTGATTATCAAGAATACGAGCAACAACAGGTGTTGGCGAGGATGTGGGGAGAAAGGTACACTCATACACTGCTGGTGGGGCTGCAAAGTAGTGCAGCCACTATGGAAAGCAGTGTGGAGATTCCTTAGAAAACTTGGAATGGAACCACCATTTGACCCAGCTATCCCACTCCTTGGCGTATACCCAAAGGACTTAAAATCTACATACTACAGAAATACAGCCACATCAATGTTCATAGCTGCTCAATTCACAATAGCCAGACTGTGGAACCAACCTAGATGCCCTTCAATTGATGAGTGGATAAAGAAACTGTGGTATATATATACAATGGAATATTACTCAGCCATAAAGAATGATAAAATTATGACATTTGCAGGCAAATGGATGAAATTGGAGAATATCATGCTAAGTGAGATAGGCCGATCTCAAAAAGCCAAAGGACGAATGATATCGCTGATAAGTGGAGGATGACACGTAATGGGGGGGAGGGAAGGGTTAGAGTTAGGGTTAGGGAGTGGGGCAAGTATGGAGGAAGGAACTACTGTATAGAGGGTGAAGAGGGGTGGGAGGGGTAGGGGGAAGGGAAAAAATAACAGAATGAATCAAACAACATTGCTCTATGTAAATTTATGATTACACAAATGGTATGCCTTTACGCCATGTACAAACAGAGAAACAACATGTATCCCATTTGTTTACAATAAAAAAAAAAAAAAAAAAAAGAAGACTAGAGTTTGCACCTACCTGGGCTTTCTTATCTTCCACTTTTTTTCCATCAGGGTCCACACTCTTCTGGTCAGTGCTGCCCACATTCAGTGCAGGTCCCCCTCACCAGTATGATGTCCCATGTGCTAACTGTCTCTGGAAACACTTTTCTGAAAAAAATCCAGGAATTTCCTAGGCATGTCTCAGTTCAATCAAATTGACAATCCCGATTAACCATCACAAATACCCAGAATCTCAGTTTATTGCCAGAGTTAAAAGAGTTTAAACATAAAAAGTACTTAGAAAACTCACTGACATTCTGGGACTAGGGCTGTAAAACACACAAAGTAAATAATGTTTGTCATACACTGTGGAAACCCTCATGAAAATCTCTGCCAAGTTCAAAGGGTAGATATAGTTGCCTTCTGAATTTACTTGGTATTTTCCCCTACTCCCTACCTTAATTTTGTGAGCCAAATGATTTGGCAAATGGGCCCACGTATCAACCTTGCAGATAGACACCATGGAGAGCATAACTATTCCTCCAGTCTAGTGTGAAGATTGAAAGAATCAGTTTTGATCAGTTTTGGTAGATGTTTTTAAAAGGCCGCTTATGACAGTTTAGAATCACTGTTCCATTCTAACATTTACAAAAGACGAAAGATTAAAAATGCCAAGTCTGTGTACTAATGAAGGGCAGGTAAAACTTGAAACCAGACAGGAAAATTCCAAAACAGCAGGGAATATAGCTTAATATCTTTTCTTCACCTCTGGTTCCAAGCCGTTATTTATTTGGGCTAATGTGCCAGCCTTCTTTATGAAGAGAAAACAGGAATAGATGGAAATCGATGCGCATACAACAAAGCGACCTACTGAATTTTCCTTTTAAATGGGGTGGGCAGGTTACCAGTACATCCCATTTTATTGAAGTAACTTTAAAATGTTTGGCATGTGACTAAAAAAGCATTGCTATAGCACTTTTTAAAATGAAGCTTTCACACATGGAGTAAACACTGTTGTGTTTTCATGGACCTTTTGCTTCTAATTAAGTTCAATAACCTCAGCCATTCACTTAGCCTCTTGGAACCTCAATTTCCTTTATCTGCAAAATGGAGATTATGGTCTTGTCCTTCCTCCAAGAGTAATTTCAAGGATCAAGGAACTTTTTGATGAAAGATGTATTACATATATGGATTGTAATATTCTAGGCTTCAGAAATATTAAAGTGTAGAAGAGTAATATCTATTTTCCAATTCTTTCAATCTTGGAGGATCTGGGTGACCATCATTTGAATACTTGACATTGAGATGTGAATTTCCTTTTGAAAGAGCTGTAAGCATACCCTCTCCCACCCGAATCAAGTTAAGGTAAAGTTTAGATTAGAAGTGGTGACAATGTATAGCCTATTGTCCTACTGTCATAAATAACATTTTAAAGTTAAGGGCAAAGCTGAGCATAGAAGAGCAGAGATTTTGCTGGGCACAGTGGCACATGCCTGCAATTCCAGTGGCTTAGGAGAGGGAGGCAGAAGGATGGTGAGTTCAATCCCCAATACCCGCCCCCCCAACCAAAAAAAGAAAAAAAAGAAGAGCAGAGACTTACTCATGGTATAGTGAAGAACAGTCATACTAGCCTTACAAATTTTGCCAGATCAAGGAGAGTTCTTGCATAAGATAGTAAGATCCCAAATTTCATTGAACCAGAGATTCCTGATACAACTCATGAAAACATCTATGATTTATGAAAACCAGAGATGTCATGTTTGAGAACAAGGAACAGGTTTAAATTCTATCATTTTTTTTTTTTTGGAGGGGGTTTCCACCATCAATTACATTTTTTCTCTAAAGCCCAGTCAGCAAAATAAGATTGACAAGTGAACCTGCGCATTGGGGAATTTCTTTAGGCATTTTGCTTCCAATTTCAGATCTTATGTTCACTTAGTGCATTGTTTCCAGCCATTTTCTGACAACCATGCATACAACCAGAGAAGGGATGCTTCTCCCAGCATTCCCCAGACCTCCAACCCAAGAAATGGGGACTATTTGCCCCCAACAAAGGCATCCAAAGACAGAAAGTACACATAGCTGCCCACTCCCACTCAAATCTATCTCATACACCATCATTTTCCCTAGTACAATGATAGTGGTGATGAGAAATGATTCCACGTGAAATTTCTCTGTTCAAAACTCTACTCTGCCTCAGCAAAGAATTATCAACATTTACAAAGTGGAAACAGCATCAGGTGATTGGAAGATAAAATAAGATAAAAACGAACACAATTCTTTGTAGAGAAAATAATAGCAACATTAATAATATTAGCTTATTTTATAAGATATTTTATAGTACTTTAACAATATTATTTAGTTGTTGGCGCATTAGAATGTCATCTTCCTGAGGGATACTGTCGAATTCCCTTTTAATGAAAATGAATGCAAAAATTTCTAGAGGGAAAAAAAAGAAATTTTGCTGAGATCATTGTAGTACAAACCAGCAACAACAAATCACCTTATTATCTATTACAGAAACTTTTGGTCATAACTCTCACAATTTCCATTTTACAGATAAGGAAATGGATATGAGGGAGATACTCAAGGTCATAAAACAAGCGACAGGATTAAGAGCAATAACATCTGCAATCATAATGGTAATCATAGTAGTAACAACAAAAATTGACATGTTTGGAAAGCTTAGTAAGGCTCAGATCTCTTGCTGAAACATCCATATTGTCTAATCGTTTGGTTATTTCCCTATAAGAACAAAATTAATATTTAGAGTAGTGGTTCTCAACACCAGCTACACATTAGAATGCCAGCGCATTTAAAATACACGGATACTCTGCACCCATCCCAATGCTTTTGTTTAATTAGCTATTGTAGGGCCCAGTTATTTCTATTATATAACCCCAGGGCAATTCTACCTTGCAACCAAATAGAAGGCTACTGCCCTTAAGAGTGTAAGTCACCTGTTGAAATTACTCATATTCACAGAGCTGTGATCCTCCTCTAGACTTGCCACTCGAAAACTCTTACTCTCAGACTCTGTAAAATTCTAACTCCATATTCCTTTCACTGTGCCAGTTGCTGTCCCTTCTTTCCCAAGCACATATTGTCTTGGCTTTACTACAGACTTTGGCTTCACACTGAATTCTTTTAACACCTGTTCCCACTCCCTCCCCTCCCCTTTGGGCACAAGGAGAAGGGAATAATTCTGTTTCAGCAGAGTTATTAGCACCTCCTTGTCAGACCATATCTCACACTTCCTTGCCTATAATATGTCTCTGCTCCTCGACCACAGAGTGCTAGTCTAATGCGGAAGCTGGCTGAGAACAAGAAGAAGTCGCAAAACATAAACGTGGTTAAATGTTTAAGGCGCTCGCTATTATTAAGCTGGCTTTTTGAACCTCTAGTTCCCCAGCCCACAGTATCAGATAAAGCAGAGTTATAGCTGGAGATTTTCTAGCTAGAGCATGTATATGAGATGATCTCACCACTGCATCAGAATTAGCTGTGGGTAAGAGTTGTTAAAATTTACATTTCTAGGGTGAACTCATGTCTTCAAAAGGAGAATCCCTGATAGAATTAGGTATCGACAAAATTTTGAGACAATGGTGATACACATAAGTATTGACAAGATTTTCTTTAAACAGGACCTGCTTCTAACCCAGATGATGGATTAAAACTGTGGCATGGTACAAATTAGAGTTTCTCAAAAGCAAAATTACTGATTTTTTTTTGGGCTGTACAACTTTTGCCACAAGGGATAATGACTCTGATGTGCATCATAGAATAATTTACAGTATCCCTGGGCCTCTGCACATTACAGATTAATAGCATCTCTCTAGTCATGACAATCAGAATATCTGTGTCCATTGCCAAATGTCCCCCGTGGGTGAGGACAAAATCGCTACTAACATAGATTAACAAAAAGGGGGTGGGGGAAATCCACGCAGCCCCAAGCATTCAAGGCCAGATTTATAGCATAATGATTCTTCCTAAAACCAATTCTATACTTTATTTTACATCATGCATAGAGATTATTGCCTTCATTGTTAATTATATTATGTAATTGACAGGATGTCTACTCCATGCCAGGAGTTACTAGGGTTATTATCTATTATGTCATTTAATCTCCTATGCCCTGCAGGGTACTGCATTGGTCCAATAGCATAGGCTGCTTCCTCAGGCTGTGTGGATTCCAATCTTCTTCCCTCCCTTTACAACTACATAATCTTGAGCATGTTACTAAGTCCCAGTTTTAACCACAATAACAATAAGGAGAGGGGTAATAATAGAATCTACCTCACAGATGGATTGTAAATTTTAAGTAATAGCAGTGCCTGTGTGTTAAGTAACTCGCCCCAACTGACAGAGCTAAAATCTATCAGTTTGGATTGAAATACAGGCCTAATTGATTCAAAGCACTCATCACTTTGTAGAACACAATGCTATCTAAATTGCTAAATTGCATGTTAATGACCTTATACATATTATCTGTAATTGTGGTTTCTTTCTAATTTCAACGTCTCATTTCCAGTAAAGTCCTTTTAGTCTGGTCAAGACTGGCCAATACCTACTTGTTTGTTTAAACTCATTGAAAAATGCAGTGGTTAATAAATATGGGAAAATATGTTAAATGTAGTAGAATCTTACATTTGTTGGTATGACATAGTTTGACTCTCTTCATGGCAGCAAGATACAGTGAAAAATTGCAGAAAAGGGGCTAACAATGTAGGTTCAGGTCTTGGATTGGACATTAAACAATCTGACTCACAAAGATTTGGAGACAACCTACTGAAGTTCTCTGTCTCTTCTGACATCTTACATCCTGAATTGCCTCAGTGAAGCTTGATGCTCTTGAATGTACCTTGTATACAGTGTGAGCTCAACTAATTTTTCTAGAAAGGATGAATAACAGACTTGATTGTAATAAACCCATGATATTTTCCACAACAGACCTTCAAAATATGACAACATTTTTTTTCACGGCAGTGTGTATATGGTCAGATATTTTGACTTCCAAACATAAACCATTAAGAAAAAAATCCCTGTAATATCCTGGTACCAAAAAAAAAAAAAAAAAAAAAAAAAAAAAAAAATCCTTGTACCATAATATTCAATTTCTACTTAGGAAAGACTTTTCTCTTGTTTAAAACAACATACTCCAAAAGCACTTTATTTTTGCGGAGTTCATTTGGGTTCAGTGTGGAACAGAAAAATAAAGGGAGGGGGTACTTATTGCAGAGATAATAAATTTGGTGACTTTAAAGTTCAGAATTTATTGTTTTGCCTCCCGGGGAAATGCAACAAACAAGGAAACACATTATTCTGTCTGAATAATTTGTTTGTCCAATGAAATCCCCAGTCAACAATTAATATTGCAGGTTCTTTGAAAGTTTAATGTATTTATAGATAATTTGTAAGTACTGAATTTTTAAGTGGTTTTAAATATCCAAGTAAGCAATGTGAGCCTAGAATAATCTGCATGTTCATTTGCTAAACAACTTATGATAGAAAACATTGCTACATTCTGATCCCATGTTTTTACTTTATCACTGAGGTTTCTAAATTGCTATACAACATAAAAGAGGAATTTCAACCTGCTAATTTCAGTAAGTCTCTAAGGAATTATGATAATAGGTATCAATTATAGGGAGGAATAATTTCCTGATTAACCAGCGTTTGATGAAAAGGACCATTAACTTTTTTAGTATTAGCGGGACTCCCCATCACTACTACTATACTGCCTGTGCATGCTTATTGATTAATTGACTAGAAGAAGAGATGCTACATGCATCAACCTGTATTCTTAGAGAAAAAAGGATTATAGAATTAGAACCATAATTGCTATCTTAAAGAGACTCTGACTTGAGGAACAGATGGGAATACTAGAATAGATTTGATTAATATTTTTAAATGTTAAAAAAGTTTGGATTCTAAAAACAATTTAACAAACCTAAAGCATTAATTTATTCAATTCCCTGTTGAAAAGAAGCAGCACTCCAGATACCCCTTAGAGGGGTTTCCACAATGGAAATGGAGACACAGTGTCCTTATTGAGATAGGATCTATCTGAAGGTATATGAGATTAAGTCTTTCCTTTTGGACATTATAATTCAAATAGAAGAAACTTCTATTTGTGATGTACATTTGACAATAATTCTTGATAAGGTAATAAGATTTGACAGAGGGACTATATTCCCAATGGAAGGAACAAGGACTACCAAGGCAGATCTTCCTGAGTTTGGCTTGCTGGCTTTGCAGTTCCTTCTGATGTATTCTTGGGCAAGGTTTGTATTTATCTATTCATTGATTTTTAAAATTTTATACAGTAAAATTTAAAAAAAAGATGTGATGTTCAGTTCCATGGTTTTAATTAGTACATACATAATGTGTTCTGACCACCAAAATCCAGTCAAGATCTGTCACCCAAAACAGTCTCTACGTTGTCCCTTCGTAGTGCTTCTCCCATTCCCTGGCAACCACTGATCTGTTTTCCTTCACTAGTTTTGCTTTTCCAAAATGTCATTTAAGTGAAATCATATGCAGTCTTTTGACTTTTATTTTTGTAAAATGTATACTCAAGAAAAATGAGAATTCATGTTCATACAAAAACCCATATTTGAATTTTTTTAGAAGACTGTTATTCATAATTGGCCCAAACTGGAAACAACTCAATGACAACTGGCAAATGTATAACATAATTCTTTTTTTTGGTGGGGGTGAGAGTGGTTTGGTACCAGTTATTGAACCCAAAGGCTGGCTTATATCCCCAGCCTTTTAAAAAATATTTTATGTTGAAACAGGGTCTCACTAAATTGCTTGGGGTATCGCTAAATTGCTAAGGCTGGCCTTGAACTTGCCATCTTTCAATCTCAGCTTCCAAACACCTTGTATTGTTTTTAGTTTATAGAAGCTGCACAAAATTTTTTTGCATTTGACTATAGAGTTCTTTTCTAATGGGATATACCAGACCACAGTGGTAGAAACAGTTATATAACTACCAAAAAAAAAATCTCTATAGTATATTTGCCAGAATCATGGTTATAGAGAGAAAGGATCCTGTAAGATTTCAAGTTGTAAATGCTATTTTTCTGGCTTCTTTCAAATGGAGAGAAGAGTATCGCCATATCCCAGGACAGTCTCCTTTTATCAGCTATGGCTGCTGTACTTCAAAAATTATAACAATAGTAATAATAATGACAAAAATCAACATAAATAATGTGAACTATACAACACACTCTTATATACCACTTACTTACAGCTGTTCTTTTTGTTTTTTGTTTTGGTTTTTTTAGTCCCTCAGTTGAACAGCTCCATATTTTGATGGTAGCGGTTATCATAGTTGCTGTTGGTATTTATGTGTGAGGCACTATGGTAAACTGCTCCCATATATTATCTTATTTAGAACTTATAGCAATCTATCAAGATTTGTAGATGAGGAACTTGAGATCAGAGAGGTTAAAGGATTAGTGGAAATGATCCCAGGTGATTGACATCAGAACTCTGTTATAAACACACTGCCTACTGACCTAAATGGTCACGTTACCTAAATACAAATATTTTTAACACTTCAATATATAAAGTTTTGGAAATTAGGTGAAAAGAATATCTCACTTGTGACCTTTCTAACATCTATCTACACTCTTGATTCAAATAATCCTTATTATATAGACACCAGAATTTTGACTTATCAAAACTAAACTTTAAGTTATCTGAGGGCACAGAATGAATTTTACTAACCTCCATCTTCCTCAAAAAATGTATAGTAAACAACTCTAGCCGATGTCTTTCTAGGATAAAGTTATAAGTCAAGTTGTTGTACAGTTCTATATAATTTGTAATCGCTGTTGTTATGCAATTGTATTCATTTTTGCTTCCGAAGATACAATGGAAGGGAGTGGAATTAAAAAGGATGTAAGCTTAATTTGTTATATTTTCAGTTTGCTGTTTTAAAATTTACTTGGTAGTGCTTTCACCTGCCAGCCAGGATATAACCTTTCCTAGAACATGATGAAAGGTGACTTCCAGCTAGCTGTCCCTCACTGCATGTTTTCAAGCACAATTTTTTTTTCAAGTTCAATTGCAGGGAGAGTCAAGTAGCTGATATTTACAGAGTTTTTCCTAGTCTGTAGGGACACAAACCAGCATGCAATTTTGTGGTTTGCCTAGCAAGGTGTACTCCCTCTGCAGCTTAGTTGCTGCCTATTAGCAAAAAATAAAGGTGCAAGGGATTCTGGGAAATAAATGGATATTATTTTAAAATCAAACAAGTGTATGTATTTCAAAATATAGACCTTTTCTAGTCTTATTGCTATTGTTCAGGCGAACAATACCTTCTATACTGCTATGATTTAGATGTGAAGTGTCCCCCAAAAGAAGGACAATGGAAGAAGGCTTAGAGGTGAGATGAGAGCTTCAAGCCAATCAGTGAATTAATCCCCTGAGAGGGATTAACTGAATGGTAACTGTAAGAAGGTAGGGTGTGGCTGGAGGACCTAGGACCCTGGAGGTATACCTTTGGCATATAGATTATAAATATCTGGCAAGTGGAATCTCTCTCTGTTCCTGTTGTGGTATCTTGAGCCAATCTCCTCCAACACACCTTTCAGCAATGATGTTCCACCTTACCTCTAGCCCTGGGAATGGAGCTGGCTATTTATGCACTGAGACTTCTGAAACCATGAACCCTAATAAACTGTTTCTTCTCTGTTTGTTCTTGTCACAACAATAGTATGTGACTAAAACACAAACACACAATATTATTTGGAAAGAGTATATTTTTTGTATACATGAAATCAAAGCGGTATCAGCAAAACACTCAATGGGATGCAACTTTTGAAAGTTTAGAACAATGACCTTGCCTGACCAGGAAATTAATTGCACACAACTGAAAAGCAGGATGTTAGAAAAAGGCATTACATTCAAGACAGGAAGGAAGGGCAGGAAGACGTTTGGATTTTATACGACAAAAGCAAATTTATTGACTCATTTATAGAAATTTCACTCCCTGGTATATACACAATAGAAATGTATAAATATATTAATTAAAAATATGCATTGGAATGTTCACAGCAATATATTATAGTTTTGAAAAGTTGGAAATTACCAAAACGCCTATCACCTATAGACTGAATAAACTGATGTGCACATTTACATATAAAAAATGTATATATGTATATAAAAATGTATACATATATATAAATGTATACACACACATCTCCATTTGAATGTGACATAGAAATAAGTATGTATATCATAGTTACACCATACAGATGATTCTTGGAAACATAATGCTAGCAGAAAGAAGTCAAGTCTAAGGTGATTTTAACTACATGAACTACAAAAACTGGAAAAATTAAACTATGCTGTTAGAAGTTAGATAATACCTGTTCTAAGGATCTGAAAAATAATGGAAAAGAACACAAAGGAGTCGTGTGGAGAGCTATTAATGTTTTGTTCCTTGATCTAGTTGTCGGGTGCACAGGTGTGCTAAGTTTTTGAAGATTGGTCCATCTGTAGATGTGTGACAGACACAATTTTTTATATACATATTAAACTTCAGAATAATCTTAAATAACAGTCGAGTCTAAGGTTAGAAGTGAAGAAAAGTAACATGCTCTTCTAATTGCTTTATTCAGCCTGTCTTAGAATGAGAGAGCAGAACAGTCTGACTAGTCAGAGATACAGTCCAAGCTCTGCTCCACCCATGCCAGTTAAGTAGTGTCATTTTGAATGATATTCCATACCCAAAGGACTAGTGCAAAAATCTTATTGAAATCATGGTTTGTAGTAGGTGAAAATTAAGTAATGCATATACCTAGTGAAAAGACAGCAAAACTCTCTTCCTCTTCTGTATATACATGTATAAATAGGAAAAAGAGACAGAAGATGAATATGTCAATATTAATACTGGTATAAATATTCCAAAGATATCACAGCATTCTACTTTTTAGGATGAACTTGTTGCATTGTCTTGGAATTTTAACAAAGCACATGATGTTTGGAAACACACTGAAACATTCATGCAAGCAAAACAGGGACAGTCTTATAATTGTGCAGTGCGAGGTTTAGGATGGAGAAGCCTTGGAAATTTTCAGCACTGCACAAGTATATGGAGGAGCTGTCTTTTCACAAGAGGTTTAAGTATGATGAGATGCTCTTGGGAGACTTTTTAAATGCTCCCTTAGAAGAATATGTCAAAACTCACTGATTTTCATCAGGTAATTAATAATGACTAATAAGAAGATCTCATTTTTTACTCATTTTAGGTATTGGATGAAAAAAAATATATTAAAGATAAAGATAGGTCATTCAGAATCCTTCACATCCTTTTGCTAGAAAATAAAACACCAAGTGTTCTTTTAATCTTTGCAAAGATAAATGTGTAGTAAGTCCTAGGAGGGCAAATCTTTTGTTTCTATTAATCTTCAATAATCAGCACAGTGTGTGGCAGATGCTTAAATATTTGCAAGCAACAAAAACAATGCCTGGCTTTCTATGTATTTGAGTTAAATACTCCAAAAAAAGCTTTGAAAGTATAAATAATGCAAGTAAAAATAGACCTTTGTGTTATGTTGAACTAGTATCAGTTTTTTATTTATATCGCCTTCACCTCCTTATCCATCAACCATTCTTTTGGGAAAAAACAGGTTTCTTTGTCAATCCATAAACCTATTTATCTCAAAATGTGCTGATAGATAATAACTGATAAATAACAATCACCTTTATGCTTATGTCTCACAGTAATATAATTTCTCTCCTTTTTTCCTCTTTACTTTTTAGATTTTAAAGCATTTGTTTATTAAAGTATTTCAAGGTTGGTTCCTATGCTCTTTCTTTTCAGTATAGAATGTGTGTGTGTGTGTGTGTGTGTGTGTGTGTGTGTGTGTTGTGTATTTTCTGTGTTCCATAAACATTTGCATGAAGGAGTTAAGTAGTTTTTTCCATTTATCCCATTCATATCATATAAAGAGCTCAGAGCCTCTGAAAGTTTTATATATTTCATTTTAAAATTCATGTATTAACCATCTTAAACAAACATCCTCACAAGACGACACCATTAGTCTCATAAACAGTTTTCCATCTGCCTGTGCATAACACACTGCATTTATCCAATCCCCCTCCTAACACTAAAGAATCACTTCCCCTTGACAGTCAAACAATTCACTATTTCTCCTCATAATACCAATTTACACTTGGTTGGTAACTCAGTAAATCCATGTTCCTAAATGAAGTTCTTGGATTTATCATTATTTTTAAAAGTCAGATAAACAAGGCAAAAGTGATAAGTGTCCAAAACATAAAAGTAAGTATTGATATTAATTGCTAGGTGCAGATGTTTCTTAGAATTTACCATGCTGGAATAGAACTTATGGCGCCTACATGTTTCAGGATACATTTGGTCCTATTATGAAAAGGGGGGAAAATAATAAAATTGCAATTCTTTGAAGTTTCAGTTATTTGGACATGTTATTGAAAAAAAATAATGATTGTTCTCTTTTCTCTGGAGATATTACTTGATGTAGGTGGGAACATTTTGAACTTTTGTATAGAATTATCATGGCCAAAATTCACTGAAATCTTTAAATTGGTAGTTCATTTTGTTTTTCATGATATGTGATGAACTTCTTCCACTGAAGACACATACCTTCTTCTTCTTTTTTTTTTTTAAACAAATGGGATACATCTTGTTTCTCTGTACATGAACTAGAGGTATACCATTTGTGTAATCATACATTTATAAAGGGTAATGGTGTTTGATTCATCCTGTTATTTTTTTTCCTTCCCCCAACCCCTCCCACCCCTCTTTTCCCTCTACACAGTCCCTCCTTCCTCCATTCTTGACCCCCTCCCACTCCTGATTATGTGTCATCATCCGCTTATCAGTGAGATCATTCATCCTTTGGTTTTTTGAGATTGACTTATCTCACTAAGCATGATATTCTCCAATTTCATCCATTTGCCTGCAAATGCCATAATTTTATTATTCTTTATGGCTGAGTAATATTCCATTATATATATATATATATATATATATATATCACAGTTTCTTTATCCATTCATCAATTAAAGGGCATCTAGGTTGGTTCCACAATCTGACTATTGTGAATTGAGCAGCTATGAACATTGATGTGTCTGCATCTCTATAGTATGCTGATTTTAAATCCTTTGGACCATACCTTCTTTTCTTAATAGTATTGGGCATTGAACACAGTTCCGGTTCCTCACACATGCTAGGCAAGCACTCTACCACTATGCTATATCCCCAGCCCTTTTTTACTTTTATTTTTATTTTAAATTTTTTAATATTTTGGTACTGGGGGTTGAACCCAGGGGCACTTAACCTCTGAGCCACATCCTCCAGCCCTTTTTTTACATTTTTATTTAGAGACAGGGTCTAGATGAGTTGCTTAAGGTCTTGCTAAGATGCTGAAGCTGGCTTTGAACTCATGATCTTCCTGCCTCAGTCTCTCTAGCTGAGGACCTGGTGGGATTACAGGTATGCACCACCGTGCCTGACCTTTCCTTTTATTTTGAGATGGAGTCTCATTATGTTGCCCTGGTTGCTTTTCATCCTCCTGCCTCAACCTCCCAAGCAGTTGGGATTAAAGATGTGTGCCACTGCACCTGGCTAAGCATGCTTTCTTCCTCTAGTTTCAGGGAGAGCTATTTGACTTTATTTAGGTTAGTTGTGTCTTCTCAGGGCCTCCTTTTAATTCAGGTGCCACTTTAACTATCATGTGATTCTAAACCTCCATTGGCTGTAATTTCTTCCCGCAAAAAAGAAATGGACTTGAGAATGAGGAACTGCAGAGCAAAGAAACATCAAGAAAATGGGACACAAAGCACCATGATCACTTTTCCAAACTCATGCTTTGAGCAAGGTCTAGTCTTAAATGTCTCTTTAACTATGAGTGTGAAGAGCAGTGACAGAGAATGGGAGAGCAGTGTCCGAGACTGTGTGTCTGATGACTTTATATCTGTGGCTGGCCTGTTGCTCGGGAATGTTTCAGTACAAGGGCACAGGATGCCTAGCTGCTATGGTAATGCTCTGCCCGAAGAGGCTCTGTGCAAGAATCTTATCAGCTTCCACCTTGATCTCAGACACATAGCTCCCAGGGACAAAGCAACTCTTACGCTAGACTATCACAATGTTTTACCAGTTCTGCTACTCGTGAGCCTGCCCACCTAACAGAAACTTTAAACAATGGACCTCCTTGAGTGCTACATAAAACTCCTAACATTGTACATTGCAACTGTGGAAAAACTACATAGAAGTTTCTAGTTCTGTACCTTTCCTGAATACAAAGACGAATGCTTGCATAGTCTTGATAATGAGACATATATAAATAAAGATTGCTGGCATAAGTCTTTAGATCTGTTTCTCCATCAGAAGGCAGCACGCTAAGTTTTTTTTTTTTTTTTTTTTTTTTTTTTGAGGCTAGTGTAAATGGAGTGGTTTTCCTAATTTCTCTTTCAGAGGATTCATCACTTATGAATAGAACTGCCTTAGATTTATGCGTATTGATTTTATATCCTGCTACTTTGCTGAATTAATTTATTAGTTCTACAAGTTTTTTTAGTGAAGTTTTTTGGTTCCTCTAAATATAGAATCATGTCATTAGCAAATAGTGACAGCTTGAGTTCTTCTTTTCCTATTTGTATCCCGTTAATTTCTTTGGTCTGTCTAATTGCTCTGGCTAGTATGATGTTCAACAGAAGTGTTGAAAGAGGGCATCCCTACCTTGTTCCAGTTTTTAGAGGGAATGCTTTCAGTTTTTCTCCATTAAGAATGATGTTGGCCATGGGTTTAGTATAGATAGCCTTTACAATATTGAGGTATATTTCCACTATTCCTATTTTTTCTAGTGTTTTGAGCATGAGAGGTTGCTGTATTTTATCAAACACTTTCTCAGTATCTATTGAAATAATCATATGATTCTGAACTTTAAGTCTATTGGTGTGATGAATTACATTTATTGATTTCCATATGTTGGACCAACCTTGCATCCCTGGGATAAACTCCAATTGATCATGGTGCACTATCTTTTTAATATATTTTTGTATGTGATTTGTATTTTGTTAAGGAACTTTGCATCAGGGATATTGGTCTAAAGTTTTCTTTACTTGATGAGTCTTTGTCTAGTTTTGATATCAGAGTGATACTAGCCTCACAGAATGAGCTTGAAAGGATTCCCTCTTTTTGTATTGGTATTATTTCTTCTTTAAAGGTCTTGAAGAATTTGGCTGAGAATCCAATGAAATAGAAAATATTGAAGACGTTGACAAATTTTTATAGACATATGATCCTCCCAAACTGAATCAGGAAGACGTACACAATTTAAACCAATCAATTTCAAGCACCAAAATAGCAGAAGCCATCAAAAGTCTACCAACCAAGAAAGGTCCAGGACCAGATGGATTCTCAGCTGAATTCTACAAGACATTTAAAGAAGAAATAATACCAATACTCCTCAAAGTATTCCAGGAAATAGAAAAGGAGGGAACCCTTCCAAACTCAGGGTAATCAATCTAACAAAAGAGGTGAAAGACCTCTACAATGAAAGCTACAGAACGCTAAAGAAAGAAATTGAAGAAAACCTTAGAAGATGGAAAGTCTCCCATCTTCTTGGATAGGCAGAATTGATATTGTCAAAATGGCCATTCTACAAAAGGTGTTGTATAGATTCAATGCAATTCCAATTAAAATCCCAATGACATTCCTCATAGAAATAGAGAAAGTAATCATGAATTTCATCTGGAAGAATAAGAGATCTCAAATAGTCAAAACAATCCTGAGCAGGAAAAGCGAAGCTGGAGGAATCACAATTCCAGAACTTAAACTACACTACAGAGCCACAGTAACAAAAACAGCATGGTATTGGCACCAAAATAGGCAGACAAATGGTGCAGAATAGAAGACACAGAGATGAACCCACATAAATACAGTTACCTCATACTAAACAAAGGAGCTAAACACATACATTGGAGAAAAGATAGCCTGTTTAACAAATGGTACTGGCAAAACTGGAAATCCATATGCAATAAAATGAAATTAAAATTCTATTTCTCACCCTGCACAAAACTCAACTCAAAATGGATCAAGGACTTAGGAATTAGACCAGAGACCCTGCACTAAATAGAAGACAAAGTAGACCCAATCTTCATCATGTTGGCTTAGAATCAGACTTCCCTAACAAGACTTCCAAAATACAAGAAATCAAAACAAGAATCAATAAATGGGATGGATTCAAACTAAAAAGCTTTTTCTCAGCAAAGGATACAATCAATAATGTGAAGAGTGAGCCTACAGAGTGGGAGAAAATTTTTTTCACACTCACTTCAGATAGAGCAATTATCTCCAAAATTTATAAAAAACTTACAAAACTTTACACCAAAAATCAAAGAACGCAATGAATAAATGGACCAAAGAACTGGACAGACACTTTACAGAAGACACACAGGCAATTAATAAATATATGAAAAAGTGTTCAACAACTCTAGTAATTAGAGAAATGCAAATTAAAGCAACTCTAAATTTTCATCTTACTCCAATTAGAATGGCTATTATTAATAGTAACATAAACAATAATAGATGTTGGCATGGATGTGAGGAAAAAGACACACTTTTACATTGCTAGTAGAGTTGCAAATTGGTGCAGCCACTCTGGAAAGCAGTGTGGAGAATCCTCAGAAAACTTGGAATGGATTCAGGATTCACCTTTTGACCCAGTTATCCCACTTCTCCATTTATACCCAAAGGACTTAAAATTAGCATACTACAATAATGCAGATACATCAATGTTTATAGTAGCTCAATTCACAGTAGCTAGATTGTGGAACCAACCTGAAAGATAAAGAAACTGTGGTATATATACACAATGGAACACTATTCAGCCATAAAGAAGAATAATATTATGGTATTTGCAAGTAAATGGATGGAGATGGAGAATATCATGCTAAGTGAGATAAGCCAATCCCAAGAAACCAAAGGCCGAATGTTTTCCCCGATAAGTGGATGATGATATAAAATTGGAGTTGGGGTGGGAAGTGAGAAAAGAATGGAGGAACCTTACATTATGTAGAGGGAAATGAGAGGGAAGAGGTATGAAAGATGGTGGAATGAGACAGATATCATTACCCTATGTACATGTACAAGATCTACATCGTGTACAACCATAGAAACAAAATGATGTACCCCATTTGTGTACAGCGAATCAAAATGCAGTCTGTAAAAAATTTAAAAAAAAATTAAAACAAGAAAAAAAAAGAAAAATTTTAAAAAAGAAAAAAGCAGCACTCCACCTGATCCCAGCTATATATCTTCATAGCTGCATGTGTCTTTCTTTTCTAATCCCCATCACCCCTCACCAGTACCACAAGTTTGGTTGTGCTGGTTGTGGCATATGAACCATGGATTCTACTTATGACTAAATTCATTTGAGATGATTTTCACTTTTTTATTGCAAAAGGTAGTAAAAAAAAAATACGGTGAGTGGATATATATATTTCTGTATAAGTACTATAAGAGCATGGAAATATCATATTCATTTTTATCTTCTAACGTTTGATAAAGTCCCTTATGTAAAGTAGAAAATTGATAGATGTTTTTTTTTTTTTTTAACTGAACTAAACAATTAAATTTAAGAGTAGGTATAACCAAACAAGAAAAGAAAATGTGAAGAACTTGCCTACTGTATTGAAATTACAATAATTTTCCACAGCAAATGGTAATATCCCAGCAATAGTGTGAATTCCCCACACCATCAGTTTCCAGACAGATAGAGGCAAAAGAGTCACATTCTCTTTAGACATTTTGGTCAGCAGTCTGTTTTTACTTGTCAATGGTGGTGGATATATATTTAATTTATACTACATTGTGTAATAAATGTATCTGATTGACAGGACATTGAGTTCTAGTCATCGTTTTCTCTCTCTCAGGTCATCTGAAGGGCTAATGGGTCTTACAAACAATACTCAGGGACCATCTCAAGTCTCCTGTCCCTGCCACTGATATATGTTCATAATTTAAAATACATAATTTAAATATATAACATATAAAATATGTAATTTAAGATAACATTTTCTGACATGGGAGTTTTATTTAGATTTTTCTAACTCAAATAATAGGAATCCTAATTATGAGAGATCAGTGACCCAAACTTTAACCTCTAATTATGCACCAAAAGGCATTCCTCCTCAAGCTCTCATCTTCACAGAGGTGACAGGTGGGAAAGGGCCCTAAGTCCTCAGCTTCTGCAGAACCTCCTACCACTAACCCTAATATGAACATGGAGAAATCCAAAAGGAGGCATCCAAAGGAAGGCAGGAGAAGGAAAACAGAGGCAAAAATCTGAAAACAATTCATAAACTGGTGAACTAAATCTGAACAAATGAATAGTCAAATGCAAAAGGTCTGACGCCGTAATCAAAAGTCAAAGGATGACTGAAGAGAGAGGGATATTATTCATCCTACAAAGCTAATCCTCCAAGAAGACAAAATAAAAATGGGTTAAAAAAAAAAAAAGAAAAACAAACCTTGAGTTAACACTGCAGTAAAGAGCATAGATGGGCGAAAAATAAGTACACAAGATTTACATCATTATCTCCCAAAGAAGTACAAGTTATAAACATGATTGGTACGACCACGCTTCTGTCAGACTGACTAAGCACAAATAAACAAGAAAAGCAACCAAAATCTTATGGACCAAGTGCTGATGAGGATGGAGGCCAACAGGAATTCTCATGGGTGGCCCTAATACCGGTCTTGGAGTTCAGGAATGGTGTTCCCTGGTGTTGAAGGCTAAAGCCCCAAGATATGCCAAGGCAAGTGTAGAAACCAAGTTTTATTTAAGAAAGCGATAGCGACAGACTTCTCTGAAGAGAAGTGAAGCCTTGGAGCTGAGAGCCTGCAGGAGGGGTATATCTTGCTTGTATATAGACCCCAGTGCCCCCATTTTATTGTGCCCTTCTCTTTCCTCTCTGTGCATGTGCCTGGGAATAGGGACATGGGGGTTAATTGTTAGCAACCAGAATGTTCAGGAGCGGATCGCAGAGGCTGATAACCCTTTGTTCTCTGTTTCATAACCAGTCTTCACCCTCTCTGGACTCCGATCATTCATCACCTACACAGACTGCCGAACCTTCGTCCCCGGCTAGGCCTGGCAGAGCTGTAGGCAGATTGCTTTCTGTCAAATAAAGCCTGTGTGTTTGTGTGTATGTGCGTGTGTGTGTGTGTGTGGGGGGGGGGGGGGGGTCAGCACAGTTGGCCCATTTTATAGAACTATTCTCTTAACCTCAAGTTCTCACAAATCTCATCTCTCTCTCCCCTTATAGCTCTTGGGAAGGCAAATAATACTGCCTATTGGAAAACAGATTTTCTCTTTCCTATAAAAATCTATCGACATTGACCATAAGACCTAGTGGTCATGTTCTTAAGTATTTACTATAGAAAAATGAAAACTGGTCCGTACAGAAAATTATACAATAGCAGCTCTATTCATCACTGCCCCAATCTGGAAGTAACTCAAATGGTTTTCCATAGATAAATAAACAAACCATTCATCCATAAAGTAGAATACTATGTAGCAATAATAAGGAACTGTTAGGGCAGTCTGAGCAGCTGGATTGGGGGGGGGGGGGGCATCAGGCAGCGCGCGTGCGCTGAAGAAGCACCAATCAGACGCTGGCAGATGAAACCTAAGGGCTCCTCGCACCCATTTGTCACTCAATGGGACCCCCAGCCAATTCTGCACTATAAAGACCGGGATCTGCAGGATCCATGCGCAGATTTCCCGGCCCTCCACCCTGGCTTTTACCCTGGAGAAGTGGTGAATCTCCCGAGGGCCAATCCCAATAAAGCTTTGTTCAGCTGCTTTTGATCTGACTCTTTTGGAACAATCTATGAATACACACAAAACTTGTGTGAATCTCAAAGGCATTAAGATGAGTGTAAGAGGCTAGACTTAAGAGTTTTTTTTTAAATTTTTTTTTTTTTTATGAATCCATTTATGTGACAGTCTTGGGAAAGCAAAACTATTGTGATGCAGAGCAAACCAGTGGTTATCAAGGGTTAGGGGCAAAAGGACAATGTGTTTGTTTAGAGATAGCAGGATTTAGCAATCTTCCTGTATTTAGGTTTTGATGGTGGTTACATGAAACTGTATGTGGATTAAAATTCTTAGAACTGCACACTAAAAGAAAAAAATTCATAAACTTTTTGAAGGATATGATTACCTACCTGTTCTTCCACTCCGCCCTAAATGATCCTGCCACCAAAATTCCTCTCTTACCTTGCCCCCCCCTCCCCCCCCCCACACACACACACCAAAAGGGTCTGCTGAGTAACTAACTCGTTCCATGGCCTGGCTCTGCTGAAGCTGCATATAAAACCTAGACCTCCTGGTGGTCGGTGATCATTTTGTTCCCAAAGCTGTGCCCCTCTGGTGCTGAATAAACCATCGCTGGTGGATGATGATATATAATGGGGGTGGCGGGTGAAAGAAGACTGGAGGAACTTTAGATTACGTAGAGGGATGAGAGGGAGGGGGTTATGAAAAATGGTGGACTGAGACAGACATCAGTACCCTATGTACATGTATGATTACATGAATGGTATGAATCTACATTATGCACAACCATGGAAACAAAATGATGTACCCCATTTCCGTACAATGAATCAAAATGCAGTCTGTAAAAAATTTTTTTTTTAAATTTTTCTTTTTTTATTCCTTCCCACGTGCTTTTTAAATGGTGTTTCAAAATATGTTCATTGATTTTTAACACATACACCATTCTGTTGTGGGATATTGAGCGTGGGGAGTCTGGAGTCTGGGGTGGGATTCAAGGGCCATATGGGAATGCTGTTTTCTGGTCAGTTTTTTTTTTTTTTATGTGAACATAACCTAATGGTGAACTAAAGAATAGTCTATTAAAAAAAGAATGAATGAATGAATGTACCTCTTTTACCTTGTTGTGTGGGTTACACAAAATATTTTTCTCAAAAGTAAATAGATAAATAAAGGAAAAATACAGTTCTGTTTGCAAGTTTCTTCTCCATTAAACCCTGAAACACAAATCCAGTTAGTAGATTCATGTATAGTGAAAGTAAATATAAATATATTCAATATGAAAAAATACATTTTATAATCTCAGTGTACCATCCTGCATCTCAGGGCATGGGAAACTGCCCTAAGTAGCGATGCTCATGGGCATGTGTTAGTGAGGCCTCTGGCTCCCAACTTTCTCTGTAGCTTAATAGTGATGGAAAACTGTGGTAGAATGCTATTACCTATTTCTTATTACTATTTCTGTGGAGTTGCTGAACTGCAGTGCACACAAGTTTCCTCAACTTGCTTAGTGTCAAAAGCTTCCTTGGCTCTCTGTTTCATTATCAGAGGTCATTAGCTCAGGATGATAGAAAAGGAATCAGACTTTGAAAATGCCTGCAATGCACTGGGCAAAACACAAGATAGATCAGTTTTCACCTTTGATCCTTGAACTGACCATGGCTGATACTTAGACTAGAAACTACTGTGGAATTTTGCTGTGGGAGAATCCTCACTTGAGCATCTGTAAGTACTTTGTTTGTGGACAAAGCTTTATAAGGTAGAAAGACTGAGATCATAGGGCAAAGAGTAGTGGCTTATAAAATGAAGCATATATAGGAACCAAAAAGGTAACCAAAGTTACTGCCATTTAGAAACATTTCAGTTCAGGTTCATTTCTTTGGTTGATAGTTTTTTCCATCACCATTATAATACAATTACTTCCCCAGTTGGAGGTTAACATCCCATTCACTAGTTAATTTTTTTTAAACCACAATCTGCATTTTGTCTTTTACTTTGTCCATGGAAACTTGCCGATAGCTACCTTCTCCTTCATCAATTAGTTTTATCCTCTCCAAATGAGCCAGAGAATATTTGCTAATATTATGTTCAATGGCAAGAATTTAATTGATGTTGTGTTTCTTTTCCGAAATACAGATATATCATCCTATTTTCTCCTTTCTATGGTTGCACCTGGTATCACTGATCACCTTTCAAGGAAAAGTCTGGTGAGCCTCAACTGTCTTTGTGAGAAAGGTCTGTTGGGTATGGAGAAACTGTCATAGTTAGTATTAGAGACTTGACACTAATAAAAATAAATATTACTAAAACATTTTTGCAGTCATGTTCAAATTCAATTCTTCAGGTCCACTAAGAAAATAAAAGTATCCAACCATTTAAACATGTCTCATATTTACTTTAAATTTCTCTCTTTTTCCTGCTAAGAATCCTGGGTTAAGACTTCATGGGGGTTTTGTTTGTTTTAATTCCCTTCCTCTTTACTGCTCTGGCTTTAAGTTTTATCTTCGTTTGGTCCATCTTTCATGGAAATGCCATTTTTTTCCAATGCAATTTTATGCAATAAACTCTGCTTTAAACTTCCTGCCATGCTTACCATGCTTTCTGCCATGCAGAAAAAAAATTCCTGAGGTCATTCAAAATGTGTTCTCCTCCCTCTATCTCTGATACTGTTTCTTAACTGACTGATGCACTTGCTGTCTTCTAACAATACTGAACCTCTTGCCAATCTGTTTGTGCTTTCTGTTCTTGTTTAACAATATGCATTTGAATAAATGCTCCTTCTTCTACCCAGAAGGCTCTTCCTCCCATCTACCTGGAGATCGAATTATTGCCTTCTCATCCTAGCTTGCTAGTTACCTGTTGCCTTTCTAGGCTTTCTAAGAAAGAGTTTATAATGCCTTCCTTTACAGCCTTGCAAAGCTGGACTTGAAAATGAGTGACAGTTTTCATACTCTCATTCACTCACTGGATACGATTATGCTCACAAATCATAAACACTGCATGCCATGTTTCTATAACATTTCAACATTTCTTCACTGAATAAACTTCAGGGAGAGGGAGAAAGTGTGTCAATCTTATGATAATCCTGTGTGTCACCATTTAGCTTACAGATTCAATTTGCAGAGGGAGCAGCATGGCACGCAGTTGCACATGTTAAAAGGTGGTCACAATCTAGCCCCAGGAGTTGCAGCCTTGAGTCCAGCAGGTTCAGGGTCACCTCCTGACTTGCAGTAGGTCACTGAAATGTAGAAGTGAAGTGTGAACCCCAGTTTTAGTAAAGGTTAGAAGGTACTTTCTGTTGGACACAGAGAGCTGAGAAAGATACCTTGGGTCAAGCTAGCAATGGCATGGTCAAATAGATAGACAGCAACAGAAACCCAGAAAAGGGACAAGAGTACCCAACAGATGTTCCAAAGGGGAGAATTGCCTTTTATAAGGCAGTGCCCCAGTTGGTAGGACCCTGGCATGCCCAGGATATTCAGTCTTTTGTATCTCACAGGCTTTGAAATTCTTATCTTCTTTCTACCCCATTATTTGTCCGTGACTACTTTCAACATAGGTGCTGGGACAGAAATTTATGAAGAAGGAACTTAGGAGATACCTAATACACTTTATTTTAATTAACCTATTCATTAACATTCTGAAGGATATAAAAACAGGAACTTCATTAAGAATATTCTATAACGATGGAATATAGATAGAAATTAGAATATAGATGGAAATTAGAATGTAGATCAGTGCTAGTATTTTAGTTATTTATGGATATTGTATTTGTCACTGTTCTTCAGAGAAACACATTCATATATATACATGTATATACGTGAATATATATACACATATATATATACATAATATACATATATATATATATGTGCATTATATCGGCTCATAGAATTACAACAACTCAAAAGTCCCACAATCTGCTGTCTATAAAGTGAAACCCCAGGAAAGCTGTCAGCACGGTTCCAAGTAGAGTCTGAAGGCCTGAGAACCAGGAGAACTGACAGGGTAAATTCCAGTGTAAAGACAGGAGGACAGGAGAGGACCTATGTCCCAGTTTAGAGGTCATGGGAAACAAAAAAGGTGTGTTCTTCCTTCCCCTGATTTTTTTTTTTTTTTTTCTAGTCATCCCTGAAAATGAATTGGATGGTGCCCATCCTCTTTGGGGATAGCAATCCACTTTCTGAGTCCACTGATTCAAAGGCTAATTTTATCCAGAAACATTCTCATAGACATACCCAGAAGTACTGCTTAACTTTGGAACCCCTGATTCTGTCTTTCCAACACATAAATTTAGGCATCACAGATACATAGTTTTCTATCAGCAGAATATTCCTACATCAATGACGAAATCATTTCGGACAGGCAGCCGCATTAGATTGTTATATGGTGTGCTTGTATGAATATGTGACAACAAATTTATGCACAACTCTAATGCACCAACAAAATATGGAAAAAAATATAAATAAGTACTGTTTCTGTTTCACTAGAAGTTTAACACTACAGCAAAGACATAAGTTGAAAAGTAGAGACATGACAACATAATTTCACTGCAAATATGCCAGTTTTCAGAGAATTCTTGTTCTTGTGGATCAGGGATTTTCAGCCTTAGCATATTAACATTGGCAGGATAAATTTTGTGAGTGAAGCTGTCCTGTTTATTGTAGGATATTTAGAAGCATCCATGGCTTCTACTCACTAGATACCAGTAGCACACTTAATGTAACATTGTTCAAATGTCCTTGGCAGGATAAAATTTCCCTCAGTTGAGAACTGCTATGCTAGTTTTAAGAATTTTGTGATAATAAAATCAGATAAGGTATTTGGAACCCTTTGCTCACAACTTTATGGTTTTCAGAACTTTGAGGATTAGTTGTGATTTCATTTTCAAAGAGAAATAAGCTATAAATCTGGTTTACCAAATAAGTGTTTTCCTTCTATTTAAGGACATTTTGACTGCTTTCAAATATTTCAGTGAAAATAGGTATATTCTACTTCAGTGCCCTAGAAGTGACATCTGGAGATCTGAGAAGTCAGATAACTTGCCCAAGCTTATGAACTTTCAAGAGATGATCTGGAAGAATAATCCGGGTATAGGGATCTCAAAGACCATGCCTAATCCAGCTACATTATATCCTTCTGTTTTAAGTGTAGTCCATGAATTTATAATTTTTTTTTAAAACCAGCCTTCTTAAATCTTTTGACTCAACAAGTTTCTACATTTTTTCTACATCATGTCTAATAAATCGCTGGGGCATTGTGGATGTAATTTAGGATTTCTAAGATTCAGGCATCATTACGTGTGTGTGTATGTGTGTGTGTTTATCTATATATCACTTCCCTCCCCACCTTCAAACAGGGGTAAATCATAGGATTAAGTTCCTGTGCACTCTTGTATGTCATCTGTCTTCCTTTAAGACTGACCACGATTCATGAAGCAATCACTCTCACATTAAAAATTGTTGCAATTTATTGGACAGGTTTCATGTAAATATTGTTGTGATAACTTCCAAACCAGCCCAGTGCACTCTTAGTATTTTCATTTTATTTCTGAAAAATCTGAGATGTTGAGTGTAGCTTGCACCTAGGAGCCAGGATTCAAACTTAGATCTCTTTTATAATAAAACGTATCTTTTTAAATTCCATCCCATATTAAGTTTTATATGAAGTTAACCAGCAAAGATACAAATAAAGTTCTTAGGGGGAAATTTCAAATCTATTAATCATGCAAAACCAGACTTCAAAATGCTAATAAGTAAACAAAGATAATATCTTTACATGGGGGTCAAAATAAATATGACATTTTCATCAAAATCTCAATTTTCCTCCATCATTTGATGTTCTTACTTATATGTATTAGAGGACTCTTCCTTGAGTCAAAGTCCCACTGAGTATTCCCTGATGTAAGCAACTCTGGTACATATCCCTGCTGGGGGAAATGACAGCAACAATAACAAAATGGGAAGAAAGAGACTCTGGCGAAAATCGCCAACACACATAGTTACAATTATGATCCACAAGAGCAGTGGGTTAGAGAATTTTGGAGAGAAAATTAAATAAAAAGAATTACATATTTTTCCTTTCAGTTTAATAAGTATTTAGATAACATATTGCCAACCAAATGGTAAAGCATGTAAGGAACATAAGAAAAAAAAAAACCTTTTAAAAAGTGAATACAGCATTAATTCACCTTTACACACAGTATTGATTTACCTTCTAATTTACTCAACCAAGACCAACTTGGTTGGGCTCCTACTATATGCCAAATCTTTTCTATGTAACAAGGAATGGAAATGAGTTTCAAGTGATAAGAATGCAAAGAAATACATTTTGTTCTCCCCTTTAACCCGTGCTTTAGATTTACATTGGGATTTGGACATGACACATCACAAGAATTTAGTCATGTGGGGATAAATTTTACACTCAGGTAATGAATAAGTGGAGTGCTAAAGGCTTATTTAGCATATCCTTTGCTCATAACACAAAGACCTTGAGTTAATGGACCATTTTAGGAAAATAATTGAACCAGGGACAGAGAAGGTAGTCATTTAGAATTAACAGGGTAAGTCCTACAAAAAAATGAAATTAGTAATATATGAAAATAAGATTATTTCTTTTCTTTAGATTTTTTTTTTTTTTTCTTAAGGAGTAAATGACCATCAGGAACCTTATCTTATTTGGTCAACATTTTATATTATTTTATGTTTTTTCACTGCTCATGTTTCTCTTTCTTAAGATGTTATTGAAAAATTATATATTATATGAAGAATGTCTAAAAAGACAAGTTTTCATTTCTTACAAAGCCTTTTTGCATTCCATTCTGTTACCGCAGTTGAAAACATTTGCCAAATTTGTATCTCATATTAGACATCTGAGAAGCAGGCAGCAAGTTTGTTCATTATTGGGATTAATTTAATGAACTTATTCTCATTAGGCTTTATGAGCCATGCTGTACATAGGAATGTGTGAGAGTCCATAGCCTCAATACAGCCATGTCCCAGGTAATTAAGGACACTGATGGAGATTTTTGCAGAAAAACATGGTGCGGCAAATGCTTTGGGTAAAACTGTGTTATGAGATGGAATTAAGAGTTAATAATCACAGAGTATTCAGTAGAGATCATTTTAGTAGCTCCAAAAACATATATTGAATACACAGATAAATCATGATGTTTTGCAGTCAACACTTCGTCCTGGGTGTGATGAGCTATGAGATGGTGTTTTACTTCACTTGATCTGGAAGTAGGCACAGTTTGTCATCTGAAGGATTTCTAAAGTTGATCTTTCAAAAAAAGAATCTCACATTTCCAGTGGCCTCATGATGGAAAACGCATGAAACAGATTTGTTTTTAGCCTATCGGTACTTTGTTGTGATCCTTCCTTATAAAAAGAAAACCAGAGATGAACAATGAATAAAATGTAAAACAACATGTTTCAATTCCATCTCTCCTCCACTTTCTTCAAAAAGAGAGAGCAGTAGAGGGTCACAGTGGGTCGGAATTGAGCAATAAATAAATATAGAAACTGTTCAAGAATATCAAATATGGAAAGATGAAATAAAACCATTGTCAAGTATCTGATTAGCCCTGGGCTCATCTCAGATCTATTTTATTAATGCTATTTAAATAAAACTTAGCATGCTGGCAATTTAGAATCATGATATTAAAAGGACTGGGAAACAGAAGTTAAAGATAATTTTAAAAAATATAAGTATTCTAAGCATTATCTTATGCATTTGATGTGGCTGTAGTCTCAATACCCATATTTTCCTGTATTTCACATTTTAAAATCCATTTCAACATAAAATTTCAATTATTATCTGGTGAGATAACAGACAGTCAAGTTCTCTAAATTCTAACAAGCAGTATAAATCAATGGAGTTGATGGTGAAAATGGTAATGATGATGATGATGACGACTTGGGATTATTATTACTGTTTTCCAAAAGAACAAATTAGACAGACTTTGAAGAAAACAGCCTGTATTTTACTTTCCTCCATGATGATCATTCACAAGTATTAATTTATTTCATACATATATGAGAGATGAGTTGGTCTTTTTTAATACTTGAAGGAGGGCATTTGGCTTAATGACAATGCTGATTACTATATAAGGAAATAAATCTCAGGGGGCATCAGAATAATGCTTTTGTTGCTGTGGAGATTCCAGGGTGGCCTGCAAAAGAAATCTGTATGCACAGGCATGCATCACATTGTACAGTGAAGTTTTTCTTCCATATGTTTCTACTTTATAATTTGAAATAAATTAAAAGATTAAAATTTCAGTCTTCTAATTAGATGGTTTCTGTCATGTGTCTTTCCTAGTTCCTGTGAGTTTGCTAACTGGCTGGTGGCTGGATCATTTGAGGATGTCCATGTTTATGTTTGTGTATATCTTTCATGTTTATGTTCTTGTCTTCTATGTTTGATTGGGAGTGATAATACTCAAAATGGGTTTCTTAATTAAAATTACATATAGTCATGCCCTGAGGCTATAGAGATGCCTTCGATTAATAAATTACATATAAATAAATAACAATAAAATAGCATGACATTTAAATAGCAAGCTTATGGATTTCATATGCTATAGCTACACTGCACAGCTGAGAGTTTCAGTAGGATTAAAGCAATTTAATTAGTAGTAGTTTGAAACAGAATTTTCAGACCCATGTGACTTTCCTTAATGAAATTCTCCCTTCAAATATCTAGTTTATTCACAGGTGAAATGATGAGAAGACAAGAGAGTTCTTCAAGATATTCTTAAAGATTGCAAATCTCTGGAAATCAATTCCAATCAACACAACTTTATTGCAGAGTGTTTTTGAATGTTGAATGATTAATAGAGCATCTTTGACATAACAAGTATAAAGTTAAGTGATGGGGAAGGAAACAAGCATTTTGGAAAATGTGTACCAGACCATTAATTCATTGAAAGTGGACACTCTAACTGCTCATGGTTCTGATTAAGGTAGTGAAGAGTTCCTTCCTCATTGGAGATTCAGGTAATTGTTTTATTTAATATATTTATTTTCATAGATTCTTTGCAACCAATCAATGATGAAGCCTATGTTGGATGAAGCTGATCTATTGGTCGACAACCACACAGAAAATGAAAATGTGACTACTAAAGTTCTACAGGAAGAAATGGAACATGGGCAAAACAGAATTTAAGTTTTTCTTGGAGTTTCAGGGACTATTTCCTAGAGACATTCTCAGTTGAGATGAGTTTTGAGTTTAAAAAATAATAAATAATAATAATTATTATTATTTTTAGTAGTAAATGAAGGTAGTATGGGTCAGACCACTATAGAGGTTGATCAGAGAATAAACTCCTGAGCTGGATTGACAAATTACTTATATTCTTTTTTGCTATTTACCTTGTTTATGAAATACAGGCTATGTAGCAGAATTGTGAAAATGATATGAGAATATGTATAAAATTATTGACTAATGTTGGTAAACATGTGATCAATGTCTACTGCAATAATAATATTTTTCTCAAATGTGGGTTTCAATGGTATATGTTTTTTGGTATTATTGGTATGTGATGTGTGAAAGACCATCTTTTGCTAGGAGGTGGACAAAGAGTGGGCAGAGAGCAATTTTAAATGGAATCTGCCATTTCTCCTAGAAATAAAGAAAAAAAATCCATGGAAACATTTAAAGTAGACTTAACTGTGTTTTATCTTCAAAACAGTGAAAAAGAGTAAAACTAAAAGGGGCCATCAGAAGGTAACTTCTTGATAAATGGAGGTATTCTTCCTGAAGCAGAGACTATGAAAGATGGAGTTCATAAGGAAGGCATGATGTTTGTGTTAAAAATGTGGACATCCAAAATCAACAGTTTATTGGAGGTTTCAGTGGTGCATCTATTAATATTCCATATTTAGTCTTACATTCTCTAGTCATCGACACCATTTCTGGGGTCCTGTATAATGTTGAGAACTAAGAGTGGGATCAGCACCCACACAGACGAGTTTCCTGCCTTAGAATTTTATGAGGAGCAGACAGAAATTATGGGGATAAAACTGCCATCCAACCCTTAGCCTATGCACCAGTTTGTCCTCTTTTATCTGTAGTTCAAGTGCTGAAATAAGGAAATGTCTCTGTTAGTATCTCTCACAGGTTCATGAGATGAAAAAATAAAATAAAACGCCATAGGATATTTTCCACTTTATCCCTGGAATTAATCCTGCATTCACATCGTTCATACTTTGAACTGTGCCAGCCATTTGATATAGCTTTGTCTCTTCCATTTTGGCCTAATAAACCTGTTAATGTTCCACTGTCACATGCTGGATGACCCAAAATGTAGAACTTAAGACCAAATTGGCATGAAGGGAGTGTCTTCAGCAGTGACCTTGGAATGACCAGCTGTAGAAGGAAAGAAGTGATTTGGATTTGGGGATTGGTTGTGATGAAATCACCGTGAAGATCCACCAGCACGTATGGAGATCCAGAGCATGTAGGACAGTTGGTGGAATCCCAATGTTGGCATGAGGGGAGAGGGCCTTCCTTACATGTGTCTTCCTGGTCACTGGGGGCAGATTGCCCTAGGAAGAGGGATGACCTCAGGCAAAGCATCTGTTCTCAACTATCATAATAAAGAGTTTGAAAATGCAAATGGCTCTTCAGAGCAGTGGGGACGCTGCCTGGGTCATTATGCATACATGTTGACCACGTATTATATGTGGCTTATCAATGGATGGAACATAACCACAAGGGAGGCCGCTTTTTTCAGCTAAGGTGATTTTGGAATGGCCTGAGAGCAGAGTGCTCTCTGCTGCCTGCACTTCCAGCAGCGGAAGGCCTGTTTTAGTCAGCTGTTGTGACTAAAAGACCTGACCAGACAATTGTAGAGGAGGAAAAGTATATTGGGAGGCTTCCGGTTTCAGAGGTCTCAGTCCATAGACAGTCAGGTCCATTCCTCAGGACTCCAGGTGAGGTTGAACATAATGGTGGAAGACTATGGTAGAGGGAAGCAGCTCACATGGTGATCAAGAAGCAGAGAGAGAGAAAGGTCTCCACTTCCTACCGCCACACTCTACCAGCCTTCAGTTACCAGTTAGTTAATCCCTATCAGGGGATTAATTCACTGATTAAGACTCTCACAGCCCAATCATTTCTCCTCTGAACCTTCTTGCATTGTCTCACGTGTGAGCTTTTGGGGGACACCTCACATTTCAAACCACAACAGGGCCTAAGTTCATCAGTTCAGAAGGGCACATGATTCTTGTATTGCACCATCTCCTATATTGAACAATGAATGGAAATTCTAATAAAATAATGTCACTTGAACATATCCTCCCTTCATGATGCCTCCAAAACTCTCTCTTCACAGCCAGACTTTGTTAAAAAATTGTCTCATATTTTGTCTTTGCTTTGTAGAACCATAGTCCCCTGAACGCAGAATGATCTAAGTTTGTACCTCAGTCTGCCCTCTCCAAGATCCCAAAGGCATCCCGACTGCATATTTCAGTCACCTCAACCCTCCAGTACTCACCTGTTATTTTTTATCCTATCATTTGCATTGTTACCATTGAGTGTTGTATTATTTTAAAAGTCTCTCTCTCTCTCTCTCTTTCTCTTTCTTCTCTCTTTCTTTCTTTGTTCTATAATACTGCATGGCTGGGTGACTGGCTTCTACCTACATCCATAACATTATTTTAATTCTTTCTCTCTGATTTATGTTTTTTCTTACTAAGATTTAATTTTAGAAACTGTGTATTCTTTCTGTTAGAAACCTCTAACTGTACAACATAACTTTTAGCTTCATGCAGATAACTTCCATATAAGTGTATATATTTCTCATTTTGAACACTATCTCAGGTCCCAAACATGCCTTCTTATATATACCCCAGATATTTTTCTATGAATATCTTGAAGTCATCTTAACTAAATCTGTCTAAAATAGTATCAGAATTGTTCATCTTCCTGGTTTCTCATTGGTTATGATGTCACCAGTCTTTATGCAATTTTTCTCAGTTATCCATTGAAAAGAATGAGCTTGGATGCTTATTTAATAATTAAATTACCTGAAACTCCCCTAGACTTTTGGATTCCCAAGATTTATGTTTAGAAGCCCAGAAAACTGAGTTTTTGGTAATTACCACAGGAAATTCTTAGCATTAATAAATTTTGCAAAACACAGTTATATGCCATCAAGTCTAGAAATTTCAGAGTCATATTTAATTTTCTCTTTCCCTCCCCTCTTTAGTACTATTGGTATAACTCATATATCATACATTTTGTCTCTCCTCCCTCTCCGCTTCTCTGTTTAATTTCCCCATCATCTTTTACCTAGATTTATTTATTAGCTTTTCTTTTCTCCCACTATTGTCTCTGGGATCTTTTGAAAAGAGATCTGATTATATCACTCCTCTTGATGGTATGAGAAGTAAGTCTAGGAAGTTATTAGCATAGCACTGAATTTTACTTATCTTTATTTTTGTTTTAGCCCTTTAAGTCCTATACAACACAACCACTCAAAAAGAAGCTTATTAATATTTCCTTTCAAGCTACAGGTATATAATTCTCTAGGCCTATTCAGATCCCCCATCATGATTGTGAATTTGTCCATTTCTCCTCTGTCAATGTTTCGTTCCTTTGTTGTATTTGCTTCATGTCTTTCTATGTTCTGTGTTGGGTACGTACGTGGTTTTAAGCGCTTTATCTTCTTGATCATACTCTAAATTTATGAGGTGCTGCTTCATTTGCTTTTTTCCTTTTCTGTTTTCAATTTTATTTTTCAGACGCCAAAAATCTCACAATGATGGCTCTTTGTTCATGCTGGCTTCTCACCCTGACATCAAGCATGGTCCAGTGTAAGTCTTTTCCATCTTTAAAGCATGCTCCAGATACCACCACATTAAGAAAACCCCTATTTTCACTCAGTGAATTTCTCTTACATGCCTTGCACTGCCCAATGTTCAATTTCTTGAGGACAAATTGAATGATAAGAATGATAAAAATGTGGAGACCAGAAAAACATTCTGTTCTTTCTTTAATTCTCTAGAATGCCTAGGATACAGAAGATTTTATGTAAGTATTTATTAAATTGAAGGAACTGCACTGAATTCTAGCTCCACTATGAATTCCCTGATCACTCTACATCTTAATCTCTTGAACTTTGTAATGAGGATTGATTTTTATTTTATTCTTGTAAAATAGCTGTATGTGTTAGAGATAAGTAAGAATTCTCTAACTGATCTCAGTATATAGAAGACAAAATTCATCATCATCATCATCAAATCATCATCATCAATCTGAAAGTACAAGCATATAATGAAACGTATGTTCTCTGATTTTCTATCATTTCATTTAGACTTTATTTCTTTGCTGTGGATCTCATAATACAAGAATGAACTCTCCCTAAATCTTAGAACTGTCACTCTACTGTAATAATATATCTCTACTTTTTCTTTTATAAGGGCATTAGGGGAAATGATTATTTAAAAATAAAATGATTACAACAGCAAGAAAGTTGAAATTATGACACCCAAGTCAAAGAAAATGGGAAAAAGCACATTGAATTATGATGGCACTCGAGGGGTAGTTCGATGAAAATCACAGCTCTTTAAAAGAAGCAACAATCATTAATTACACATTAAAATATTAATAACATTTTTTCTCTTGTTCTTATGAAGAACATGGTGAGAGTGGTGTTGAATGTTTTAAAAACTCTGCTTCTTGGGGAAAAAAAAAGGGAGAAAATCCCAACTGTGCAATACCTGACATGTTCCACAGATTAATAGATGAACCACTAGAGTAGGTATTATAGTTGAGTTGTGCTCTTGTTAATGCAGGAATATTCCAAGGTGAAATGATGAGATTGTAAGAGCTATAAGCTAATCAGTCCATCCTAGTTTGACTGGACTAACTGGGTGATAACTGTAGTAAGGTGGAGCAAAGCTGGAGAAGGTGGTCACTAGGGGAATTCCCTGGAAGTGACTTCTTCCCTTCTGACTCTACTTCCTGATCCCTCCATGAGCAGACATGAGCTTTCCTCCATGACACCCCTTTGCCATGATGAGCTGGTTCATTGTGAGCCCAGAGCAGTAGAGCTGAGCATCTATGAATTAACTGATCTGAAATCATGAATTCCAAATAAATTTTTCCTCCTCTATGTTGTTTTCACTGGGTACTGTGGTTACAGAGATGCAAAAGGTAACTAAAACAGTAGGACTTTGATGAGTTGATGTCTTCCTATTTTCAGGTTTTACTTAGGACATGTGACTCCAACAATTCTGAGGAAAAAAAAGAGTATAGAAACCAAAATTTCAACTTTACTTTTTAGAATCCTTTCAGAAAGACAAGAAATAACTGAAACTAGAATTAGAAAGGTTTTCCTTCAGGACTTCTGTGGTACAGAGAAGGGAGAGGGGAATCAGTATTGCATTATACTGAGATAATTTCATATTTTACCACATCAGATATCCTATCACAAAGATGTGAGGTGACTTTTACAGTCTATTTTTATAAATGATTAAGCAGTGTAAACAACTTGTTTAAGTTGGATCTCTAGTATTCCATTCAGGAATATTCTTGTTTCCTGACCCATAAATATACTCAAGTGATAAGGATTTCACATAAAAGTCATTTCTTATTGACAAGACTGTTGTGTGTGGCCTTGGAGATGTACCACTGGGAGAGTGCTGTGGAATGGTCTGGAATCCAGGGTGTCTAAGGAAACTGAAATTAGAATCTTGCTGAAAGTGGGGCATTCCTGTTTGGAAGTGAGCATTGGTTGATGTCTACTGTTCTCTGCCATGATTTGTATTGTTGCTCTTGTTACCACTGCTGTTGCTGCTGCTATCATTGCTGTTGCTGGTGTGATTCTTTGTTTAGATTTCCATCAGTTCACCTGGCCAGGGAACACAATGCCCTCTCTGCCTATGTAACATGATTCTTCACATGCACATTCTACAGCTGTCAACTTCTTTATGTGTCTCTTAATTCAAGTTTCCAGGAGAAACAATGTGGTCAGATGGGTTTATTTCTGGTTCAAATATGTAACAACATATTATACTTCAGGCTTCTTATTAGACCATAAACATGTCTCCCCCCACACCCAAAAGGTCAGTTAGTTGAGGCCTGGGTGAGGGTCCTGAGACACCAAAGGAAATGTGGGTGGCTATTCATCAGAAACAACTCCAGATGTTTTGGTAAACAAAGGCTAATACTTTTATGTTAAAGGATGTTATAATGATTTAAAATTATTTCCAATAAGATACTTTTAATATTATTTATTTAATGATAGAAGTAGGACTTCAAATTTTATGTGCATTATGTTTAAAATGGTAAATATAGAAGTTCATATAAATAGCAGGGTTGACATCAGTTATCCCTACATGGATCTGGAGGTCAACTGTTTTTTTCCTTTTGTTATAAAAATAGTTTTAAAAGCTTTAATAATTATAATCATATTGGGGGATGGATAATTATGTATACTTTATGTAGTTTTTATATAGCATTATTTATTTTACACATTATTATATTATTGTTACATATTTTATTTCCCACAATCCCTTTTTTCTACATTCTATATTAAATTCATATAAAAGTTACTATATGTTTAATATATAATAGAAAATATGATCAAGTTTTTATTTAATGTCAAATATTAAGGCTGATTTGCACTTTTCAAACTAATATAAATTAAACAAGTCATAACTTTTCAAACTTTATAGTTAATAAATAAAATATGCATATTTATTCAAATGATTAAGTTGCTTTGAATTTATTCAGTCAGTGAGTTTGTTGTTTGTTCTTAGAAAGAAAGAAATGTATTACCAAGTATAAGCTCATGGCTCACAAATGATGGAGGCAGGAGACAGGAAGCAAACCTTGGATCAGCAAGTTTTCCTTTATTCTGCAGCCAAGTCAATTGATCAGGCATGGGAGGGCTCATTTTCTGGGTATGGAGATGGCCACCAGGTTATAGAAGGAGTCTGGGTTTTATAGCTTACAGTTAGGGTGAATTAGTCATTGGAGACTGAGGACGTGCAGTTTGTACAGTCAGGGACTTAGTTGTGCAGGTTAGAGTTTTAACTGAGGAAGGCAGTTGTAAAAACCTGGTAACTCATTGTCACTGGGGAAAGCTCACAACTCAGAGTTCACTGCTTATCTTCCTTCTGCTGAGACCATTGTTACCTAGAGCTTCACTATTTGCTTTTCTCCTTCCAGGACTCATCTGCAATAGGGAAAGGTAAGAGTCCAGGACACACTGTTTCAGTATTCGCCTCCTTCCTTCAGGACCGATTAGGGTTGGGAAGGGGTAAGTGTTTGCTTTTGGTGGAGATGCTGAGGATGGACCCAGGAAGGGAGGAAAGTTTGCTTTTCCCCTCAGAGCCCATTGTTCTAGGAAAGGATGGTACTGGGAGAGGTTTAATGTTTGGCTAATTTCTCCTCCCTCCTCCCAGTCACACTGTCCTTCTGTTTTTGCTAGGGAACTGTCTTATAGGAATGCTATTTCCCATAACCCCTCACCAAGGTGGCAGGAACAGTTGACAGACCTGTGCCTTTTTAGTGTCCACCGTTTGCTCAGATACTTTCTGATCTTCTTCCTTGCAAGTACAAGTTTACCATCTAAGGCTCCCTGAAAGGGGAAGGTGCAGGTTGCCTGATTCTTCTTACCACCCTCATCCACTCTCATCACCAAACTACAGAATGTGCATAATTGAGAACCTGGAAAATTCTATTCTAAGGGTTGAACTCAATTCACGCAGTCTACAGGGTCCTACCAAGTATTTATTATATTCTTTTATAGAATATAAAATCCCTTTGTAGAATTTTATTTTTAGCTAATGCCAGAATTTAAGAAAACTTTTGGAGAAAAATTGTTCTGAAATAAACAAGGAAAATAATCCTAATTCCATTTTCCAATACAGCAATAACTTTGCTGGGTGTGGACATTCATTTGGAAATCACTTCTCTGCAGCAGTTTGGAGGCAATATCCCACTGCACCTGGGAAGTCTGATGCTAACTGAAACGTGGGTGATTGCATGTGACATGTTTCTTTTGGGAACTTACTCAGAATTGGTAATATTAATGTATGTCCTTTTTTCATTAATTTGAACACTCAGAGCTCTCTTTTCTATAGAAATTCTCATTCTTAAATTATGGTCAATATTTTTATGTTATTTGGAAAAAACGACCAATCTATAGGTTATAATGCTGCTTTTTAAATTGGCTTACTGTATTAGTCAGCTTTCACTGCTCTGAAAAAATACCCAAGAACATCTATATAAAGGGAGGGAACTTAATTTTGTTTCATGGCTCCAGACGTTTCCTTCTATGGTCACTGGGCCCTTTGCTTTGGGCCTGTGGTTGGCACACTATATGATAGTACAGGAGCTGTGGCTTCGGGGGCCTGATCACTTCATAGAGACCACGAGGCACAAAGGGAGAGAGGAAGGGACCAGGTTCCCAATAGTCCCTCCAAGGATACTAACACAGTGGCCTTACTTTCTTCTATTAGGCCCCACCTCCCAAAAGCTCAACTACTTCCCCATAGTGATAGAAGGTGGTGAGGGATCCTTTAACACAGGGACATTTGGAGCACACTGGATATCCAAGCCATTATGCTTTTTGAAACAATGACTTATATATAGAATATGGTTATATTCTAATTCTCATACCATTTTGAGGATATCTGTTGTAACTTTTTAAATGTTTTCTTCTATTTCCATTATTATCTGGTTTGCATAGTCTTCACATCTCCTTTTTGTATTTGATGGTTTACAATGGTGACTTTCAATTTGAAGGGCTTCTTTAAATGTCTAAGGGCAATTTGCCATTCAGTTCTCTTGGAGGCTCCAGGAAAGTTGGTAGAACGATAAAATTTTATAGCTGGTAGGTCTCATATTAAAGTGTTTAAAAATTTGATTGGACTTTTAAAGGCAGAAATTGTAACTCTTAGAATCTAAGATTTCTTCTCTGTATTAGTTATTTAGTCCAGAGAAGGAAGTTCTAATGGGGAGTCAAGCGGAAGAGAGTTCTGAATCTTAGGTAGTCTTTTACTTGATCTCTGTACTTTACCATTTAATATACTCCTACCCTTCTCTGTGCTCTGATGCCCTGGTATCTTTCAAGTGTCTGCTGTGACTGGGGAGCTGTGATTGCCTGACTGTGTGAGTGAACAGAGGGGCCCTCAAGATCTAATGGTTCCATCACAGACTTGCAAAACTTCTTCCTGTTTCAGCTTCATCTTTCACTTTCATCTTCAGAGGTAATGCATGGTTTTTATTCCAGAGACTGTGGAGGGTTCTTTTGTTATAAGCTTCTTTGTTGTGTGACTCTGGATTTTCCGAGAAGCAGTCACCAAGATGAGATTACATATGCAAAGATTCCACTAGAGGAAATACCTGTGGCAGACAAGATGAGGAGGGAGAAGAAAGATTCAGAGAGCTTTCAAAATTCTGACCCTGAGTGGAGGAGCAAGCTAGGGGAGTTTAGATGGAAGCACACTAGATTACTGTGCATGCTAAGACAAAGATTTGTCAAGGCCACCTGGGTGTCCTTGAGCTAAAATGAATGGAAAT
Organism: Sciurus vulgaris; assembly: GCF_902686455.1. Lineage (NCBI taxonomy): Eukaryota > Metazoa > Chordata > Mammalia > Rodentia > Sciuridae > Sciurus > Sciurus vulgaris. The sequence continues at coordinate 23,122,847 of NC_136478.1, read as the reverse complement.
GAGTTCTGTTTTTCACATAAATTGACCTGCTTTATTTTAGATTTTGTCTTTTTGTTTTTAAATAGAAAACCTCTATTAAAATAGATATATATAAAATAATACATATATATGTATGTGTGTGTGTGTGTGTGTGTGTGTGCGTGTGTATGTATTTACATATGCCAAATGGTCCCCCTAGTGGCAGGGAAGAATTAGCACATCCTTTTAATACCTAGTTCCAAAGTCTTACTGATGAAAGCTACAAGCAATCTTTACTGCAGGCAGCTTTAAGTCAAAAGACCACCATGTGACTTCATTTCCATATTGCTGCAAAGGCAGGCTAGCTCCCTAGTACCCTTTTCTTTTATTTTTTTCCCCCTAGCATGGGCAGGAAAAAAATATCGAACAATCTGTTAATGAGCATTTGGTGAAGTGTAATGAATACAGTCTAATTCACTAATTGAGGCTCATTCCACAACTCTCCACTAATAAGCATCTTAATGTGCTTAAATGCAAGTGTCCAAAATAGTTATTGAGATGTGTGGAAATTTCCCATTCTGTATGTGAAAATTTTGATAATGTTGCAGTTTGATTAATTGAGAGAAAAATGTTGTACTAACAATGAAGAAAATTCTAAAATGAACTAACTGACAAATAAATAGTATTTTTTGAAGTAACTTTTACTGTAATGGGACACACTGATTTCAGTATCCATGTGCAGCCAAGCAAGAGAGGCATTAAAAAAAAATTTCTTATTAACTTGTTTAAGGATGTAACAAATACACTAGCTGTTGGCTTATTCAGTATAAATTTAGAAAAGACAGTGCTAATCTTTTCATTTTCAACCATTGTTTTCACTTTAAAAATCATTTTAATTCTGAAGTGGGATCAGATCATTCACCATGTCAAAACTCTCATCTGTCTCCCCATCTCTTTCCTTCCCATTCACTACCCTTCATTCCCACAAGAGTTTCTTAAAATGATGTCCTTCTACCACTACCTTGAGAACACCTCTAGATCCTAACAATTTTGACTTTAAAACATTTTCCATAATCTTATCTCTTAATTTGTTTTTCTTTTTTGATACTGAGGATTGAACCTACGGGTGTTTGACCACTGAGCTACATTCCCAGACCTTTCTATTTTTTATTTATTTTTTATTTTGAGACAATGGCTTGATATGTTGCTTAGGGCCTTGCTAAGTTGCTGAGGCTGGTCTTGAACTTACGATCTTCCTGTCTCAGCCTCCAGAACCACTGGGATTATAGGCATATGCCACTGTGCCTGGCTTCTTAAATGTCTTACCTGGTGTTTTACAAAGGCATGTAGATGGATGGATATCCTTCACAGGGAAAGAAGACCTCACCCACTGGGGCAAGAGACATCAAATGCAAGTGTCAGGGTTTATGTACAGAGATTTAAAAAGTTTAAAGGAAATGACTTTGAAGATGCTGGGAATGTCTTAGGCCCTTCATCCATTCTTTGCATTTGTGGTGTTTTATCACTTACTTTTCCCTAGGGATGAGGTGTGCATTTCTTAAGAAGAAAGGACCATGGCTAATTTCTGTGGATATCAAGATAATGTGAGTTTAAGTGTTCATCTCCACTATAGCCAGATTGATGAGGGAAAATTCTTCAGAAATTTAATCACACAGAAGGAAAACATCAATTTTCTTGACCCATAGCTAATCTACCAAATTCACACATGTCCTGCTGAATGACCAAAGCCAGCAACTAGTCTTTGTGTAAGGGATGTGTCTGTTTACCCATTAACTCATGGTGTTCATGAGTCTTGGTTATCTGGGTTTCCATTTCCCCATTGCTGAAATTAGACTAGAAAATAAAGTATATATGTGTATTATGGTTTGGATGTGAGGTGTCCACCCAAAACTCATTGTGTGAGATAATACAAAAAGGCCAGATGAAATGATTGGGTTATTACAGCCCTACCCCAATTAATGAAGTTATCCCCTGATGGGAATTAACTGAGTGGTAACTGAAGGCAGGTAGGGTGTGGATAGAGGAGATGGGCATTGGGGCTGTGCCTTTGGGGGTGTTTTGTTTTGGGGGTGAGTGGAGTCTCTCTCTTTTTTTCTGATAATGTCCTGAGTTGCTCTCCCCACCACACACTTCTGCCATGATGTTCAGCCTCATCTTGAGCCCAAGGAATGGAGCTAGCCATCTATGGACTGAGACCTCTGAAACCATGAGCCTCCAAGTAAACTTTCCTCTTCCAAAATCGTTCTTGTCAAGTCTTTTGGTCACAGCAGCAAAAAAGCCGACTAAACTGATGAGTCCTAGTATTTGGTGAGTTTATTTGTAGGAACTTCCTGTAGTTGTATTTGTGACCAAGGTCACTGGTATGGGACTATATATATTTTGGGGGAGCTCTTACTTCATGCCCGAGAGGGAAAGACATGAGATATCAAGGGTTCCCAGAGGAGGTAAAAGCAATAGTTATTACTTATTAAATTCTTCATATGGGTCTGCCATTGTGCTATTATCATTATTTTTATTTTTGTTTTTCTATTTAGTAGATGAAGAAACTATGTCTTAAAGTGTTTCATAAACTTGCCTGAAGCCCTCAGGGTAAGGGAAGGATTTTAGCCCCAGTGCTATGACTATAGAGCTTGTACTCTAAATCAAACATGGGTTTAAACAAGTGCTTCTCAAAGCACAGTCTCTGCACCAGCAACATTAACATTATCTGGGAATTTCCTGGACATGCAAATTCTCAAGCTATTTGTCATATATGAGAGGTAAGGCCCAACAATCTGGTTTAAGAAGTCTCCCTGTGATAGTCTAAGACTTGCTCAAGTCTAAAACCCAATGTTCTAAATGTTCTACAGCATTATAGCTCGACTCTTTCCTATTATTCCACTGCTTTAGGACTAGATACTGAAGCTGTCCAATGTCCAGACATGAGACTAATAACTGTCTCTGAGGAGACTTCTTTCCATCTTAGTCAGAGCCGGCTTGGTGTGGCTTGCTGGGAAAATCCCATTTTAACAATAAAAAATAATGATCTCTAACTTACATAATGACTCCTATCAATCATATTAATAATCTCAGCAAAAGGTTATCTTGGTAATTTATCTGTATCAGCTGCTTCTCACTGTGACCCAGACATTTAGAGATGTAGTAGCAAATGTGTGATTACAACAAATTTTGGAGGAGAGTGATTAACAAAGGAACATAATTGTCCTCTGAGCTGAGGATGAGGAAGCCATTTGTTGCAGAATGTGGCCAAGAACTTTCTACAGTAGAAGTAGAACAAAGATACCTAACACATCTTCTAATACAACACATGATATTCAAGTCCAAAACAGTAGAGGCATTTAATTTTTACAAAAAAAAAAAAAATAGCAGTGTATGTACATGCATCTTAGGAGCTCAAGTACTTTGAAGTGCATTTGTGACTGTGTAAATGCATGTGTAAGATAAGACCATTCCACCAGAACTACAGTACAATCCCAAGTTCACAATCATGACCTCTTCAACACTTTCAGGTGTGGTAGAAAGATCAGAGAATATGCCAGGAGTTATTTATTTATTTTTGCTACCTGGAATTGAACTCAGGGATGCTTAACCACTGAGCAACACACTCCCAGCACTTATTTTTTGAGACAGGGTCTCACTAAGTTGCTTAGGTTCTCAGTAAATTGCTGAGGCTGGCCTTGAACTTGCTATCCTCCTGCCTCAGTCTCACCACTTGCTGGGATTACAGGCAGGCACTGGCTAACACTTGAACTTAAATTTTCAGTTACTATCATGTGATCAAGAGTGAACCACCAAAACTTTCACAATCACTGTGTATTCATCTAGAAAATTAGACTCACGATGCCTACTTCATTGAGGTGTTATAATTAGGTAAAACATTTGCAAAACATAGGCTTCAAGTGTGCTATGTTTTTCTCCCCTGAATTTTGTTCCTGGCTACTATAATCAGAAACTAAATACTTGTATCATTTGATCATTAACAGTTACAGTTTTAAGTCTGGGTTAAACAAAAAAAATCTAGAGATTCCATTTGTGTATATTATTGCTAGATACTCAAATAAATTTTGTTAAGGGTATAAAAGAAACTCTTAAATTGTAATTAGTCTTGCTTCCATAGGGAAAAAAAAGAATTTCCTCAGTTATAATAAAAGTTGTTGGGATGTAAGTGAGCTTCATAAATCAGTTATGTTTTGAATTAGAACCCTAAAAAAACTGATGTTGAAGTAGTCTACAGACAATAAAGTACAAAAAGAAAGTCAGTGGAAGATTGATTGCTTAGTATCTTCCAAATCTGCAGGGGTGGGGGGTGCTGTTAGTATAATACAATTGATAACCACCTGTGATAATAGCAAATATATGAAGACTGGGACTCTACTCAGTGATGACAATGTGTAGCTAAAACCACCACCACTGTGCTCTTAGAGCTCAGAATCTCAGAGAGGAGACAAGGCAAATCCAGGAGTGGTAATTATGAGTTGAGCAATATATTCTTGGAAGCTCTAGCCTATATAGAAGTTTGTGCTACTTAGACTAATTAGGAAAAATGTTCTCCGAGATTTTCAAGTATGTGAGTTATGGCCCCCGGGAGATCACTTGAGGGTTAGTAACAGAGAGCTCACTCACTGGAGGCCTTGACACAGTCTTTAGATTAGCCTGACCTACGCAGGCTAGTTTCGGAAGTAGACAGGCTCAAGTGTATTTCCTGCACCTCATCTGAGACTTTCATTTTCTTCTTATTTCTTTAAATTCCTGAGTTGGTTTTATCATTGATAAAGAGTGTTTTAATAGCAGAACTCAAAAGTTTGGCAAGAGCTTTAACCGTCCACGACATAGAGATATTAAATTTTCCCATTATTGGTTTTACAAAAGCACATGTTAAGGTAATGTCTATCAGATTTTTCCATCCTGTGATTTTATTGTTTTTTCCACGTACTTATTATACTATGTTTTTTAATTATTTCTTGAGAAGTTTGCAGCTAAGAGAATTTCGTGTGAAATTATAAATGGAGAGCATGTGGATATTCTATTTGTACCAAATGATTTTATTTAAAGATTTAACTGTCATCGATGACCCTGGACTAGAATAATTATTACACAGGTAGCTGTAAACTGATGACTTTTTAAAAAATCATTCCTTATACAATTAGTAGCTGGTGTTCATTTTCCCGAAAGACATTTCTCATTTCTACCTCCTTTTCTTATCTCTGATAGTTAATATCAAATATGACTATGTATAATCCAGTACTGCTGTTTATGTTTATGTGGTGCTGGGGGTTGAACCCAGGAACTTGAGAATGTTAGGTCAACACTGTCACTGAGCCATACTCCAGCCCCAAGTACTCTTATTTCTCTATGTCAAACTGTTCAAGATTTCAATAAGTTGACAATTCCAGATCAGTTTTTATATGTACATATTATACTTCTAAAGATGCATGTTTAGATGTTTATGTAACCCTCAAATATACGTGAGTTATAATTTTAAGCATCAGTTATCCACAGTTTTTTTCTTCAGAGGTGAATAATCTTTAGTTATCTTCTATGTCCAATACTGGCTCCTTGTTTTTTTTTGACAATTTCCTCCCTTAATTCCATTCCTTTTATGATTTTTCAGTTGAATCCATTCAATGTTGCATATGTTTACAATATTTATTAATATTTTTAAAAAATTTTCCCATTGTCTTTGATTTATTTCCTAAGTTTTACTTTGAATTTTTCTCCTTTTGGTCATTTCTTATCTGCATTGACAGATCTCTATCTCCAGGCTTTATTTTCTATTTGACAGCCTTCCATGGACTTCTCTCTGTTTTTGCTGTGTGAATATATGTCCAGGAATGGGAACTCAGGTCCCCATCAAGCTGTTCCTAGTTGGGACCGGGTTGTTGACTTGGGGTTTCTGTCTCCCCTATTCTATATGTTGAAGTATTATTGGATTCTAGTGGGGCTAGGTTGTATTGGGTGAAGATCACTGTCACTTGCTGAGTTGTGAGTAGAGCTCAGCAGGTCCTCTCTCTACCCTGAAAGTAACCCAATCGCTTCTCAGCATGGCTAGAGAAAGGGGGAAAATAAATTTATTTTACAGCTTTAAAATAAATGTCTGGAGCTTACTTCGATATCTCTGACACTAATTGCCACCTAAACAGGAATGGTGGGGTCAACATTTACCTTCAGCACCAATAATAAATAGCCATGAACTAGATCAGACATTATACAACAGGTGTCAACGACATCACCCACAGCATTAATAAGTTCAATGACATGAATGGGGTAGAAATTACATAAATCAAAGAGTTCTATCAGAGAGTGGAAGGGAAGAGAAAATGCAGCAGATAGGCAAAGGAAAGTTTGAAACAATTGAAAAGTGAACAGAAGGGAAGCAGGAGAAAGACAGTAGGTGATGGTTATCAAGGAACAGGAGTCAAAAATAACCAAATGGAATAAAATAACCTAAGACAGAAAGGAAGAGAAAAAATAAATAAATAAAATTTGTTTATTAGAGGGGGGAGAAAGTGAGGAAGGAGTAATAAGACAAAATACCAATGACATTCTTCACACACTAGAAAAAAAATAGTCCTAAAATTCAGTTGGAAGAATAAAATACCCAAAATAGCAAAAGCAATCCAGAGCAAGAAGAGTGATACTGGAGGCATCAAAAAAGCTGATCTGACATCATACTACAGAGCTATAGTAACTAAAGCAGCATAGTATTGGCATCAAAACCGACATGAGGATGAAGAAATAGAACAGAAGACACAGAGATGAACCCATATACTTACAGCAATGTGATACTTGACAAAGGTGCCAAAAATATATGTTGGAAACATGATAACCTTTTTAAGAAATGGTGCAGGAAAAACTGGATATCCACATGTAGAATAATGAAACTAGATCCTTATCTCACGTCCTGAACAAAAATGAACTCAAAAGTGATTCAAAGACTTAGGAAATAGACCAGAAACTTTGGAGCTCCTAGGGTCAACATTTCAACATAATGGCACAGGCACCACTTCTTTAACAAGACCCCTAAAGCTTAAGAAGTAAAATTGTGAATCAGTAAGTGGGATATCAAATTTAAAATCTTCTGTTCAACAAAGGGAATGATTAGCAGCCTGAAGAGAAAGTCTACAGAATGGGACTATAGAATCTATAGAATCCTTGTCAATTGCTCCTCTGATGGGTGATTAATATCCAGGGTATAAAACGAATTAAAAACTTAACACCCCAAAACAAATAACCCAATCACCAAATGCTGAAAGAACTAAATAGACATTTTTCAAAAGAATAAATACCAATAGCCAACAAATATATAAAAAAAAAATCAACATCTGTGTCAATCAGGGAAATGAAAATCAAAACCACATTGAAATTTCCTCTCACTCCAGTTAGAATGACAATCATTAATGATACAAATAATAAAGTCAAGCAAGGATGTGAGGGAAAAGGTACATTCATACATTTTTGGTGGGACTTCGAATTAATACAGCCACTTTGGAAATCATTATGAAGTTGCCTTATAAAACTAGGAATGGAACCACCACATGACCCAGATATCCCACCTCTTGGTATTTATCCAAAAGAATGAAAACCAATGTAATTATAGGGATATATCATCAATGTTTGTAACAGTGCAATCACAATTACCAAGTTATGGAACCAACCCAGGTGCCCTTCAACAGATGAATGGATTAAGAAAATGTGGTTTATATGCACAATGGAGTTTCACTCAACCGTAAGAATGAACTTGTGGCATTTTCTGGTAAATGGTTGGAAATATTATGCTAACTGAAATAAGCCAAAATCAGAAAGTCGAGGATGGAACGTTTTCTCTCATGTGGAAGCTTGAATAAAATAAGGGGATAATGCAGGGGGTACAGCAAAATAAAGGTAAGATCAGTGGAGGAGAAGAATGGAATGAGGTCCGGGGAAAGAGAAGAGACAGAAAAAGAGAGGAAATGTGGAAAGAATTTGACAGAATTACACTATGTACATGTTTGAATATACCAAAGTGAATTCCATCCATCTTTATGTACGTCTATAAAGCACCAATTAAAAAAAAAACAAATAAATAGAAAGAACAAGTGGAGTCGAGGAAGGGGAAGAGGGTGAGGTAGGAGGAGAGGGAAAGAGGAAGCACTGGGGACTGAAATGGAGAAAATTATGTTCCACGCATGTTTGATTTTCCAAATGAACCCCACTGTTACGTATAACTAATAGTGCATGAATAAAAGCATTTAAAAATTTATTGAAAGTATTTAGTTCGAGTTGAGATATTTTGATAAAGTTGACTCCTGCTTTGAGGTTGAGTCTTTGGGAAGAGAAAATTTTCAACTAAAATATTTTCTCATGTTTGATATTCTTCTTATACTTAAATGACATGTGTGATTAGACATCTTTTATTACATTTTAAAATTTTTACTTATCTGGGATAAGTAATATCTAATGATTGTATATTGACAGAGTAAGGAATTTGGGTGGCTTACTAGGTTTCCTAGGTTAAGAGCACCTCTGTCTATTGGCACAGTGAGATGCAGATCCTTTATGAAATGACAGGGCTCATTCTCTCTCACTCTGCCAAGTCTGTGAATATGCTACCGCTTCCAACTCCACTCCTTACCTAAAAGCTCTGTCTTCCTATTTCTTCTGACCTCATGTATTTTCTAACTATTTTCTCTTAATTTCATAATATTAAGTGCCATGATCTGATAGATCTAAAATTTGTTCTCATTCTTTCCAAATTACTGTGGAAACTTTTTTGTTAAGGTAACTTTCATCTGTGTTTTATGGTGTTGGGCCTTCTTCTACATGTACATTTGCTTCTTGACTGTTTCACTTCTGAAGCAGGATCTCCAGGTTTCTGTACACATTCGCCTACTTCCAGTAACTTAAAAGTTGTAGAATTTTCTGTACCACAATTACATGGTAACTGTGGGTGGTGGGTTATTTTATTTACTCTCCTCATTGATTGGTAGGGATTTTGGAGAAAGGATAGAGATATTCCAATTTAGCAAGCCTCTGTTATCCTACAGTTTCTAAGAAATCCCCTTTTCTTTTAATTTTCACCACAGAAAGTCCATAGATGGAGCAAGAACTGTGTGTGTGTGTGCATGTGTGTGTGCACATGCATGTGTGTGTGTGTGTGTGTGTGCGCGCGCATATGTGCATATGTGTGTGCACATCAGCATACAATAATGGAATAATAAATGTGGATTTAATACTAAGAGTTCATTAACACAGGCTTTAATGAGCAGACAAGCAGTGGCTGAATCAGTGAAGTATTTACAGATAAGGACTCTGGCTTACACATATCTAATGTATTAGAACACCTGTTCATGTTCAAAAGACACAAAATTAGAAACTATTTGCAATATGACTTTCAGATCACTTTTTATTTCAGTCGATAAGGGAATTTTCTCAGTGTCCAATAAAAATATGCCCATTTCTGTAATTACCAGGCACACCTTTTTTTCAAATTTATTACTGAATTTATAAAGAAAGATATATTTCAATGGGTTTAGAAAAAAAATAGCAAAGGTTTAGGTTCCTCATGCTATTATCTGCTATTTTTCTCTTCCTGACAGTTTTCTTTAACTTCTTTTAATTCTCTGCATCCCCGCCTACCTCCAAATTTAAAAAAAGTAAAAAAAGAAAGAGTTTATGGATTTAACTCCTCCACATTTTCAACCACATCCTCCTACTAGACTAAAGCCCAGAGGAGTTCCAGTGAACTCACCATGAATAAGCAAATGACTTCCTGGATACTTATTTACAGAGATGTTAGCATTAGAAATGCTAGGTTGCTCACTACAGTCTCTTCTTAACTGAAAACAGTCTACGGCTCCTTTAAGATTTCATATCTAGGAATTTCCTCTTTCCAAGCAAAAATAGATGGGACCATGTATCTACCTATTCATGGCCTTATTACTTAACCATAATGCCTCAGTGGTAGTGTTTTTTTTTTTCTTTTATTTTTTAAAATATCATTTTCATTTCCTCTTTTGACATTGTGATTCCTTTCCCTCTGGCCTTGCAGAGTCTTTCAGATTATATTCCAAGTACTGTCTTCGGGTTAAAGTCTTTATCTTCTCCCTCTCCATCATGACTCTGGTTTCCTTCTGCTAGTCTTGTCTTAATATATCTTTAATATTTAATATTTATATTAAATATTAATATATTTAGTATTATGTATGTTTAGATCTGGACAAATACACATCTACACACTGAGATTAACTGCCACTAAAATCATGCCCTGTGTCAAAGTGGGAACTTAAAAGTAATTGATAGCTTCAAAATTCATTAAACTGCCTGCCATATAGCAGGCTATGTATTATTGGTGGAGATATAATGGTGAACAAGAATATGGCTTCTCCCAATACAGAGATTGCAGTTTCATTAGATAAAAGAACAAGTTAACATGATTTCTTTAGTAAAATGAATCATGTTATGAGATGCAAGTCCAGGTTACTAGGGAAAAATTAGGGCATATGTAGGGGAATGAGAGGGGCTCTTTACCCAGTTAGAATATCATTAGAGACCAAAGGATGAGCTGAAATTGTAATGTTGAAGCATCAGGACTCTTTTTAAGTAGTCTCTCCCTACTCCAGCTAACTGGGCAACCCCAGATAAGAGTCTAAGTAACAATAAAATAGAAAACAACCATCCCTACTGTACACTGTCCAGAAACCCAATCAAAACATATTCATAAACAAAAGAGGAATTCATTCGGAGGTATCTGTAACATAGCATAACATAATAGCATTTGTTACCTGGAAATACTATGCCACCATAATAAAAATTTTAAGCCTGAGATGTTGACTTTGAAACGATGAATAGAAGTCAGACATTTCTTAAAAAGACCACCGAGGAGAGACTGAAGAACAATGAAATGTTATGGACACTGGAGAAAGAGAGATTGTCATGTTGTGGCCGAAAATTTGATTATACTATTGCATAAGGAAACGTGGAAAATTGAAAGGGTAAATGACTATCTCCTGGATCTGACTGGGAGATTTGTAGACAGAGTATTACAAAATGGCAATTATCTTCTTCAAACTTAATACATTAAATTATAATAAACCATTCAATTAAAGAGGGAACTATTTAGTTGTTCAGAATAATTTGTGGAAATACAAATGAATAAGAACTCATTTGATTCTAAAGTATTTTTTATCCCTAATTTATATCAAAATATTCACTAAGCAAAACATAGTTTTCGTGCAAAATGACATCCATATAGGCTTTAACTTTGTTAAGACTTCAAGCAATGTAGTATATGCCAGAAAATGTAAGCTCTTCAAAACACTTTCTAAGTAAGCATTTCATGGAGATAACAGTTAGATGGTTTCTATTTTGGGTTTCTAAGAATCTCAATCTCACTGCCCCACAGCTGTTTTACGTAGACCCAAGACAGAGGCAATCCTGAATGTGTGGTTGTACCTGTTATCTAAAAAAGTGAACCACAATAATGCTAACAGGATTAAGAGAATGGAGAGAATAAAACTTAGTGGAGGTGTCATTTTTGGAAAAAAAGACAAAAAAGAGTAAATGATAAAATAGAGAATAGAATTTTGGAACCCCAAACATTCTGAGGGTAGGAAATAAGATGAAAATGTAAATTTGAGCTATTTCTTATTTGGAAATCAAGCTTACACAGGACAGAGTGAAGGTCCATGGAAAATCACTGCTCCTGAATCACCATTTGTTTGTTCAGCATCTGGGATATGAAACTTCCTTTAGTTCACAGATCTCCATAGGAAGAGGAATCATCCTGATGAATCACCTGTGAAGACTTTTTTTTATACCTGAACTTGATTTCTTAAACTTTGGCTAATGTCATAAGAAGATGAAATTTGTGAAGGTTTTGGAAGGTCTAATTCTAATTTACATTGAAAAATAAATAATTTACCACCAGCGGTGGACTGTACTGACAAAATGTGGCTCCAAATTCTTTGGGAATCCTCCCAGTGAAAAGAGAAATATAATTTCCTTTCTTTTGAATTTTCATTTGTCTTCTTGTCTTATTCAACACATATAATATAGCAGAATGACATTTTGGGTCATCTGGAAAATCACCCTGGGTACAGAAGCAGTAGGAAATCCAAGTATACTGAGAATCTCTGGCAAATTTGAGAGAGGCAGGAAAACCAGATGTATGAGGATTCGCTGCCAAAGGTTTGGAAGTACAGAGCAACTAAAGAATGAGGCAGAAAAATCCAGGATTGAACAAAATATAATTTATTAGGAATTTATAGATAGAATCATATTTTGGTCGGCTGTAAAACAGGAGGATTCCCACATCCCAAAGCAAGAGGAAGAGGTTTATATTCTAACATAGACAAAGGTGGCCTGTGGTCAATGAGAATGTAACTAAGATTTCTTAAAAATCTATTAACATGCCAAGAGTCAGTTAAGAAAGACAGTCCTTTCATTAGTGTCTGGCACCAAACTTTGCACCATCTTGATGATTTTGCTTATCCTAAGGGTGTTGAATGTGTGCCAGGGTTAGGTGCAGGCAAGACAGTAGTTAAAACCAAGATGGTTGTGGTCATGTCCCACAGAGAGTCAGAGAAAGAGACAAACAGAAACACACACACACACACACACACACACACACAGACATAAATCCAGGTGTCTCTCTGTGCATGAATTGGGTATATGTGTAAACAAGCCTAGTAAAAACAGTAAAAAGAAAAGTAAAGTAATCCAACTGATAGTCAGGATTGAGAGCACAAACAGATGGGCTCAGTTAATCAAAAATTTCTCCAGAAATCCAACTTAGCCTGGTTGAGGGCCCCATTCACTCTGCAGCACAGACTATACCCTTCCCCTGGGTGGCATAGGTTTCAACCCACAAAGTCCTGAGGACACTAAGATGGTTACTTTTTGCTTGCTGTAAGTTTGGGAGTGATAAAAAAGTAAATATCCTGGGATATGCAATAACATGCAAATAACATGCAAATAAATATGCAATAACAAAGTAAATATCCTGGGAATATCCCTCAAATATCCCCAGAAAGGTGCCGTAATGAACCTAAAGATCTAAAGAGATTATCATGCTAGAGGTGTCCATGTGAAAGTCAATATGTGTTAAATAATCATTGAAGCATTGGAGGCAGATGAAGCAGCTCATGGTGTGTGAGTTGAAAAAGAAGTAGAAATAAAACTAGACATGACCATAAGAAAGAGACAAATAGTTACATGTAAACTTTCTGCTGCTGTGTTGGAATGGTTTAGAGATGTTATAACTATAAGGAAGAGGCAATTTCCTGTCTTGTTTTGGAAGATCTCAGATGACTGTAGAAAGCAGGAATGCTTGAACGTAATTTGAAGGATGAACAAGAATTCGCCACATGAAGTGGAATAAAGTAGTGCACCAGGATGCTCCTCTGGAATGATGTGGAAAGGATGGTTGGAGTCACAGCAGTTCCCTCTTTCCTATCCTGGAATTGCCACTGGGAAAACGTTGCACAGCAACTAACTGTGGTTCCCAGACACATCTCTTATGATTCAGTCCTTATCAATGGAAAGCAAACTTAAATGACACATGTCACTTCTGGGCCAGAATTTTAAGCAGTGTGTTTTCTTGTCCATTGTCTCTATTTTGTTTAGAAACAAAATCTGAAAGCCTGGGATTTGAGATCAGCCTGGGGCCTAAATCACCATGTGGAGACAAGTCATGAGCTAACCAGGAACATCCTCATTTTACATACTCATGAATAAAAAGTAAAATTCAATTTGGTTAAGACCCTGAAATGTTAAGATGTATTTGAAAGAGCACCTAGTATTACCATCTTCTGCTGCTGTACTAAAATGTTTTTAAGTTAGGACATTAAAGAAATGTGGGATAGAAGGATTGAGAATTTGGAGAGATGCAATATAAAGGGCACTTCTGTCTGGTCCTGATCTAAATTATCAAAAGTTCTTAAAGAGGTGCTAGTGAATTGGCATGTTCAAAATTCTCTTTTGAGATACAAGCACTAAAAATCACTTGATTGTCTTTGATCCCAGCTAACCTGCCCCATTAACACAGAATATCATTATAATTTGAGTCTTTCTGCATACATTTGCAATCCATGTCTGTGTCAATTTTATCTTGCTCTATTTCTATCATCCCTTTTCAGTGAGCATGTGTGCAAGAGAAGATGAGCAAGATAGAGAAATATCATTTTAAAAATGCAATAAAACATACAGTGAACTTCTAATAACCCCTGTATTCACAAGCTTATATGCCATGGAAGTCAGATTCATTGAGTGGTAAAATAATAGTACTTTTTTTTTTTTCCCTCTCCCTTCACTGAACTTATTAGTGTGTGTCTCACATTGTGAAGAAAAGAGAGTGAAATGTAACTATTTGATATCTTTATTGTGTGTGTGTTGGTGTGTATAAAGGGAGACAGGAGAAGACCTTCAAGTATCTTTGCTATATTTTCTGCAATGGGACATATTACATAACTTCTTCTTGTTGAACTGTAATTATAACAGAGCTACCTTTATAAACATGAATACAGGGGAAACTAATTAGGCGCTGACAATAAGCAAATATTATTCTCTTAATTAGATCTTCTTCTCTTGGAAATTCTGCTTTGTTCCTGCTACTCCAGTGTGAATGACATTTGAATCATAACAGTGTCTCACGGAACAGTCTTTCAGGGATGAAAAAGACAGGCGCAATGTCACAGTCAATGAATACCTTTTCAAATCTTGGCTAATCTGAAGTCAATGAAATGCGGTCCCCTAAACAGCAGCTTTTGCTGATGTGTATACCCGAATAATTACAGCCGAAGCTGTTCTAACTGCAAGTTTTTAGTATTCATATATTTTGATAGTTCTTTTGTCACATATGATTTTACATCGCTGGTTACTATCTTGTACTTGGAGCAGTGAACACTGGGTTTGGATGAGGAATCTAGAGGGTCATGCAATCAGCTGGTTCATCAGTGTTGGACTGCTCATCCTCAAAAGGCAGTCAAAATCTCTCTCACCTTCTCTCTCTCCCTTCCTCCTCTCTTCCCCACAACTGTCTCTATTCAGCACATACATTTTTAAGTAGAAATGAGAAAAGCAAAGGATCTACCAAGATCTTCTAAGAAGCTGGCACTTTGTATGAGCTGCGCTGATAGGGAAAAAGAGTAGGACATCTTCATCTCAAAACCTTTAGCCCCTGCAAGAGCCTTTCAAGAAACAAGTTTATAGAGTTGCAATAGATGGGTGAGAGTCATGGCCATGTCCCTTGCACGGTAAGCAAACTTTTTTCATCGTGGCTCTAGATAGCAGAGTTACATGACTCATTCAGGTTAGAATTTGATCAAAAAGGCCTGTGTTAAGAAACCACTGAGATTCTGTTGGGCGAGGTAGTGCATGCTTGTAATCCCAGCAGCTCAGGGGAGGCTGAGGTCGAAAGATCACGAGTTCAAAGTCAGTCTAAGCAACTTAGTGAGACTTTGTCTCAAAATAAATGATGATAATAATAATAATAATAATAAAAATAATAATAAAAACAGGCTGGGAATGTGACCTAGAGGGTTCAATTCCTGCTAGCGAAAAGAAAGAAATGACAACAAAAACAAAGAATCAAAATTAAAATCATTGATATTTCATAATTTTGACCTAGAAAATTATATTTATGTAGTTCAACCTGAAATCTACCCTCAAAGAGTTAAAAATCTAATGAGATGGAGAGTACTATTTATTAATAGATTATTACTACCCAGATGCTAATAAATGGAATAAAACAGAGTAAACTGTGCAATGGGAATATAGAGATAGAATAAATTATATCCCTCTGGGAAGAGACTGAATTTGGAAAGTGTGATATAAAAGGACTTTCATTTTGGCATTGTGTTCTTCAGGTGGTGGGAGTAAAGAGAAAGAGAGTGAAGAAGGAAGGGAAGGAGGAGTATCATGTAAGAAATTGTCAAGAAGGGGCAATTGTCTGGTATTCATTTATCTAAAAGTACATTAAACTGTTTCCACAGTCAATTAAATGTATTCTTCGAAACATGCAAATCATCTGTATTATGTAGATGTATAGACTTGGAGCTCTATTAACATTTGAATATTTGATTTATCTGCCTGTTATACAGTAACATAAACATGTGTTTGCATGCTGGTGATGCTATGTTCTATCATTCTGTATTTGGGCATACGTTTCACTTATCTAAGTCTGTTGACCAGCCACTAAACCCTGGAAAATCGTATCTGTCTTTTAGGGTTTTCCAAGAACTAAGTGAGTTTGTGTACCTTAAACAATTGCATGCCTAGAATAGATGCCATGAAAAAATCGTAATTCCTTTGTGTTTCACAATACTTGGAGAGAACATTTCCCTTTGAGACTGAAATATTCGATTTCACTAGTATTATTCAACAAGTGATACTTGTTTGAACATTGGAAAAATCGTCCTCAACATCTTTGAGGAGTGCTGCAATTGTATTTTGTTCTCTTGGTTTTTATTTCACTTTTGTAGAAAAAAAAATAAACATTTTCCTGTAGCTTTTCCATTGGTGGCCTTCAGAGAAGGAATCACTTTGAGTTCTTTATGAAATCTATGAATAAATTGCTAAGTTATAATCATTCTCAATCTCTTTTTACCCTTAACAAGCATATGTGTTTCTGCCTAATGCTTAAAAAAATCAATCAGGCTCTTTAAATGTGTATGGGGAAATGAATTTTGGAGGATTAAAGGATAAGAAGGTATAGGTTATGATCGAATGATAGTGTTGAGGCTCAGAGAAGTAGTTATCAAAGTCCAGGTCAGAAAAAAACAAATCTTAAAATTACTGGACACTCACTAGGTCGGACCTGTGTCCTATGTTGTGAGTGTTCATTATGTTAAATAGTCAAGCGATTACCATTATCCCAATGTAAGTGATGAGGAAAGTGAGTCTTAGGAAGTAGGTAATAATCACAGGTAGAAAACAAAGAAGTGGAAGTCAGAGACTGTATAGAGAGCTTCTTCTTCATACTGGCACAATGACAAGCTTCCACGCTCCCATTTCTGTGTATCAGGGTCATTGAGGAAGCTAAAGACTGTTAGTGGGACTCTACCAGTGGAAGAAACCAGAATGTACTTGGTGAAGAAGGCAGAACCCATTGATGAGTGGGTGAAGAACCTCATGTGAAATTCATTCAAGAGTTTTGGAGACTTCTGAAAGCCTCTAAACAGGAGGACATATGGAAGGACTTCCACATCCTCAACATAGACTACCCATTGGAATGCCTATATGCACAGATTGCTTTTCTTTCAGTAGTAATTCATGCAACCATTTGGTACAGAGTGTTATTTGTAAAAAAATGAAATAATATAAAAGCATTAAACAGATGTGTGCATCTGAGTCATCAGCATAACTAAATATGTGATTTCAGGTCCATGTGCTTATGGAAGAAAGAACAGAAATAGGAGGTGATGTATCCTAAATATACCCTGTGTACTACATGTGTTACTACATATGTGTGTTGTTATATATACATATATAGACACATGTATGCACAAGTATGTATATATATACCCACATATGTAACCTATTTGATTTCTACAGATGAAGAATCTAAGACTCACATATTTATAGGAATTTCATTAAAAACTAGTAACAAGGGAAGAATTGAGGTTGACTCCAAAACCCATGCACTTTCTACTGTTCCTGGTTGTAAAAGCTAACTTAAAAAAAAAAAAGATTTAAGTGGCATTCATTTCATTCCTAAATATTTATACAGCATCTACGATAGCTAGTCTTCTTCCTAGAATCCGTGTCTGAATAAACCTAAACCCTTTTCTTCTTAAGTACTCCCCATAGACTAGGAATGAGTCCTGAAACACATTTTAAAATTGATGTAAAAATAAAACGGAATGTAGAGGCAGGACTGATTCGCATGGGAATGTAAGGTGATTTTTAAGCTGAACCTTAGAGGACAATATGAACATTCCAAGTGACAAGGACGTTCCAGACAGAGGGAGCACCAGCATGGTAAGGAAGAACACAGAGCCAAAACTGGCCTGGGAGACATAAGGTTGGGATATAAATGCTGCCTGTCTCTGCTCTCAGCAGGCCTTCCCACTGCCTCCTGCTGCTCTCATCTATTTTCTTGCTCTGCAATTCCCCTGCATTCCCAAACCTACTATTACATTCCCATTCCCCCTCCTCCACCTCCTCACCTCATGTCCAAAACACATGGGTATGTGAGATAAGCCAGTGAGCAAGTTGCAAATTGGTAAGAGGAA
The DNA here is from genome assembly GCF_902686455.1 of Sciurus vulgaris. NCBI lineage: Eukaryota > Metazoa > Chordata > Mammalia > Rodentia > Sciuridae > Sciurus > Sciurus vulgaris. The sequence continues at coordinate 23,104,659 of NC_136478.1, read as the reverse complement.
GGGAGCAGTGTGGGAGCAGGAGAGAGGGTGAAGGGCACAGAAGCAACACACACCTAGGCCTAGAAACCCTGCCACTGCCTCCCTTCACCTTGAAACCTTCCTTGTCGTTCCATGGCCAGCGCTGTGCTTTGCCAAATGATTTTGACCGACAGCGTGCTTAGTGCCCATCAAAGGGAAAACATAAAGCAGAACATCAAGTTCCATAAGTGAGAGAATGAGTACGCATAAAGAATAAAAAAAATCACAGATTATTTACAAAGAAAAAAATAAAATGTTTGAAAAAAGATCTTGAACAGTCATCCAATCAAGAACTTAATTCATAGGCTCTCCTTAAGCAATCACCACCAGGTGATGCTAATTAGCCTGGATAGTTCACAGGTGTTACCCTGCAAGGGAAATTGAAATAAATAAATAAATAAGTAAATAAGTAAAATGCAGCTTCAATAGAGCTGCCTGCATTTCACCTCATAGCCGCCAAATATGTCAATCTGCATTGATCTTTATTTAACGTCTAATGGATTAGTTATAAAATTCATCATGGTTACCTGGAAAATATTCTTTCCTCTGTAACTATAAAGACCTGAACAATCATCTATCCATCCATCCACTTGCTTGCACATCCATGTGAGCATCTGCTTTTATACACCAGCTATCTAATGCACCATACACCAGATTCTGTACCTGGCTTTAGGGATATGGTAGTAGAATAGAAAGAATATATATATATATATATATATATATATATATATATATATATATTCTTTCTATTTATATATTCTTTTATATATATATATATATGTCTTGCTTTTATAGGTTTACAGTCTATTTAAAGAGAAATACATGAATTAAATTATAATTGAGGCAATCACCTAATTAGGTGATTGCAGTTTTAATGTCTCCAAGGGAAGAAAGGTTAAGGTCATGTAAAAACACATAAGCAAAGAGATTGAGCTACTTAATGCCCTTCCAAAATGCTTTCCTAAGTTAGTAAGAGCTGAGATGACCTGGATACATGAAATTGGAAAAGGGAAGTAGCACAGATTCCAGATAGAAGAAATGTTCCATAGCAAAGAAAAAAAAAAAAAAAAAAAAAAAAGAAAGAAAGAAAAAAGAAAAACACAAAGGAAGGCTTGTGTGGCTTGAATTCACAGCAGCAGATCATAATGCTTTTATGAGCGTGGGAAGTGAAGGGGTGCTAATATTCCTGTTAATGAATTGACATCTGAATTATTTTCAAATATCATAAGATATTTTAAGCAAGATTGTCTTTTCAGTTTCAGAGAAGGCTTCTGAATAGAAAAGAGAGGATTCCTATCATTTGTTATAGAAAAAGAATTCAGAGTGGTTGACCCAAAGGCTCTATCAGAATTTGGGTATTGAAAGATTTTTAGAGTCAGGGAAATGTTTTCTACAGGATTTAAACCCATTACAGATTGGGAAACTTTGCTTTAAGCATCATTAGTAGGGTGGACCAAAATTCAGTTCTAGGCACACAATGGGAATATGCTCATGGAAATTTATTAGCACAGGACATGTAAAGGATAGAAGTTAGATCAAGCAAACTTAAATCTACAATATTTACAATCTAAGCATGTGTACATTGGAGAAAGGAAAACACTAATCCAAGTGTGTGTGTGTGTGTGTGTGTGTGTGTTTGAGTTTGAGGGAGGACAGAGAAGGTAGATTCTTACTAACCTGTATGTGAACCTACTGACTTGCTGGTATAAACGAAATGTTCACAGTAAATGAAAGAGCTTTGGAATTTTTTTGTAAAATGTTACACTGCAGGTCATTATTTGAGGAAATATTTTTATATTTATCAGACAATTTAGCAAGTTGAATTGTAGACTGTAAAGTAATACTCAAGGGAATCAAAGACACTAGAAATGAAAGAAGCTTTTATGTAGGAAGATATCATATCTGGAACACAAGAACTGAGTAGAAGAAGAAAGTTCATGGTACCTGCAACTTTTTCATGAATTGGTTGAACTCTCTTCATCGGTGTTCATACATCACCTTGCATATTTGATTTGCACTTGGTTTATGTGCATGCTGTGTCTAAAAACTGGTTGGGTATATAAAAATATCCATGTGCACCACAGAGTGAGAGATTAATCTCTCAGCATTTGGGATGGCAGAATAAGTAACTATTTTCCACACTAGAGGGGGAATCATTTGAACCGACAAACCACTGGCTCCCCTAATGAGATTTTCTGAAAGTTTTATATTGTGTTAAATCATTTTTTAAATGGAAGAATATTTTGGTTCACAGACATAACATTAAGTAACATTAAATTATATATTGAATTACTCATATTTCAATGATATTTTACTCTTGATTAGGAGATCTTGTTAATGATGGTAACATGTCTCTAACACCTAACATTTTCTTTTTTTTTTTTTTGCGGTGCTAGGGATTAGAACCCAGGGCCCTGTGCTATACTCACTGAGCTATATCCCTAACCTGCACATCTAACATTTTCTAAAGTACCTTTATCTACAGCTGTATCTTGATAACAAATGTCAAGTTTAGAGATTTCCTTCAGAAAACAATATCCTATCAGAATGTAATCACATAGTTTTTCTTCATGGTTTTAATGGTTTTGGTGTCTCAATTTCTGACTTATGTGAACATTTTATTTGTATGGTAGTAACATAGTATTCAAAATTAAATAAATTTAAAGCAAAATCAATTTACTAAATAATATCAAAAAATTACATATGGTCAGTAAATGAAACAAATATAATGATGAAATACAGGCATGAAAAAGGATTAAGAAAATTGTGTTTTAACAGGAAAAGTATGCCCTTTGGAGTTATAAAAATTAATCTTTTTCCTTATTCTTTAATGCTAGTAAGTTACTTACCTGTTCTGAGTCTCAGTTACCACTTCTGTATTATAGGAATTATAATGATTCCGCCTGCATGAGTTTAATTTGAGGATTAAACAAGGCCAGGCTCTAGAGCTGGGGTTGTGGCTCAGTGGTAGAGTGCTTGCTTAGCATGGGTTTGATTCTCAGCACTGCATATAAGTAAGTAAATAAAATAAAGGTCCATTGACAACTATTTAAAATATTTAAAAAATAAATAAGTGAACAAGGCCAGAGGCTAATGAACCTGAGCAACAGTCATATATAGTTGAAAAGAAATACATAATTCTTATTCTCAATAAGAATTATGGAGAATACAAATTACATAGCAAAATATGAGAAGAAGCAATGAATCTTTTGGTCTTACCCAAGGCACACAATACAGAAGAGGAAAATATTTTGGAAAAAAACAAGAGTCAGCACCAGATGCAACACAATTAAACTGAACAGTCCCTCGTGTTTACAAGAAAATCCTCACTCACAATTACCCAAACAAATCTATTCACTTAGAAACCCAGAGGGCTTTAAACCAAAGCACACATCTCTTTAGGGCCTCTTAAACTATTTTTATGGCTATCTAAATTTTATACACCCAGCAACCCCAGTAATACACATCAGCAAGACTGCTATCAAGAGTTCAGATTGTTCCTACAATATACTAACTATACCATTTGATTTATCTCTGCGTGATTCCTTTCAGCGATCATTTGGGTCACCACTGCCTATCACGCATTGCATGAGAGAGTGAAAGAGAACCAAAGAGGCTTGTCATAGCCTCTGTCTTTTCAGGCATTTATATTTTCCTGCAGCATTTATCTGGTTAAATTCTAAGTACTGTATAATCAAAAGAATCCAACTTAATATTCAAGGCCATATAATGCCTCCATTTGTTCATTGAATGCATTAATGAATAATTACAGATTTTCTAAACAGTAGGTGCACACTCTGAGGCAAGCAGATTGGGAAGCTTTGTGTTGAAATGATGGAGGGATTGGATTCTTCCAAGGAATCTTATTGGTTCCTTTAAGAATCCAATTGGTTCCAATGACATAGAAACAAAGTCAAATGAGGAATTAATCCTCATCTTTCCAACATACTTCATTGTCAGATGGTCAGTGCCTGTACTTGTGGGTCTGGTTTCATCTTAAATGGAAATTTTTTTTTTTTTTTTACAAGGGTTGAGCTAAGTTTTGGATCTTCAGAGTTGGATGAAATATATAACTAATGAACTCAAAGAGAGCTATTTATAGTTCATGGAATGGATTTTCATCTAAAATTCTATGGTAGCCCTTTTTCTTTGATTAGTTCGTATGTATAAACATGGAAGGTGAATTATATCTAAGAAATATAGTTGCAGTTTTATTTAATGATAAGAACCCAGAGAATCTAATAATGTTGCATAAATATAGTTATAATTTTCTTTAATGATAGGAACATAAAGCATCTAATAAGGTTGCATAAATAGTAATAAGGTGCTTCGTAAGGTCTGGTCAGTCCCTCAAAATTTGTAACATGTTGTTGGAAATGTGGGTCTTGGGCACCCAGGAGCCAAAATAAATACTCAGAGACTAATAAGCTATATTGGTAGGACAAGAATTTTACTTCTGTGTGCAGATGGGCACAGTCTCCTTGACTATTCCTTTTCAAGTCAACTCTCTTCCTTCATGTGAGCCCAGTAGATTACCCCATACAGGATATTCACTATTGGCCATCCTGATGTGCTTGGAGAACTCGGCAATTGCTACCTAGTATAACAAAAACATGGACATTTGGACCCGTAGTATATTTGCAATCACTGTTTTCCTGTCTTTATTGCATCTACAATCATAGCAATTCCAACAAGGATTTTTTAATTAAAGAATTAAAAACAAATATAGCACATAGAAAGTCACCCTAAAATGAGCAATCCTGGTTAACTATAGGGATAAGGGAGAAATGGGAATATATTCTTTTTTTTTTCTTTTAAGCGTTTGCAAGAGCGAAATTTGAATTTGTGATTAGGCTTCTAGGTTAAATTCATAAGATAATCACTTAAAGAATTGCACACACAACTGGTCATCTTATCCTGGCGTATTATGAGAAACCAACTTCAATGCCATTGTATAAAGCTGGCATCAGTCATGGACAGAACAGTGACCCTTTTAGGGCATGAGGCAAAGAAAAGGGTTTGGGATGAGGGTAATCTCATGCCCATATTGTAACTTGAATATGGTGGCAAAATGTCTTCATGGCCAAATACAAGAAATGTTTCACTTTCCATGTTTGTTATGTTCTTTTTAAAAACTGACATCATACTGAACACTGGTTTTTCAGAAGTATCTTCATCATTTTGAGAATTAATTGGCCTACAACAATTTATTAAATCTACCCCTCCACAAGAGAAAAAATAAAAAAACTAATTTAGTAAATTCTTAAAATTGTTCCCATGGGCCTAACGTAGTAGTGATTTTCACATGAAATCAAAAGCGTTATATCGGAAGTATCTCCAATACCACTTTTTCCTCTCCATCCACTTGACAATAATTCCAGGCCTTTCTATATCTGGCTTGGGTGCTTATAATGAATTTCTAAATGCTTTTCTCTTTTATTATACTCCTTCCCCTTACTATATTGCCAATGCTGTTTGTCTCTACAAATCTCAACTCTTCTTTGTTCATTTCCTACCTAAAAACCTGTCAATATAACACTATTTCTTCTAGAATATAGTTGATCACTTTTCTGGTGATATTGAAAGCCTTCTATAATTCTATAATTCTCCATCATTCTGCTTTACTGCATTTATCCCATATGAAAATATGTCTAATATTTACTTCTTTATCCCTTCCTGTGGGTTCCTTTGGAAGATAATTTCCATGTAGATTATTTGTTATGTTATTTAACCTAATTGCAAAATACTAACGATAAAGCCCAGAGGGAGGTTTGACTATAAACATATGGAATATTTCAACATAAATATGATAGCAACATAAAGTACTGAATATTTATAAAACTGCTATATGATGGACAGCTTCTATCCATTTAGGATCTTCAAATCAATGCAGAAAAAATAGGATGTGAAATTATGTGAAGGACCATTTGTATCTTCCTGTAAATTACTTTTCCAAACTTGCTTTTCTTCTGCCTCTACAGTCAAATAATTCCCTGTATTTATAGGACACTTGCAAAGCACTTAAAACAGAACAGTATGTAAATTCACACTAAATAATGCATAATGCTTACAGGAATCTGTTTCCCAACTTGTTGCAGCCATCATCACATACTAGGAGAAAAAGAGTGGGGCAGCTGGAAGGAGGAAGCAGCTGCAGGTTTTTTAGAAGTTAAGGTAGAATCATGTGCAATGTAATGCTGCAGACTTTTATACTGGAACTAGAATCTATATGTGCTTTATTTAAATCATTTCACATCTATATGGAGGACAACAAGTTTTAGAAGAAGAATAATCAGCTTAATGGGTTCTTGATATGTATGCTTTCTATGAATGCATGAAGTGGAACAACAACATATGTTAATGAAATGTGTGGATCGGGATGAGTGTGTGTGTGCATGTGTGTGCATCAATGGGCATCGAACCTGGAGTCTCAAGCATGTTAGGCTAGGGCTGTATCATGAGCTGCATCTCCAGCCCTCAGTAAGTTCTTTTTTTTTTTTTTTTTCATTGCAAATAACTTTAAATCACAGTATTTTCAGTACACATTCCCTTAGGAATCTATCCCAAGGACAAAAAAGAACCTCAGAGATACCAAGAAATCTTACTCTGTATTCAGTGGTCTAATTGCAGGTGGTAATGTTGACACTATTATTATAAAAACAGAAAATAAGATAGAACAAATGTATTTGTCCAATATTGTTAGAAAAGAACCAAGACTTCCAGGGTAAAGAGATAAAACATAGAAATGTAAATTACAAAAGTAGAAAGTTTAAATAAAATCCTGTAATTCATGCTTTAAATTGAAAATATCCGTATTAACTCATGACTTATTTTTATTTTTCTAAAAACTAAATTTTTCCTAGTTACGTCTACTGAAAAGATTTATAAGCAACAATAATTTAATAACAACAAACACCCCTAGTTCCTGGGCTGTAGTATAGATGCCATTTTCCACTAAAAGGAACAAGGACTCCTTGAACTGGAACATCTTGTCAGGCCTAAAAACAAGAGGACTGTCAAAGATTGCTTCAATCATAAAATAATGTGGTAGTCAACTTGAAGGGGCCCCCATTGGCCAAAGATGAGACACTTCAAACATTTAAAAAATTACTGCAATTGATTGAAACATATCAAACACACAAACAGCCCTGAGTTATGACAATACCTCATATCCCCCCCTTCTCCCCCCCCCCCTGCACAGTTGGTAAAACTTCCTTAGTCACCTGCAGAAGTTGCTAGAGCACCAATCCATTATTCTGAAAACATACAAATAGAGAAAAGAATCAAGTAATTATCCTGCCTTTCCTAAACAAACACTACCTAAGAGCAATCAAACAGTTGTTATTTGATTCTTTTTTAATTTGTTCTTTTTAGATATACATGACAGTACAGTGTATTTTGAGATCTTATACATACATGGGGTATAACTTACTCTAATCAGGGTCCCATTCTTGTGGTTACACATGATGTAGAGTGAGCTGCCTGAAAGCCCCTCTCTCCTTCTCCTTGGAAACACTCAGATTGGATCTTCCCATGAGCTCAGCCTTCTCAAAAGACAGGAATAATCTTCTGCTGTCATCTTCTCCATCTCTCCAGGGCCCCAAAATGGTCTCCAATCCAGAAGCTGACTCTGCCCAGGGCATCACTGACTAAAATACTACAGGCTGCCTGCTCCCAGCTGTTCTGCAAAGAAAAGGCCTGTATCAGGGGTGGTGGAAGCTGTAAGAAGGCAAGATTTGGAATTAATTTTAATAATCAAGTTGCCTTAATTCTGCCTTGGAGAAACAGGTTTCTAATTCTAAAGAAAGGTTGACAGTCAAAAAAAAAGCATACTACAGTGACACAGCCACATCGATGTTTATAGCAGCACAATTCACAATAGCTATGGAACCAACCAGGTTCCCTTCAACGGATGAATGGATTAAGAAAATATGGTATATATACACAATGGAATATTACTGTCATGAAGAATGAAATTATGGTATTTGCCAGTAAATGGATGGAGCTGGGACTATCATGCTAAATGAAATAAGCCAATCCCCAAAAACCAAAGGTCAGATGTTCTTGTTGATATGTTGATATGTGGAAACTAACTCACAACAAGGGAGGGGAGGGAGGGGAAGAATAGAAGTTCATTGGATTAAACAAAAGGGGAATGAAGGGAAGGGAGGGCAACAAGAATAGGAAAGACAGAATGAATCAAACAGAACTTTCCTATTCTTATATATGAATACACAACCAGTGTAACTCTACATCATGTGTAACCTCAGTAAGTTCTTGATACATGATTTGTTAAAGATCTACAAAATGTTCTTTGGTGCTATTGAAACCAGAACTAAATCTGATTTGGAGATCTCTCTCAAAAATTACAAACATTTCCTGAGACATATAAAATACAGTTGCTTACAGTTCACTCTTTCACAGAAGAAAGATGATTGAGTGCCTGCCATGTGGCAGGCATTGTGAATGGAATTTTGGATTTAGAGTGACTACAGATTGAATATATAGTCCCTGATCTCAGGAAGCGTACACGCCAGTGTTCGAAAGACATTTAGGTCAAGCATCCGCACAATTGAAGTATGAAAAAACTAAGAACAGAACTATGAATGAGAGAAAGGAGTCCTGTAAGAACAGATGACAGTAACATCTGGTTGACACTTACAGTCCACAAGATATCATTAGGGGTCGCCGTTTGGCTGAGATCTTCAAGATGAGGTGAGCTGAACATGAAGAAGGGAGGAGGCTCAGGACCACATGATTCACTGATTAGCAGGTCTCCCTAAGTATGAGTCCCAGGAACCTATGAATATGTTGTGAGACTTAGCCAAAGGGGAACAGCCTATGAGTTAAGTTAAAGATTTTGTGATGAGATTTTTCTGAATTATCAGGATAGGTCCAATGTAATCATGGAGATTCTAACATGAAGAGGCAAGAGGGTCAAAATCAGAGAATGTGACAATGACAACAAAGGGAAACAAGGTGCTGTCACCATAAAACAAAGGCAGATAAAGCAACACAATGAAGGAAGCACACTGATGAGGTCACTGGCTTTGAAGAGGGAAGAAACTGAGCCAAAGAATGCAATGCAGGCAGCACGGAAGACAAGGATAAGAATTCTTTTCCATAGTGTCCCGAGGAAAGGCAGTTCTGCAGATACATTGATTTTAAGTACTTTCAGAACTATAAGATAAAATTTTTTTTCCTGCTTTAAGTCATTAGATTTGTAGTAATTTGTTATAGTAACATCAAGAAGTTAATGCTGATATGTTCCAAAATGGTGGAAGAGTATTTAGGCAAAGAGAACTGTGATGAGTTAGAGCTTTGCATATTTGAAGAACTGAAAGAAAACTGATTGTTGCTGAAGCACAACAATCTAAGTTCAATGGGAAATTTAAAATAAGTTAAAACTGGAAATGATATTAGAAAACATTAATTTCAAAATCTCATGTTTGGAATGAAGATAAAATATGATTTTCTTAAGACCATGGCACCCATTAATAGTAGAATTTTACAAATAACCAAGATGTAAACAAAAAAAAAAATCTCAATTTGATCTACATACAATGGATTTCTCTCTTCAATCAGTTATAAAATATTTACTGTCTGCTGTTCAGCAGATTAGGGTACCGTGGTTGAGGATATGTAGAATAAGAAAGAAATGAAGCTGCTGAATGAGCCCTTATCCTGATAGCATCAGTGTGCAGATAAGCACTGAGTCGCACTCTGCCCCTATCTAGAAGCCACCAAAGTGTGAAAGCTTGTTAGATGAGAAGCATTTATATAATCTGTTTTAGGTTAAGCGTGGCACTTTTCTGTCAGGCTGCTAGTTGAATATGGAAAACGGTGACTATATAAATGTTCTGTTGGGGGGACATGAGCCCTGAGAGCCACATGAGGCACATCATGTTGTGCTAACAACACAGTTAAGCAGGCATCCTGCCATTTGGTCCACACCTCTTCCTCCAAGTATACTTCAGAAATTAAAATCTTCCAGAGCCTGGTATTAAATCCTCACTGCCTGTTTAGGGCTCTGTGTTACAAATGCAGAAACACTTTTGAGTTCAGTTTTTGGAGAAAACTGAATATTAACAGTGACTTTCAGAGTGGTGGTAAAGATTGAATAAATGAATATATGTTAAATATATGCAAATTGCCTAGTAATCTGCCAAGAAGTAGACATTCAACAATAATTTAGTGAGTGGATAAAATAATGAATAAATTAATAAATGAATAGTTTATGTGTGGGGGGTGCGGGGATAAGTGTAGAGTCTAGGAGATGTGAGAGTGGATCTGAAATGTAGCAGTTGGAAACTGTGCACTCTGATATAAGGTAGCTTAAAGTTCTGGATTCCAAGCCGACAAGATTACTATCTATATTAGATTATACTAAATTCTATGAATGTTAGTTCTCTCAGCTGAGTAACAAAGAAGTTGATCCATGCTCTGTACCTGATTGAATCAACAAAGGTGGCTGTAATTATCCTAATTTTAATACCAATAACATCTTAATAAAATTAAATAAATTATTATTATTATTATTATTATTATTATTATTATTATTTCACTCTACCATTGAGCCCTTTTGATTTTTTATTTTGAGACAGTGTCTCATTAAGTTGCCCAGGCTGGACTTGAACTTGTGATTCTGCTGCCTCAGTCTTGGAGTAGCTGGGATTATAAGCCTATGCCAGCATGCCCAACAACATAACTCTTATTTAAAACAATATTTGATTGACTGCATCATTTTCCCAAAGCTTTAGAATTCTTGTTCAGAACCCATTTGCTCTTCATTCATAAGTTTTAAGACTTTTATGTCCACTATGAATAATGGGCCCACCCATGAAGAAATGGAAATATATTTGTTTCTCAGCAAAGTCTGAGTAACACACTTTAAGGTTGTGTGTTGTGCATACACTATTATTTTCAATTTCTACACTGCCTATCTCTTTCACTGATATTTCTAGCCACACCCATAGATATGGATTTTAAGGCCTTCAGGAGTGACACAAATGGGTGCCTTCCAAGAAAAGGCATCTCTCGCCTACAATTTCCCCTTTGTTGTCTGTTGGGAGCTTCAAGTGTTGACATCTGAGAGCTGAAACATGCACTTAGGGAGGTTTGTGACGATGCCTTTCAATCCCGCTCATGAGACTGCAGAGGCAGATGGCATAAATCTCTAGTGTCTAAATTGTGTTTCATAGCAATCCATACTTTGTCAATTGCAAACAAGACGAGGCAGGGGAAAACTGTAGTGCTTGAAATTTTAAAAATCTGTTCAATTCAGGGCTGTAAAATTAATAGGTTTTGGACATGGGGCAGATAATTTTTTCTTCATTGGGTATCAATGTCTTTATTTGCATAATAAAATACTGAAAAGGCCCATCGAGATTGACAGGTTTATAGCCCAATAATCTGCACTTCGGATTCTGGTTCATTCCAGTGGGAGACATGTTGATTTATGAGTGAAAACCTGAATGTTGTAGTCTAGAGGATTAGAGTCTCAATCCAAAATTTGCCACTTTCTAGTTGTAAAACTTAGACTACATTGCCACATGTATTTGCAAATTTAAAAGTTGAAGCTATAAGTGGGGACAATTTATCCATCTCATAAGACTGTTGAAAGCATTAAAGAAAAATAATGTCAAATGAATAGCACAGGAATCTGGCAGGATGGCAGACTAAGTTAACCTAAATCCCTCCAGAAATAAATCTTTAGACATGTTGGATGATATGTAGCAACAATCAAAAATGTGAATCCTAGCTGAGTTTAAAAGCAAATTAAATCCCCCTAGGTAAGAAGTAAAGATGGATCTAGATGTTAAAACAGAAATCCTATGAATTAGCATTGTGACTGACCTCAGAACAGGAAAATAAGAGGAAGAGAAAGAGAAGGAGGAGAAGAGAAAGACTACAATGTCTTGGGCCAAGAGTTTGAAAGAAATTATATCTAAGTCTTCATACATACCTTTGAGCACTTTAAATTGCTTCACTTAATGAAGTGTAAATTTCCGTTTAACATATAGGGAGATGGCAAGATGGTTCATGTGTTTCTACATAGGAAAACACCCATACATGTGAATACATATATAAACACACCCATCAACCTCATTTGAGAAACTAAGTGGGTTCATTCTTTATATAGGCCAAATGTACACTACCCGTATAATCCAGGAGACAAAAGTTAAGAAATTAATATAAAACTTGGTCCTGGATCTGTGACAACTTTACAATGCCTGATAAAGCAAATGTAAACCTCACTTGAAGTTCATTCCTGCACACAGAGAGGTTGCTCTCACAGAACAAGCCTTGGATATTTGAGTCCATGATATTTCATTACAAAATAGAAGAAAGAACCATCTACTGTCAGTGAGAATAAATAGATGTGACATACTGGAGGTATAGAATCCTGAGATTACACTTAACAGAACTATGATTAAAAAAAGAATAAAATATCATATGTAACCTAAGTGTTTAAAATATAGGAATAAAAGCCATAAAAAAAAACAATTCTTTGTGAAAAAGTAAATATTAAATGCACTAAAAATAAACTACAGAAGAGACCCATCTGAAGAGAAAATTAGTGAAATAGGATATGTATTTGAGTAAATCATACACAATAGAGCACGGTGAAATGAAGGGAAGGAAAGATAAAAGCTATCATTAAAAGAAGTGGAGGAGAGAATGAAAGGTGCTAACGTATACCTAAAATGGAATTCTAGGATGGGTGAATAGAAAGGACAGTATTAAAAGAATTATTACAAATATAATGGCTCATCATTTCCCTGCACTAATGAAATACATAACTTCAAATGTAGAAATACCACAGATCCCAATCAAGAATTAAAAGAAAATCACGGTGCATACCACAGCAAAATTGCAAGGTATTAGAGACATGGACCACATATAACTTTTCTCTCTGCTTGCTTTGAAGATTACATAAGAAAATGATCAGACTTGAGAAGTAACAGTTGTCAAAAGGGACAGGACAGAGAGAGAGAGAGAGAGAGAGAGAGAGAGAGAGAGAGAGAGAGAATTACCTCCATTATGGTATATTTTCCCCCTGAAATAAAATCCTTGTATTTGAATGATCTATTGAAACAAAAAAAAAGAACAACACTTGTTTTCCACATAAAGAAAGCAGACAATAGATTGTTATATTCAAGTTAACAGCAAAACTAACCACCTGCCTGGAGTTTTACAAACTTGTAAACTAGTATGCTGGAGTGAAAGTAAAAGGAAATATTTTTTAAAGCAATGAAAAAAGCTTAACATTCATACATATTTATTGAAACAATTGGTGAAGGAGTTACTTGAAGAATGGAAAGAAAATTCAGAAATCTGAATTGGGATTCAAGAAACAATAAAATCTCATAAAAATAACATGTTATCTGTCTTATTTGTTTATAGGTACTTGGGTGAGAGATTACTTTCATTTCACACTTTTTAAAGTTTTTCTTTCTGTTTTTTTTATTAGAGATGTTATGTGTAGTAGTTGGGCTCTTCCTGACAAACTTCTACATGCATGGAAATTGAGTCTTCATACTTATTTCTTTTTAAAGAATGCTAATTTTAAGTCCTTTGGGTATAAACCAAGGGTCAAAAGTGGGTCTGTTTCAAGTTTTCTGAGGATTCTCCACACTGCTTTCCAGAGTGGCTGCACCAGTTTGCAACTCCACCAGCAATGTAAAAGTGTGCCTTTTTTCCCCACATCCATGCCAACATCTATTATTGTTTGTGTTCTTGATAATAGCCATTCTAATTGGAGTAAGATGAAATCTTAGAGTTCTTTTTTTTTTTTTTGCATTTCTCTAATTACTAGAGATGTTGAACACTTTTTCATATATTTATTAATCACCTGTATATCTTCTTCTGTAAATTTTTTGTCCAGTTCTTTTGCCCATTTATTGATTTGGTTCTTTGTATTTTTGGTGTAAGGTTTTGTAAGTTCTTTATGTAAGTACAAAACTATGAGCTTTCTTCTCATCCAGATATTTTCTAGATATTAATAATAAATTATGTTCTAAATGCATATTCACCTGATAAAAACATGAACCCCATCCGTAAATCCTAGGTATATTAGATCTGTTTGATTAGACTATGTGGAGATGGGATTTCAAATATTAACCAACACATGTAACAAAAACCAACAGATATAAAGGGACGTTTAGAGGCAATGAAATAAAATGCAAACACAATCATACTTGTGAAGCTTTATGGAACAGGCTTTGACAAAAGCCTGAGAATATAAAGAGTTTTTTCAGGGATTTTTATTTTTTCAAACAAAATCACAGCAAGTGCTTAATGATATTTGAACATGAGATCTAGTTGGCTGGTCTGGTAAAACCACACTCTGAAAGATTAACTAATGTTTTTACTCATAAATGTGCAGAGTTTATGCCATTTTCAACCAAAAGATTTGTAACCCAATCTGGATTAAAGAAACAAAAGCAGCTAGATTCATTGGTTCATATTACTGAGTTAAAATTTTAGTTCTTCATTTTTTTCTTTTGAAATTATTTCCTTGATTTCATTTACAATATGACTTCATGGTGACAATAATGATATCATTTCTGATTTTGTGTTTCCATATTCTAGTTTTTAACTGAGTATTAACATTCTTTTTAGCATCCCCCAAACAGACAAAAAGTTTGTATTCCTAAAGCACCAGTCAAAAATTATCCCATGCAATATTGTCCCAAATGGAAAATGAAGTATGTCACAGGAGGCAACTCTAAGAGGAACGCTTGGTACTATATGTGAGAAATAAAGCAAAGGAATGCAACTAAAAGATATTCAGAACAATGTTAGCTTAAGGAATCAGAACTTGAACTTGTAATATTTTTCCTGAACTAAATTTGGAACAAAGATAATCTTGATATTCAATTCACTGAAAACTCATTCTGTAAACCAATCCCACTGCAATAATAATGAGGTCAGAAAGGGAGATGCTGCTAGGTGTGGGGGAACATGCCTGTTTTCCCAGTGGCTCAGGAGGCTGAGGCAAGAGGATCTCCAGTTCAAAGTCAGCCTTAGCGACTTACAGAGGCACTTAGCAACTCAGAGAGACCCTGTCTCTAATAAAATATAAAAAAGGACTGGGGATGTGGCCCAGAGATTAAGCACCCATGGGTTCAATCCCTAGTACCAAAAAGAAAAAGAAAGAAAAGAAAGGCTAGAATAGGAAAGAAAGGGAGATTCTAAGGAACTCATGACTTGGAGCACTAATATGAGAAGTCTTTATAGATGTTACTAGAGGATGAGAAGCAGGTATGTCAAGAAAAGGAAAGCATACTAAACTAGAAGTCTGGAGGAAAGATGTGGAAACTGGACTTGGTGGGTGACTAGTTTGAGATACTTAATCTTATAGGTTAAGTATTGGGATGATGTAGGACAGAAAGTAAAGCCAGCGATGCATGATAATTCCATTGAGAAATGAAGCGATACCTATGTATACAACTCTGATTCCTTTTCCCACACCAAAATATCATGGTCTTAGTATCCTCCTAGCCACTTTGATGTTTTTTTTTTTTTTTTTTTTATTGTAAACAAATGGGATACATGTTCTTTCTCTGTACATGGCGTAAAGGCATACTATTTGTGTAATCATAAATTTATATAGAGTAATGTTGTTTGATTCATTCTGTTATTTTTTCCCTTCCCCCCACACCTCCCACCCCTCTTTACCCTCTATACAGTACTTCCTTCCTCCATACTTGCCCCCCTCCCTAACCCTAACTCTAACCCTAACACTAACCCTTCCCTCCCCCCCCATTATGTGTCATCCTCCACTTATTAGCGATATCATTCGTCCTTTGGCTTTTTGAGATTGGCTTATCTCACTTAGCATGATATTCTCCAATTTCATCCATTTGCCTACAAATGCCATAATTTTATCATTCTTTATGGCTGAGTAATATTCCATTGTATATATATACCACAGTTTCTTTATCTACTCATCAATTGAAGGGCATCTAGGTTGGTTCCACAGTCTGGCTATTGTGAATTGAGCAGCTATGAACATTGATGTGGCTGTATCTCTGTAGTATGCTGATTTTAAGTCCTTTGGGTATAGGCCAAGGAGTGGGACAGCTGGGTCAAATGGAGGGTCCATTCCAAGTTTTCTAAGGAATCTCCACACTGCTTTCCAGAGTGGCTGCACTAATTTGCAGCCCCACCAGCAGTGTATGAGTGTACCTTTCTCCCCACATCCTCGCCAACACCTGTTGTTGCTCGTATTCTTGATAATCGCCATTCTAATTGGGGTGAGATGGAATCTTAGGGTGGTTTTGATTTGCATTTCTCTTATTACTAGAGATGTTGAACATTTTTCCATATGTTTGTTGATTGCTTGTAGATCTTCTTCTGTGCAGTGTCTATTCATTTCCATAGCCCATTTGTCGACTGGATTATTTGAATTCTTGGAGTAGAGTTTTTTGAGTTCTTTATAGATTCTGGAGATTAGTGCTCTATCTGAAGTATGATTGGCAAAGATATTCTCGTATTCTGTAGGCTCTTTCTTCGCATTGCTGATAGTTTCCTTTGCTGAGAGAAAGCTTTTTAGTTTGAATCTATCCCAGTGGTTGATTCTAGCTTTTATTTCTTGTGCTATGGGAGTCCTGTTAAGGAAGTCTGATCCTAGAACAACAAGGTGAAGATTTGGACCTACTTTATCTTCTATAATCTGCAGGGTCTCTGGTCTGATTCCGAGGTCCTTAATCCATTTTGAGTTTAGTTTCGTGCATGGTGAGAGATATGGGTTTAGTTTCATTCTGTTGCATATGGATTTCCAATTCTCCCAGCACCATTTGTTGAAGAGGCTATCTTTTCTCCATTGCATATTTTTGGCACCTTTGTCTAGTATGAGAAAGTTAAACAATTTAAATAGACCAATTTCAAGTACTGAAATAGAAGAAGTCATCAAAAGCCTATCAACAAAGAAAAGTCCGGGACCAGATGGGTTCTCAGCCGAGTTCTACAAAACCTTTAAAGAAGAGCTCATTCCAATACTTCTCAAAGTATTCCATAAAATAGAAGAGGAGGGAACCCTCCCAAACTCATTCTATGAAGCCAATATCACACTGATACCTAAACCAGACAGAGACTCATCAAGGAAAGAAAATTTCAGACCAATATGCTTAATGAACATCGACGCAAAAATTCTCAACAAAATTTTAGCAAGTCGCATACAAAAACATATTAAAAAGATAGTGCACCATGATCAAGTGGGTTTCATCCCAGGGATGCAAGGTTGGTTCAACATCAGGAAATCAATAAACGTAATTCACCATATTAATAGACTTAAAGTCAAGAATCACATGATTATTTCAATAGATGCAGAAAAAGCACTTGATAAAATACAGCACCCCTTCATGCTCAAAACACTAGAAAAAATAGGGATAGTGGGAACATTCCTTAACATTGTAAAGGCCATTTATTCTAAGCCCATGGCTAATATCATTCTAAATGGTGAAAAACTGAAAGCATTCCCCCTAAAAACTGGAACAAGGCAGGGATGCCCTCTTTCACCACTTCTATTCAACATCGTTCTTGAGACTCTGGCCAGAGCAATTAGACAAACCAAAGAGACTAAAGGGATATGAATTGGGAAAGAAGAACTCAAACTATCCCTGTTCGCTGATGACATGATTATATATTTAGAGGAACCTGGAAATTCCACCAGAAAACTCTTAGAACTCATAAGTGAATTCAGTAAAGTAGCAGGTTACAAGATCAATGCTCATAAATCCAACGCATTTTTATACATAAGTGATGAATCTTCAGAAAGAGAAATTAGGAAAACTACCCCATTCACAATAGCCTCGAAAAAAATAAAATACTTGGGAATCAATCTCACAAAAGAGGTGAAAGACCTCTACAATGAGAACTATACAACACTAAAGAAAGAAATTAAAGAACACCTTAGAAGATGGAAAGATCTTCCATGTTCTTGGATAGGAAGAATTAATATTGTCAAAATGGCTATACTACCTGAAGTGCTATACAAATTCAATGCAATTCCAATTAAAATCCCAATGACGTACCTTACAGAAATAGAGCAAGCAATTATGAAATTCATCTGGAAGAATAAGAAACCCAGAATAGCTAAAGCAATCCTTAGCAGGAAGAGTGAAACAGGGGTATCGCAATACCAGATCTTCAACTCTACTACAAAGCAATAGTAACAAAAACAGCATGGTATTGGTACCAAAATAGAAAGGTAGATCAATGGTACAGAATAGAGGACACTTTGATGTTTTTATTAGTGAATTATAGTTATACATGATTTGGAGTTTATTTACACATAAGTAAGCATTCATAGAATGTAACTTTCTTTTAGTTCTACTTTTTCTTTCCCTTCCCTCCTCCCTTCTTATCCCCTTTACTTTACTGGCCTTCCTTCTATGTATTTCTTTTTTACTGGTAGTTAGTAGATAAACATAAAGGTAAATTCACTGTGATATATATGACTATGTATATAATTATACATTATATATATATATTTATAATTATACTCAGCATAATTTGATCAATTTCATTTCTTAGTTCCTCTCTTTTCACTTCCCCTAAATCCCTTTCCTCTACTCAACTAATCAGTTTTCATGTGACCTCCTTTTTTGGTTTATTTTCTCTAGTTTGCACACATGAGAGAAAACATTTGACTCTTGATTTTCTGTGTCTGGCTTATTTCACTTAACATGACTTTCTCCAGCTCCATCAGTTTACCAGCAAATGCCACAAGTTCATTCTTCTTTATGGTTGAATAAAACTCCATTGTGTATATATACCACATTTTCTTAATCCATTCATCTCTTGAGGGGCATCTTTGCTGGATCCATAACTCAGCTCTTGTGCATTGTGCTGCTATAAACTGTGTAATATGCTGATTTTAATTCTTTTGGATAAAGAGCAAGGAGTGAAATAGTTGGGTCATATGGTAATTCTACTCATGGTCTTTTGAAGAATCTCCATATTGCTTTTCAAAATGATTCTACTAATTTGCAGTCGTCTTTTGATGCCAATTATCATGCTGTTTTAGTTACTGTACCTCCAAAGTATAATTTGAGATCAGGTATTGTGATGCCTCCAGAATCACTTTTCTAGTTCATTATTGCTTTGGCTACTCTGGATCTTTTATTATTTCAAATAAATTTGAAATTTTTTTTTCCAGTGCTTTGAAGAATATTACTGATATCTTGATTGAGATTGTATTAAATTTGTGTATTGCTTTTGCTAATTGCCTATTTAGTATGGCAATTCTGTCAATATTAATTCTGTCAATCTGTGAATATAGGAGGTATTTCCATCTTAGAAGGCCTTGTTCAGTTTTTTTTTTTTTTTTCTTCAGTGTTCTAGAGTTTTCATTGCAGAAGTTTTCACCTCTTTGGTTAGATTTATTCCCAAGTATTTCATATTTTTTTAGTTTATTGTGAATAAATAGTTTTTCTGATTTATTTTTCAACAGATTTATTATTGGAGTATAGGAAAGTGATTAATTTATGTATTTTGATCTTGTATCTGACTACTTTGCTAAATTTATCAGCTTTAGAAATCTTCTGGTGGAGTTTATGACCTAATCAAGTTAAACTATGAGGATATAGAAAACCTAAGTAGTCTGATAGCAAATAATGAGATTGAATCAGCAATTAAAAGATTTCCAAAAAAGAAAAGACCAGTAACAGATGGATTGTCAGCTGAGTTCTACCAGAGTTTAGTGAAGATCTAACACCAATCTTCCTCAAGTGACTCCATGAAATAGAAAGAGAGGGAATAGTTCCAAATTTATTCTCTGAAGCCAGTATAATTCTAATACCCAAATGAGACAGATTCACCAAGAAAATGTGACCAATATAATATCCATGATGAACACAGATACAAAAATTCTTGATAAAATATTGACAAACAACAATCAAAAATATATTAAGAAAATAATACACCATGATCAAAGGAGTTTCTTCCCATATTGAAGGTTAGTTTGACTTACACTTGTCAATAAATGTAATAATTCACCACATAATTAGAGTTAAGGATGAGAATCACATGATTATCTTAATAAGTGCAGAAAAAAACGTTTGTCAAAACCCACCACCCATTCATGTTAAAAATACTATGAGAATTAGGGACAGAAAAAAATATACTTTGACATCATAAAGACTACTCTATATCACATCATGCTCAGCAGAGGAAAACTAAAATTGTTTTCTCTAAAATTAGGAACAAGACAAGTTTGTCCAATCTCACCATTCTTTTTCAACATTGTCGTTGAAATTCTAGCCAGAGCAATAAGGCAAGAAAAGGAAATTTAAAAGATACAAATTAGAAAGGAAAAAGTCAAATTACCTGTTTGCTGATGACATGAAACTATATCTATATGGTCCACTTGGTTTTTATAATGTTTTAATCATGCATGCCCAAACCTGTAGGCCAATATATAGGTAATTCATTACAGATGACATCCAACAGATAATGGCAGTTGCAATAAACCAGAGATGCAAATCTACATTTATCTTAACTTTGTATGTTCCTAGGTATTGTAATGCTAAAGACAGACTGAAGAGACCATTTTTCCATGCACTTCTATGTTACCATAGACATCACATATACCTTTTACTTTTAAAACTGATATATGCAGGACATGAAATAAGAACAACTTAAGATTCAGAAAAATACTTCCACATCTTGCAAGTCATACTCAGAATAGAGTATTACTTTGCTGTAATAGTTAATAGGATTTTTTTTAATTGTGTTACAGAGGAGAGAACTATACCATACTTTGGTTATGATGTACATTTAATTGATTACCAAGTGAAGTTGTTTTTGGGATCATTGATCATCTACTGTCACAAATTAAATAATGTTCCCCTAAAATTCATGTCCTTACAAATATTTCAGAATATGAAGTTATTTATTAATAGGGAAGAGCTGATGGCAATCCTCCTAATTTATGAAGTAGATTAGGTTGTATAATAATTGTAAAACTATTATATTATAATCCTGATACTACAGCATGGCTGTAATTTAATAATTCTTGTAATTGCTTTTTTGTTTATGTTTCTAAATTTCAGGGTTAAAACAGCTTATAATATGGGTTAATATTACAATATAAACTCATGCAAGGGCAGTGCATCAAGTTTATTAATCACTCCTACATCTCTAACACTCAGCTTAGTGCCCAGATCATAATAGGAATCTAATATTTGTTATGTAAATAGCATATGTTTATATGAATTTATGCTACTTGAATCTGGTGAGGAAAAAAATCAAGGGAGGTAATAATCCTACTGAAATCAGCTAACCTAAAATCTGGCATATAGTAGACATATTAGTTATCTAGTGTGACTGTAACAAAGTATTACAAATTTTATTTTATTTTTTAGTTTTATTTACTTGGTACTAGGTATTAAACCCAAGTGTGATCTACCACTGTGTTATACCCCAGCCCTTTTTATTTTTTATTTTGTGTCAGGGTCTTGCTAAGTTGTTGAGACTGGCTTCAAACTTTAAATCATCCCTGCCTCATCCTCCTGAGTCACTGGAATGACAGGCATGTATCTCTGTACCCAGCTAAATATTACCAATTTTAGTGACTTAAAGAAACAAAAGTGTGTTCTCTTGTACTTCTTTAACACAGATATTCAAATTCAAGTGTCAGAAGTGTTGTTCCCTCTTCTTGGTGTCTCAGGTAGAAACTCTTCTGTATCTGTTTCCTATCTTCTGCTGGTTACAGATAATCCTTAGCTTATAGCTGTGAAACTCTAGTCCCTTCTTCCACATCAATGTATGCTGATTCTCAGTGTCTCTTCTTATATGGACACTAGTCATATTGCATTAAAGGCTCATCCTACTCCAGTGACCTAGTATTCAATAATCATGTCTGCAACTTACCTATTAGTAAGGTCATATTCTGATATTTGGGGAAGGACATGACTTTTGGGGGGAACATTTTTTAACTCAAGGCAGTAGATGATCAAAGATCCTGAAAATAACTTCACCTGATAAACAACTAAAGGTTATGTCATTAACATAAAACATGATTAAATTTTGAATTGAGAGACCTCATGCTTTATGTGGAACTCTGCAAAACAAGTTGAAGTGGTAAAATTCACACTCACATAAGAGTTTTCAGAACCATTGGATCTCTGTCCAGGACTTTCAGAATTTTACTTGACCGAAATCCTTCAGGAATGGTTTCAGATTCAGTTCTAGTCATATTCCTGTTCCATTAGAGACCAATCAACACTTTATTATTGGCTTGAGTCTTCCAGCTCTAAAGTGGCCCAGAGCAATGCTTGTTCTGTTTTTATGTTATGGGAAGACCGAAGGATATATAAAAGAGAATGGGTAATTCTATGTATTCTGCAGAATAAGAAGATTTTTCCATGCATGCTAAATGGCAATTGCATTATTGTAAAGTTAGAGAAGATGCAATAATATCAGTCCGTCTTGTTCATTTTTCTCATTTTCCCACAAATATTCACTGTCACATTTATATTCTTTAGCACAGAATCTACTTTTCCAAATAGCTCCATGATCCACATTCTTCAATTCACTTAGATATCTGCTTAATTATTACATTATTAAACAGTATTATCTTCCATACAAATGGAAGATATTTTTATGTTATGTATGTTATTACTTACCTCCACAAGAATGCAAATATTCAAATATGCATATATATATATAAGAAAATCTTACAAGAAAACAAATATTAGGGATTTTATAGACTTTTCTTAAAAGGTGCAAATTGAATATACATACTACATTATGACAAATTTGTTTTCTAAATCAAAATAGAAGTTAAACGTGCACTATAGTTCAGTTGTGACATACACAGAAATTCATTTATGCATTAATTTACATATTATATAATTTTTAGAATCATGACAGACACTGTTTCATTAAGCAAAAATAATTTCACAGGATATACACTCAGTTATGTATTTACTATGAACACATACTATTAATAAGGGGGATTCGCTTGCAAAATTCATTTGTCTCAGAGTAATTGTTTGCCATTGTTAAATAACTAATGATTCTAACTCAATTATTGGTCAGAACAATGTAAAAACCCTTATATTTGGAAAAAGGATGGAAAATCCCAAATGTAAAATAAATTAGGCTGTGTAATACGAGTTGTGTGCTGGATTATCAATGCTTAAATGTATTTTTCTATCCCTTTGAGACTCAAGTTTCAAGATAACTCAATACAGGTGTATAATTTGAAAAAATAATTTTGCTCTCTCTCCACCTGTGATTACCTACCAGGCACTTAGGAAGACAGTAGAAAGCTCAGCAAGCATCCAAAGCAAGTGGAGTCAGCTGGGTTGCAGCGTTAGAATATCTGGGGAGGTGATGCTGTGAAAGTAATCAGACCCGCCTCTGACACTTAGACAGGAGGAATATTAATAGTGAGGAATGTGCAGGGAAGAGGGGAATGCAATTTTTGTTTTGGCACCCCTGGTTGCTAGTAGTGCTGTGTTTACATGAAGAAGGGTTTACCCAGGTCGGATAGTTGTGAGTTGGAATGACTGGATTGATTCAGCTTTACTCCACTTCTCTTGAATGGCCTTGCCTAGCTTTGTCCACTTGACCCTGGATAAGTCATTTAACTTCATGAGTATTCAAAACAATGGCTATTTGTCTAATTTAGAAGTAAATTCATTTTAAAAGAAGCACAGTGGGTACCTAATTAAATAATAAAAAGAAGTTTCTATGTATATAAAAAGAGCAATATGTATCTATGAACCTATTTGTATATGTGATCTACCTAATCTATGGAATGTGTTACTTCCAGAATGAATAGAGGAAAGTGGTCAATTGTAAAGACTTTGAATTTGGACAGATGTGTGTTTGAAAACTAGCCTCACCACTTACTAGCTCTGTATTGACTTGTGTTCTTAAAACTCTCTAAAGCTTACTTAATCTTCACATCAACCCCATGGGTCATTCCTGTTTCTCCAATGAATACATTAAGATAATTACATTCAGATTATTTAGTACATGGTAAAAAAAAAAAATCAGCAAATGCTCAATAAATGATGGGATATTTATACATATATATGCTCAATAAATGATGGGATTATATATATATATATATATATAAACTAGGTTTAGGGTTTTTTGAAAATTAATAGAATGCTGCTTCTGTCCTAGACAAGTTAACAATTTAGTGGGAAGAGCGACCACAGGCAGATAATTTACCATACAACTGTCCCAGCAGTCAGGAATGTAGAGGAACATCCCCATCAAGCCCCGGGCCACTGGAAGGCTCCCTGGTGGAGGTCACATATAAACTATACCTTGCAGAATGTGTAGGGCTTTCTATATTGGATGTTATCTTGGGCTTTTTCTTATTTCTGTAAATCTTCAGTTTAAAAATAAAATCTGAACCCAAGGTTTGGGAAAAAAAAAAAAAAAAAGAAAGCTAATGTATTAGGAGAAAAATAGTCATAAAATAGAACAAAGGGATGACTCTTTATGCGATTAATACATGGCATGGTGCAGAATGCCACGGAGGAGAGCTGTAAGGCACCCTACACCCTTAACAAGAAGCCACAGGCAAGCTTTCTGCGCAAATCCTCTAATCCTATTGATCCTGCCTGAAAAGCAGTGAGGCTGGTCCACAACGCAGAAGGGTGGCAATCGGCAGCAAGTGCACACGGCAGGCACTGCACGCTTCGGGAAACTTAATCATATAACTCTCTTCATTACTCACGAAATCACTCGCTGTCAATGCTCCAGCCACGGCCTCCCTGACTACTGCTGTTTAAGATCCTGTCAATCTTTTCCTGCGATTTTGCCAACCAAATTCACTCAGAGCTATTTGCAGGCAGTATTATCTCAGCTGATAACATTACACCATTCCTATGGCACAGAAATAGGAAAATAAAACCCATTTCAGCCTTTTCTCTCTGGCATTCTCTTTACAAAAGGCAAAGGGCCTGCCTTGTGTTGAATAGGAATGAGGGTCAAAATTCACAACCATATTATTGTTAAAAGCCAAAAAAGCAGACTTTTATTATGCTGAGGAAAATTTTGGCTTTAGACACATTATAACCATGACATTTAACTAAGCACCATTATTATTTGTATAATAATTTTTTATTTATTATTTTAACAGACTGCATTTTGATTCTTTGTACATATGTGGGGTTCAACTTTTCTTTTCTATGGTTGCGCAAGATGTAGATTCACAGCATTCATGTAATCATATAAGTCCGTGGGGTGATGATGTCTGTCTCATTCCACCATCTTTCATACCCCTGCCCCCTCCCTGCTTTCATTTCCCTCTACCTCCCTAAAGTTCTCCGTTCTTCTCTCATGCCCAGCCCCCCACCCCCATTAGGTATCATCATCCACTAATCAGGGAAAACATGGAACTTTGGTTTTTTTGAGTTTGACTTATTTCACATAGCATGACATTCTCCAATTCCATCCATTTATCTGAAAATGCCATAATATTATTATTCTTTATGGCACCAGTATTGACTATCTCACTTTGCATCAGGCCCCCCGCCCCATGCAGCATTTCATTGTGGATCCTCACAGCAATCTTGTGAATTCATTATTATTCTTCTTATGCAAGGCTGAAGAAAATATGCTCAGAATAGTTAAGAAACGTGTCCAAATAGACACATCTAGTAATAGACATAGACGCCCAATTCAACCCAAGTCTTGCCTGTTGGCAGAGTCTTTCTAGTTTCTGCTTACAAGTATCTATCCAATCAATTTTCCAGATGGTCGTTATTGACATGGAGATAAAATCTCTTTTGAGTTACTGACTTCAAAATCAGAGGAAAGTTGAACTAGCCAGCACAAGAGCTCTCCAGAAATAGTGATTAATTTACTTTAGAGAATCCTTAGCAATAATGTTCTGTCATTATACTTTAATAATAGCATGGGACCTAAGGCACCTATAGAAACTATTTTGCTCTTGAATAAGTAAATTATTTCATCCATGTTAAGTTCTTGAAATAGTCAGTTCCAACCACTAACTCTCTGGAGTGCTGGTTTTATTGTTGGGTGCTAGTTAGTTTATTTTTAATATCCTATGGTCACTTAAATGACATGTTCCTACAAAATTATTTTTCTTCCTCAGCCTTAGCATACTTCTTTTAATTTATTATCAGCTCTTTGTCAGCAATGCCATACATCCACCAACAACACAGATACCTTGATAATTTGTTTTCCTTGCTACAAGTAAATACCTGAGAAAAACAACTTAAAAGGGGAAAGATTTAATTTGGCTCACTGTTTCAGAGATTTCAGTCTATAATTTGTTGGTTCTATTGTTGTGGGCTTATAGTGAGGCAGAAAGATCAACATGAGAGTGGTGTGCAGCAGGGCAAAGTTTTCATTTTAAATGCTTCAAAGGCAATACATGGAAGACATAGAATGACCAAGGGAAGAGGCAGCAGTTTGCTGTATGGTGAGTGGCTAGGAAACTCCTCGGTGGGCAGATGAGATCAGCATTAGGACCTGAATATAAGAAAAGAACCTGCCAAGTGAAGGGCTATGTTACAGGTGGAGTCTCAGCAAGTGCTAAAGGTCTGAGATGAGAATGAATTTGACAATATAGGACTAGCATAGATCTTGTAGTTTTCATTATACAGAAGTTCACAAACTCTGTTATCTTTAGAGCCTCTAATCCTTAAGTAGCCAGTGCACTATCTGACTACAAATTATTAGGCACATAAACATATCTGTTGGAAAAATGGATTAAGCATTTGCTTGTTTATATCCTCTTCTATGGCATGAGCTCCTTGAGATCATGAACCATATTTATACAAGCATCCTTGAGGGCTGTCACCTAACCTGACATTAAGAAGGTTCCAGTAAATTTTTTGTTCAAACGAATGGAGGATTGAATAAATAAGTAAATGATACAAACATAATTCAATATTAAATCTTATTGGTGCTTATGTTACCACTTGAATTGCAAGCTACCTTCTAACACATATCGTATCTCTTAACCCTGCTTCACTTTAGAAGGAAGAGGAAATAAAATGGGAAGAGACTAGATGCTGGGCTCATCACCCTTTGTCCTGTTCTCACCTCATTGACCAAGGACGTGTTTGCTACCCGAGGGAGTGAGCTGTCTATGATTATTTGTACTTCCAGTTGGCAATGCCAAAAGCCTTAAGGGGACTGCACTGTTTTTCTGGCTAATGGTTAATCCAAGGTTTCTTTTGCTGCCACCAGGATAAATGGTGCAGGCTGAGAACAAGCTCAGGAATGAAGCAAGTTTTCAGCAGGGAACAAAAGAAAACTGGTGCTGTGTGGTCTTTACTAACTCTCCAAAGTCTGTGTGTGAATTTACTTTAAGAAAAAAGAAAATGGAAATGGAAGTTGGGTGCTCTTAATTCCCCTGATATATTTGTTATTATATGGGGAATAAACATAATGAATTAATAAATGTACAAAATTATGAGTTCTGAATCAATAGGTTCTCTTTGCTGTCTCTTTGAGTGATAGATCAGGATGAATACTTTAAGAAATGTGAATTTTATTTTTCTTCCAATTACAGATGGGAATAATGAAAACTGGAGAGAGGAACTGATATAACCATGGCCACATAAATACTGGATAGAATGATAGAATCCGTATTCCATTTCATCACCTCTTGCGTTTTCAAAGGCATTATCCGTGATTCAGTTCCTTTAATAGTAAAATGGAACATCTTGTTTAACTCCTAGAATTACCATGATGATTTAATGAGCTATAACATGTATTCTCCTTGATTAGATTGCAGAAAAATTAATAGAGCACACATTTTATGCAGTGACAACCCCCACTGTATGGGACTGAAGATGTCTTTGCTCAAAGGTTCTTCAAATAGACTCCCTAGTTGAAGTGACCAGCTTTGCTCCTAATTATCTCTAAGAATGCCTTTGATTATGGGGCATTTTTCTAACCCAATTCTCCAGTGCCAGCAACCACACATGTAAGTTGTACTCCCATTATCCCTGAAGTCATCTCAGAGCCTAGATGAGCAGCGCCAGTTCCTGAGAGGGAAACTACTGAGGCAGGGTGCCAGTCATGGTCAGTGTGCCAGACCATCTTCCTCAGAGTTGCAGTTTACTCTTGAATTCCAGACCTGATCATGTGCTTCTGTTAAAAGTTAAAAGTATGCTTTCTAGGACATCAATTTCTTGATATTACCTATATTCTTGAGTATCAAGTGGGGTAGAATGGACAGAGAAGATGATTAGGCGAGAATACAAGTGGACATTGTTATAGTCAGCTCTTACACTGCTATCATTAAAAGACCTAAGGAGCAATTTTAGAGGAGGAAACGTTAACTTGAGGCTCAGAGGTTCAGAAGTCTCAGTTCATAGACAGCTGATTCCATTCCTCAGGGCTCCAAATGAGACTGAACCTTGTGGCGGAATAGTGTGGTGGAGGGAAGTAGCTCACACGATTATCAGAAGGCAGAGAGGGTGGCTCCACACACCAGATACAAAATATATATCCTGAAGACATGCCCCCCAATGCCCACCTCCTCCAGCTACACCCTACCAGCCTATAGTTACCACTCAATTAATCTCTTTCAGGGGACTAATGCATTGATTGGATTAAGGGTCCCATAACCTGATAATTTCACCTCTAAATGTTCTTGTATTTTCTCACCCATAAGCTTTTGGGGGATACTTAATATTGAAACCATAACAAGGTTCCACTGCATTCCAGTCACTAAACGATTTATCTGAGGATCATCATGTGTTTTAAGAAAATATCACATAACTCCAGTTATTACCTTAAGATTTAATGTTCAGCAAAGCTGTCATTCTCAAAGTAAGACATCCTTTCAAGTGTCAGAGTCAGTACAGCAAACCGCCTCCTAAATACACTACTAAATTTATTTCATACTCTGTTAATTGAATTTAGTGGTCTTTGGATCTTTCAAAACAGCTGCTAAAATGTAACTGAGAAAGTAGATATAATGTCATTTTTGTATGTTTTCTAAATGCTTTGTCATCTTTGCAACAGATGACATTACACTTTGGAAATAAGTTACAAATCTAGGATTACTGGATAATGTGTGAGTATAAATTTCGGTAAATCTTTGCCACCCTCATCTTTCATAATTTCCTTTTAATATTTAAATTTTAATCTTGAAACATTATTTTGACCATGTAAACCTATTTGGGTTGCACCAATTTGCACTAATTTTCTTTACCGCTATTTGAAGAAAAATAACTCCTTCATGGTTTATATAAAATCTTAAAGAATAAAATGATCTTCATGGAAAGGAAATACTGAAAATCTTGAAAATTTATAAGTCTTCGTAGATAGCACAAGGAAGAAGATCTGCGGGTGGGGGTTTAAAGATCATATCATGGAAATGAATTCTACCAACTCACTCATATTCTATGTTCCATTCATGCTTCATATTCCTATCAAATGTGCATGGGTCATTTACTATGTTCCAGGTCCTAAGAGTGAAATTTGGGAGTGAATTAGACCTATCCCTTGACTTCCAGGATCCATCACAGAGTAGGAGACTAATACAAGCTGACAAGCTCACTTGTAAGTATCATAATTGACATCACAAAGGTTTTTCTTTTGTTTTTACCGTGGTGGATTTTAGCACTATATTCTTTTGTCATCTACTTAATATTTTCTATATCTGGTTGGATTTCTTCCAGTCACCAACTGGTTGATCTACCAGTCTCATTCCCAAATAGACTTTTTTTTTGGGTCTCTCATTCTCAACCCTTTCGATGACCTCTGTCTTGAAAGCATTTTCAGGAGCCAGAACCCAAATTTGGCACACTTACAGTTTTGCTAAAAACTGGTATTGGATTGAATTCCAGCTTCAGAGCCTTATTCCTGGGATTCTGAGTACTCAGAGAGCACTTGAGTTTAAGCCAAATAGAGATAGAAGATAAAGTCGTTTGGTCTTTTGTTATCTGACTGCAATGACTATTTTGAGCTTGTATCCTATGTAGTTCTATTACAAATTAACCAACCTTGGTAGTAGGATTGAAGGAAGGTGTGAATGAGGAAGAAGGAAGAGATGAATGGACACTTCCTAAAATTCATCAACTGCCAGAACTTCAGGACATTTTGTCTCATTTTCCCACACCACAAATTTTAGACAGATCTTGATTCAGCCTTAAGCAAATTCATCCAACTTCATCATAAACCCTGTGATGCACTGCTACTATTTTACAACAGTGAAGTTCTTAGGAGTTAAACTCCTAACTTCTGCTAAACCCTACTAACTTCCAACACTCTAATTCTGCAAATTAATGTAATTTGACTATTGATATACAAGAAGTTGATTTGTGTGTGTGTGTGTGTGTGTGTGTGTGTGTGTGTGTGTGTGTGTATGTGATTTATCATGATAAATACTTGGTTCTCTGGAGGAAATAAAAAAAATAAAAAACCCTATGTTCTAGAGGCAGTAAAAACACACTAGTACTCTGATCAAGAAAGTAAATCCACAGATGGAATTGATGCATAAAAACCATGAGCCATACCTGTGCTCTCTTAAGGAAACTTAAAATATTCACATTTCTAAAGATTTTTCAAGATGTTGAAGCTAGAGTAAGAGGGGGAAAAACTTAGTTGAAATAAATAAATAGTGACTTTAAAGTGTCTGTTTAACTTAGGGGAGTTCCTTCTCCTAGATGGTCTTTCAATTAAAATATTGATCCATTTTACCCTCCCCAATTTTGCAAAGCAGAAGTTATGTTTGGATGGTCCTCAAGTTTGACTGATTTTATTTAAGATTGTCCAAAGTCCATAGGAATAGAAATTGGTGTAAGACTGGTATGTTCTGCACAGTTGGTTTCTGATCTCTCTTTTAGCACAGAGAGTTCCTTTTAATCA
Organism: Sciurus vulgaris; assembly: GCF_902686455.1. Lineage (NCBI taxonomy): Eukaryota > Metazoa > Chordata > Mammalia > Rodentia > Sciuridae > Sciurus > Sciurus vulgaris. The sequence goes on along the minus strand of NC_136478.1, from coordinate 23,073,807 downwards.
GAAGTATATAACCTGTATCCTACAGAATGCCATGATGTATGAGTTCCAGTCTAGAACACTGACACATTGTCCTAAAGAGAAACACAGACATGATTCATGGTAAGGGACCCCCTTCCTGCTTTCATACAGTAGGGTGCTCCTATTCAAAGACAAGGTCCCTTTCATTGCCACTCTTAAACCACCAAAGGTCTTTCACTCTCTTAACCTAAAATAATTCTATTTTATCAATTATATTCTTTCCTCACATCCCAGTGAGGATGTGAGGAATGTGATTTTTTTATTCTTCATTCCGTTGCTTCCCCCATGGCATGTCACTCCCTGCAAAACCAACCCCAGTGGAGTAACACCTGCCTGGTGTACTTCCTCTGCTTTCCTTATAGCTTTTCTTCTTCTATCCTTGCACAACAGGAATTAAGATAGAAGTTAAGGAAGAGTTTAAAATGGTCCCTGCCTTTGGTGTCATGGAAAAGGGAAGATTATGAAATTCACTTGTGGCTAAAATCACTTCTAAAATCTTAAAACTCTGAATAATGCCCCTAAAATATTTGGTAGCTTTGTTCTGTGCTTTTCTTTGTTTTAAAATGTTTATGAATGGTTTTATTTGTATCATAAAAAAAAGTATCATGGAACACCAATTAAACCAGTTTAAAAGTGACCATAATAGATGATTTTATAGGTGTACAACTACAAATATTAATTCATTAGAAACATACAATTCTATTCAACATGATGAGAAGGAAATAAAGTTATTCAATCAATGCAGTTTCTGGAAATGATGGAAGGCAGTTTGGCACCACCTATTAATTGGTGTTCTTGAAACTCATTTATTTATTTACTTATTTGATACTGGGGATTGAACCCAGGGACTTTTAACCTCTGAACCAAATCCCCAGTCCTTTTTATTTTTTTTTATTTTGAGACAAGTTTTTGCTAAGTTGCTGAGAGTGTCTTCAAACTCATGATCCTCCTACCTCAGCCTTCCAAGTCACTGGATTTAAAGGTGTTTGCCACCGCACCAGCTTGATGCCCCTTTTTTGCAAATTATTTTGAGGGATACATAAAATGCTTATTTTATTATCTTGCTTCTTCTGAACACAAAGCTCAAGACAAGAACTCAGATACATGATTTTCAACTGCTAGAAAATCCCAGCCATCAGAAATAAGAAAGAGGGAATGTAAGAGCCAAAGAGAAAGTCAATGAAAGGGTGCATTCTTTACTGAGGCTATTTCTGTGGTCAATGGGGGCTTGATAATACTATGACTTCCAGAGAAGCATACAGAACAACTCTAGGAATTTTCCACTTGAATCATGGGATGCAGAGACATTTTTCCAACAGGTGATGTGTTCTTCCACCTCCATTCCTTCTTATTATAGTTGAAGAGATGCCCCAAGGGAAATTAACTACTTTTTCAGAAACCTGCACGGATCAGCTACATCAGGCAAGACTCAGGAGAAAGTGAAGATATGCAGTCATAATACTTGAACTGAAAGATTATTATCAGGAAAAAAAATGGCAGACATGAAAGTGTCCACTTCAGGCCTGGCTAAAATTAGAGGTGAGGCCAACAGTATCTGTTGGGACAGTAGATGTGTATTTAAACATGCCTTCAAGAACCTTTCAGTGAAAAGATATGTGCCTTGGAAATCAGATCATCAATCACTTTTCTCCTTACAGGAATTTAAAGGATAAATTCGAAAATGCTTTTATAGTGATGAAAATATGTGATTTAAACCAATGAAAGTCAAAACTAAAAATACACACTGGCAAGAGGCTATCATTGATTTTCATGTCTTTCACGTGAACCACAAAGCTCATGCCACAGTATGGGATGCAGTAATGGATACCTCAAAAATATTTGATAAAATAATTGAATACATAATAACAGATTTTAATAAGCAGAATATATAGGGGTCAGCTATATTTTCAAATGTACATCATGAGAGATGGAGGGGACATTAAAGGCCTGGGGATTTGTGTATATTGTATCCAGCACTTCATGTTCCATATGTTGAGTGTTCTTCTGAAGACCTGTTTCTTTAACTACTACTAAAATAGGAAGAGTGCAAAATGAATTTAACCATGTTCACTATGGGTGGAAGAAGGGAAATTAGCAGTATTAATTTGACATACTGGATCTTCTCAAAACTTTCTTATACCTCATTTTAAATATTTTAAATAAATGAAATTATTTGCTTGAGCTTACATAATCATTAAGTCCATGAATTCTAATTTTAAGGTTTTTATTTCTTTTCTTGACTTTTTCCTTAAATAATGAGAATGAGAGGGAAATAAAACAGAGATAGTGAGCATCCATTTAGCAGATTTGTGTTAGCATAGAAGATAGAAAGTGTGAAAACTTTGGTATACACTTGGAACCCAATGATCATTATTAGCAGAAATGAAAAATATTCTCTTGTATTAAGGATCTTCTAAGTCAGAAAAATACAGTTGACATGAAATCAAGGGAGGTGAACTGTATTATGTTCTTTCAGGACTGTTAAATAAGAACTGCCTGCATTTCCAGAGTGAAATCTTGGCTAAGATATACTGGAAAAGGTGCCATCTGCTCTCCCATTGTCTACATATAGAAAAGGGACTTTAGTTAAAACTCCTCTGAAACAACAGCTGAGACGGCTTGTCTCTGCAGAGTGTGGCGAAATTGAGGAGGACAGAGCCATGGACTGCTTTTCTGAATGTTGCTGGAGGGTTGCGTCCTGAATCCTATGACCAAATTTAACTAAAAAGAATGTTATTACAGCTAGATCATGTGTACAATACGGACAGATCTACAAACTGATGTGACTATGTCTTTCTTGTGACCTGGCTGAGGAAGTATTGTTAGTATGCTTCTATAATTAAAACTCTGTAACCAAACTCATCAATGTCTATTGCTAGGGGAAAATAGTCTAAGTGAACCAAGAACTACACTGAGCATGAAAAAAGCAAACAAGGGCTTTGGTGCAGATGAGGCCAAGCCATGCAAGGCAGCAAGGGCTCTGAAGATACCCATGTCTGCATTGAGTCAATAAAGGGAGTGACTGAAACAGTGTATCTTTCCTCTTTGTGTATTTCATTTTTGTCATCTGGAAGAATCATTTTACTTAAGAAGTATTACACTGAACATTCTCAGCCACAGGAAAAAAATTGATCATCATAAATTGGAAAAATCTATTATAAAGGGATGCTATATTTTTAAGGCTACTAATGGCATATAGTGTTTGTTTTGAATAACTATAAAAGGAAGATAATAAAAGCTTCATGGGACTTTTATCTCACTTTGGGAGTCAGGGAAGACACAACACATATATTAAATATTAGGAGACTTTTCTTAATTAAAATATCTACAATCTGTGTTCAGGCCATTTTGATCCCCAAAGCTATTCAGACTTTAATTGGAGGCTAGCACTACTGCTTACTATGCAATAGATATCAGAAGACATTTCAACTTAGAAAGTTTCAGTATTATTTGCAAAATGAGGTTAACATTATTTATCCTGACTTACTCACAGGACATTTGCAGTGGCATGTTAAGATCATACACGAAAATAAAATATGTGGATTATCCAATGGAAATGAAGCAAAGGAATTCTTCATTAATTGAGGTTCAAAATTTCAGTGCTTACTTTTAGAAGATGCTTACTTTCTGCTATTTGCTCAAGATTAATTTTGGATTTGAATCCACATCTTAAAATACAAAATAAATCACATTTATTTTCCAGAAACCCAGATTAGAATTTGTTTTGGTAACATATGTCAAAGACTGAGACTTGTTTTTCCAATACCATGGGAATCATACACCTCTGACTTTCTAGTACAAATGTTCACCCTAGGGACCTTGTCAAAAATCCTCCTCCTTTACCTACTTGAGTGATACCTGGGAGCCAAGCCTTGCTTATGAAATGAATTTGCAAGGTAGGTATTCACTGTAAAATAGCCCAGTAAAAAGATGTTTAAAAATGATTTTCTTAGTTGACATATAGAATATCATGTTTCAGTGTTTCCTGCCCCATTTCAAGAGCCAGTGTTTATATACAAAAATCTTGGAATACTCTTGTTTTCATTTCATCTGTTGCAGCTTTTCTAGGAGCACCACTGCCTTCCAAAAACAAGTAAAATGCCTGAGACTACATTAATTTGCATTATATTACAGAACCAGTTGAAAGGATAGATAACTCTGTATGATTAGACAGTAGTTTCAAGTTCTAATATTAGGATTTGCTTTAGCATAAGTATGATGTAGTACATATCAAATCCGAGTGATTTTCCAGTTATTGAATTTTAAATCACCACTGTCCCCATGTCCCTTGAAATTTTGGTGATGTTTTAGTCAGATTTTCCATTGCTGTGGCCAAAATACCTGACAAGAACAGTGTTAGAGGAGGAGATTTTGGGCTTTTTGAGATCTCAGTGTATAGGTGACAGACTCTGTTGGTCCCAGATGAAGGAGAACAACACGGGGGAGGTGTGTGGTTGAAGAAAAGAGCTCAGGACATGGAACAAGGAACTAGAGAGAGAGAGAGAGAGAGAGAGAGAGAGAGAGAGAGAGAGAGAGGGGCTGTTCCACTCTCCAGGGACAAAATATGTATTCTGAAGTTTCACTGTTAATGATCCATCTCTTATAGCCTCATCTTATAGCCTACAGTTACCACCATCTTCAGCAGGAAATTAAGGCACTGATTAGATTAAGGCTTCCAAAACATGATCTTTTCACCTCTACACTTTGTTGCCTTGTTTTATACATGAGCGTTTGGGGGACACCTAATATCTAAACCATTACAGGTGATGAGGTAGATGAACATCTTCCTCCTGTCAACTCTCCATCATGTGTTCTAGAAGAGATCCCACTTTATAGTCTGAAGTGGAAGATGTGACTCAGTCCCAGCCAATAAGAACATTGCAAGCTAAATACAATGATCAGTTAGATATAGAAATGTGATCCAAATATAGTCAATGAAATTCCCCAAAGTTTTTCTTTGAGATTGATAGAAACAATCCTTATGGTTTCTGCTGTAATTACCTGAAAGCATTTATGCCACTACTAATATGTTTTTTACACACTAAGAAAAAACATGGGAGAGAAAATGTCTTATGACATTTTTCTATAACATATTATTATGGAAATTTTCATATGTACAAAAAGATGGAGCTATTTCACAGTGATCATCTGATTGCTTATCACATAGATTCTAAAATTAGCATTATACTCTACACCTATCTATCCATCCCTCTCTCCATTTACCAAGCTTTTGAAAATTCTGATGCATATCAAAATAAGTCACACATTACTTTATAACATTTCCAGAGCTTCTGTGTCTATGATGCAAGGCAGAAATTCTTTTGGAATCTCAGTTATATTAATCAATAAATTTCCTCTTTTGGTGAAGCTATGCAAATGGCATAGTGAGTTTTTAAATTGACATACTGAGTTGTTAAAGTGGCATAGTAAGCTTTTAAATAATAGTTTTACATAATTCTTTGTTATTGAATGGCTGTCCTCCTATCTTTACCCTTTCATAGAAAAGGTGAAAACACAATATTAGGCAAAAATTAATCCAGCATTCTATGGTTCTATACAAAAATCCTCACAATAAATTTCCATAAAACCTTCCTGTAACATAAATTTCCTTTCAAATACCTCTTCACTTGGTAGATGTTGTTTTCATGAGACGATGCTTTATCAAAATGTAATGAGAAATATTGTCATAAATGTTGTCAGTGAATGTGACTACAGAATATTTTCTAAATCACTATAAGGGTATTTTGGAATTGCAGCAGTTACCAGCATCTGTTAATGAGGGTGGAGTTTACTCTATAAAACTTTCAAACCCTATAAATATTAATGGGATCATGTAAAGATCATAAAATTTCGAATAATAGTTTAAGTGATTTCTAACAATAAAATTACTGCCTGAGAATTTTTCCACTATGAAACTTTGATTTTTTTTTTTTGCCACCATCCTGGCCATAAGTTCCCATAAATATATTTCAATGTCACAAGCCAATATTTTAATATTTTCAAAGTTGTGTATTTCTTAATATTTTATGTGTTTTCACCACTGATGCTATTTAAGTATGTGATAAACCTGCATTGTAATTAGTACGGCACCCTCAATGAAAAGATGGAAAGGTCATTTGAAGAAGTGCAGATGTTGCACAAGCTGACAAACTAAAATCAGAATAAATGCATGGAATCTTCACATCTTCATTAGGATTCCTGAATATAAATTATTGGCAGATAGAGGTCATTCCTGCAGTCTTTCCTATTTCTTTCTTTATCTCTAAGTTAATTTAAGCCAATGAAAATTTAATGGATACTATTTTTATACACTCATAATTTCATTCATCCAAATAAGTATAAGAATCATCAGGATATTTTATCCATATACAGTTTTTTGTTTTCCATGTGGTATAAAGGTTGTGCTATTCAGTACGGATAGAATTAATACAGTGCCTTAAGCCATTATTTAAGACATTATTTCTTGACATAACTCCTTATAGGTATTATTCTAAGTACATCCTATGTTTTATATTTAAGTTGCACAACAATTTTCTAAATTATTCATACCCTCATTTTATAGATGAGGAAACATAGGTAAAGAAAGTTTAAAAAAATATGTCAAGGTCACATAAATAAAAATTGTGACCTATTTGATTCCAAAAAGCATTTTTCTTTACAGTAATATTTTTCAAATAGAAAAACATGAGGACTATCAAGAGGAAATCTGTAAACACCCTGGCTATGGAAGCCACTCAGTATGAAGCATACTTTACTGGATGTTAAAGACAGACACTCTCTGTCTAAGATCACATCAGTCTCCTGCAGGTTCTGATGTGAGTGGCAGAAACCAACTATAATGTGGTCATCCACAGGATCCTGCTAGCTCTTAATGTAAAACTAATGCTCTGTAATAGAAGCCCACGGATGATATAGAGAACTAGGGGACCTTTTAAAATATAGACACAGGCACTTAGGAACCTACAGATTTCAGTTTGAAGATATTTTAGAAACAACTGTCATGAGATTAGAGTAAAAATGCAAAGGCCCCTGCATATCACAAGTCCTCAGCAAACGAGAGATGCTTATTTTTGTGGCTTTCATAATAGCAGGCCAACAACCAGGAACATTTTTCGCCCTAAGGGTGATCTGGGTCAGGTATTGCTAGCCAGTTGTCTTTTGTTCTTTTGAGCCAGACATTTGACAGATTGTCATGATTATGATGTCTTTTTCTCTACCTGTGTAAACTTATCAGTCAGATGTGCCAACTTTGTGACCCTGAGCAATGGGGAGAGGACTAAAATGAACTGGGAGCTGTGAGGAAAAAGACTCCCTGTTATGAAGCCAGGATGCTAAACAAATGAATGGACTTGTCAGCTTTTTAGAAAACTCTACACTAGGCAGGAAAAACAGATACAATATTGAAATATAATCACATCACCGGATTCTTTTCCTTCTCCCCTTATTGGTTTATAAACCATTTACCCTGTATGATCATTGCAGAGGCGCCAATTCTATAAGACATATTTTATGTTCTGTTGCATTGGCACTTTTTCCTGTTGCTGTTTGTCCTAGAACACACTCCAGTATTACAAATTACTTGGACTCTTGTCTGTGAAAGCAAGTGTGAAATAGAATCTAGTACGTGTTTCCTTTGGAAGCAATTTGGAGTAATTCAGTGGTTCCAGGGTATGTTCGTTCAATTCCTACTATGTGCTAAAAATTGTCTGGTCTCTGTGAATGCAATGCCAACCTGAAAAACGCATGTCTTGTTTGTGTCTGATTTATAATCTAATGTAGGGAAGGGCGATCCACAAATATTGCCCTTTCTTTGACCAAGCATTTTCTCTACATCTGTGGCAAATTGTTTAATTCAAGAGGAAGATAAAGTTCACCAAGGACATTTGGAATATTTAGAGCTGAATTCTAGGAACAAGATGCCCCTGTTCCATCCATGCCCATTGCAGACATTCCCAATTGACTCCTGCCATTTTCTTCACTGGATGTCTATGTGTTCTCAAATGGTTATAACAAGATTTTCTATATGCACACTGTCAACTATTAGAAAAGACAGACAATATGTGTCCTTTGGGCTTTTCTTGACCTCATTTGTCAGATCTTGTAATTGATACCTGGAAGGCTCAAAGAGGCAATCCTAAGTGACCCTGTCTGGCAGGTGCAAAGTTGGAATCTGGATTACAGTTTCCTTATTCTCATGGCAATATCTTTTTTTTTCCCATTATGCATTTTTGTCTTACTGATGTCTTACTGTCCTCAAAAAGGGGGCATATCAGAAGATACACGTTTGGAGATGAAGAAAGGATTTTATAATTGTATACCAAAGCAAAATATGGCTGAATATCCAATTTTTTCCCTTCCTTTTTAAAAATCATTTTGTTTCATCAATTGCTTTCTCCCTGGTCTTAGGAGAAAAGAGATCCAGTTTCCATGCACAGAGTAGGATTACAAGTTCTACTCATTAGTGCCAAGTCTTGAAATTATGATTAATTTAATTATAATTATTTAATCATATCTAATTCATACATTTAGAGCCTAACGTGATGGTTAGGTAGGCTGGATGCATCTGGCTCTTGTATGACATAGGATAGTTTTATAGCTAGCATTATTCCTATTTTTACTTTGGTTTCTGACTTGAATATTATATTCTAAGTACAAGTGAAAGAAGCCCTATATCCTCATGTTGTATAATTGAATATTTTAACATCAGGTTATACTCTTCAAAAACTCTTTCAGAATATAGTCTTAAACCATCACAAATATCTTAGTACCTGCACTTAGGAGGCTCCTTAGAAACGCAACAGAATTTTCTTCCAGTTCACAAGTTGTCCTTGTTGAAAGGACAGAAAAGCCTGTCAATTAATTTCATTCAATACCAACTATTATTTCCCTTCCTTATACTCAATGGCAGCAAATAATTACAATAAGTATATTTAGTATTAAAGGAATATCATATTCAAACTGACAAATAATAGTGCCTAGCATATAGGTTAAAAATGATTTCATTTTATTCAAGTTTGAGAAGGCAGAATATGTACTATACACTATATATATGAAAATATATATATATATTTACTCTATGATGTATACACACACACACACACACACACACACACAGATGGGGGGAGTAAGATCACCTGAAGAATAAATGCTTACAGTGAAAAATTAATTCCCAGGTATGTTTCATTCTAAATTTTGGATTATGCCAATCGTCTCTTTTGTATTCAGGAAAAAGAAGGAACAATTTCTATAATTTCTCTCATTGTTCAGATGCGCAGTAAAGGAGCATGTGCTAGAGAGTCCCTTTAGTCAAATCTACACCAAATTGAACACTAAAGTAAATAATGAGTCCGTAATTACATAAATACATAAATGAATGTATCACTGATGAAAACAGTCTTTCCTTACAATAGAATTCCAACTAACTAAATTCAAAGTAATGGTATCATTTGGAAGACCTCAGTTTAACAACCATCAGAGAAATGATTGATTCAGGTAGGCAGTGTCAATGTATACTAGTGGGTGTATGTTGTATAAAGATTGTGATATTTATGTGGTCTTAAATTATCTCCTTAGCACATGTTGAATACAAGGCAAAAATAACAACTGTGTGTTTGTAGATGCACAGTTCAAGTGATTGAGAATAGTATGGTCAATTATGGGACATTTGGAAATATTTCACCTGATTGGATGTCATGGGGAAAGCAATGGCAGTCCTCCCCAGGATACTGAGGCTTAAGGAACAAATCTGGAGTCTAATCATGATAAAATATATCCAGACCCAGATTGGGGTTGATTCTGCTGGATAATTGGTCTGTAATAATCAAAAACTGAATCTTTTTGTCAAGATACAAAAATCAAAACCCAAGGAACCATAGAAATATTGAGGGACTCTTCTAGATTGAGGCAAACTGGAAAGGCATGACAGCTAGGTGCCATGCGTGATCCTGTACTGAGTCTTTGTGTCATGAAGAATATGGACATATCATTAATAAGGCTTGAAGGAAACATGTACTGGGTGGTAATAATGTGTGAATATCGATTTCTAATTGTTTCTCTGCTTGTTTTTGGTATCAGGAATTGAACCTGGGGCACTTAACCACTGAGCCACATCCTCAGTTCTTTTTTTGTATTTTATTTAGAAACAGGGTCTCTTTGAGTGGTTCAGGGACTTACTACATTGCCAAGGCTAGGTTGTGGTTTTATTTTAGGGAAATATTTCTGTGAGGGATAGACATCGCAATATTGAGAATAGTGGTCAGGTCTATTGCTTGTACTTAGGTGGTTATATTGCACAATATGTGTGTGTGTATATATATATGTATGTGTGTATATATATATGTATTTGACATATATATTTGTATTGTTTTGATAATCATCCAGCAAATTTAAAATTATGTAAAAAATACTCTTTAGACAGTATCTCTAATGTTCTTTAATGCTATTGGATGTTCCCCTTATGTCTCTTTCTAAGCACATTTCATATGTTTACTAATTTAATCTCCAAAACAACCTCATTAGGCAAGGTACCGTTATTAATACTATTTAATTCCTGAGGGCACTGAGACACGAATGTGGTTAAGGGTTGACCATGGTCATCCAACTAGTAATTGTCAAAAAGAGGAATTTAATTCAGGCCCAGTATTCTTAACTGCTATGTTTGGGAACAGACTGAACAGAGGCAACAAATTCTGTGAGTACCATAATAAAGGTGCTATGGTCTGGGTGAGATCATTAAGAGCACTGGTTGATAGTAGTGTGTGCCCTTTGAATCCTATGTTTACATTTAATCCTCAAAGACATATATGGTTAATATCTGTAGATTGGGCATTTGAGAAGTCATTAGGATTAGCTTGGGGCCATAAGTTTGCACCTCCCCCACAGACGTGCTTAGTGGTTTTATAGAAGGAAAAGAGACCCATGTAAGCCAGCTTGTTGCTTCTCACCATATCATGCCTTGCATGCCTTGGTGAATGCAAAGATTCCTTACCAGCAAGGACATCCTTAATAAAATCAGCCTCATTTGCAAAATGCTGAAGTGTAGAGACAAGGAAGTAGTGTGTGAGGCTTTTCTGAATGAAAGGTGAGTCCAGGAGTCCTTGTGCTTAGGAACATTAACATCCCTTTTCCTTTTTTGGGCTGATGTTAGCACCATGCTCAGGCACAAGTGGGCAGTTGCTGAAATTAGACAAAGGTATTAAGCCATTTTGTAAACATGCCCCCAAAAGTAAAATAGCCAATAAGAAAAGTCCATAAGCTAGTCCGTAAATGAAGTGGTCCCCAAATTCCAAGCCATTTTTACTATCTGGATCTTAAAAGCCTAGTCCTTTGGAATTTATTGTGATTGAAGCATATTGAGTAGCACACCTTTCCTCTGATTATTTCCGTCTCTGTGTCTCAATATCATTCCCAGCTCTGAGTATTTATCTCTAATTTCTCGCTCAGTGACAAAACTCCAGATTTGTTGGAGCAATTTTGGCATTCAAAATGAAACAGGCTCCTTATATTACTGTGAACCAAGGTACCCAGAAGCCCCTATGAATTTCCTATTTCCATATGCACCAGATTTTCACATTCTGAAATGTTTCTTATGGGAACACGAGAAAACAGTTATAATTAAACTTAAGTAGAAAAACTATTTTTAACACACTCTGTAGGATATATTCTGGAGAAGGGGCCTTGAAGGCGAATCTTACATTAGCAGACACCTGGGGACTCAGAGTCAGAGAGTTCCCTCTCCCATCCCCCATCAAATTAATCCAATTTTCATTCATTTATTTATTTTTAGTAAATGGAACAGCAAAAAAAAAAAAAATGCTTATTTTTTGGACAAAGACATAGGAAAAAAAGACTGTCATTTTGCCCATGTCCACATTTCACTTTAAATCAACGCATACATTTTCCTGGCTGAAACAGAAGTAGATTTGCATTCATTTATAAAAATGCCATCTTACTCAGGAATTAAAGCAAAGAATTTGCTAAAGAATCATCTGCTACTTGCTTGTAGAAGAAAGTAAAATAGTCATCAGATTCTGAGTAAGAAAACAATTTATCTCTTGCCCACCCCTATTATTTTCTCACTGTATCTCTTGCCCACCCCTTTTATTTTCTCCTCAATCCAAGAAAAGGACTTTTCATTAACCAATTCCCCATCCCTATTATATTAGAATTCTGCTCTCACTTTATTGAAATACCACAAAGTTAATTGCTTAAAACAACACAAGCTTACTGTCTTTCAATTATATTAGTCAGAAATTCACAGGGGATCTCACTGGGCTATAAGCAAGGTGCCAGGTGGGGTATGCTCCTCATGGTGACCTGAGGGGAAGACCCATTCCCTTCTCTTTTTCCATCTTCAAATCTAGTAGGACAAAGCTGTCATAATTCAGGTTTCCTTTTCTTTGTCTCTCATCTTTAAAAGCCATTATAATTACATCCAGTCTACTTGGATAATAGAGGATATTCTTCCCATCTCAAGGTCAGTTAATTAGCAGCCTTAATTACTTCTGTGACCTTGATTCACTGTGCCATGTAACATAGCATCTGCACAAGCTTAGGGAGTTAAGGTGGTCATCTTTTAGCGGCCTTCTTCAGCTTACTATACTTTCCCGTCCAAAAAATCACTGGATTTCAGTTTCTCTGTTTTGAAATGACTGTGGTCAATTGTGTGCCTGGCACTGTGCTATAATGCAAGAATGGCATGGGAGAGGAAAGTGTGTTTGCCTTCCATGAAATGAAATCCACTTCGTTCTATTTTATCTTACAGCTTCACACAAACCATGAAATCATTTTTGCATCATGAGGTAAATGTTACTTCGAGAAAGGGGGTATTTACTTCATCTTCACCATCTAAAGAATATCCTTGCACAAACAACTTATATTTCCTTTGACTCTGTTCACTTGGGTGAAATGGAATGAAACACATTTTGATTGTGAAAATATTTTACAATCCATAATAACTTTTGCTGTACCTAACATTTCTGCAAGATAAGAAGGGAAAATAATATCTGAGTATGAAACTGTATTTTAGCAGGAAATATCTTATGCAGAAAGTAGGGAGCCTGGTTCTAAGTTAACTGTACAGCCAGAATTCAGCTATTTTAAATCTGTAAGAGCTCAGTGAAAATAAAAGCACCTTTACAGTATGAGCTATGAATTTGCCCAATATTTTATATTGAATGAGAATAATAAGTCAATCCCCCAAAACCAAAGGCCGAATGTTTTCCCTGATAAGTGGATGATGATACATAATGGGGGTGGGGTGTGGGGAGTAAGATAAGAATGGAGGAACTTTAGATTACATAGAGGGAAATGAAAGAGGCGAGGGGGCAGGGATATGAAAGATGGTGGAATGAGACAGACATCATTACCCTATGTACATGTATGATTACATGAATGGTGTGCATTTACACCATGTACAACCATAGAAACGAAAAGTTGCACCCCATTTGTATACAATAAATCAAAATGCAGTCTGTAAAAATAAAAACAAATAAAATAATTGACTCCTGATTATATTACATGTCAAAATAAAAATTGTGACACTAAGAATCAATAATACACAACCACATAGAGAAATATGAATTTCACAAACCTTTATGAATTTCATAAACACAATGTTTCTTAATCCAGACACAATTATGTGCTAAAACTAAGACTATATATTTTTGGGGATTTTATTTTTATAGAATACAAAACAAATTAGGGGAGCAATAGTTCTTGGAAGTGTTTAGACTCTGAAATCAACAACTATGAAGAATATTCTTGGGTACAAATATTTTTCGTTACTGAATTTTAGTGTTGATTATATGAGTATGCTTATTTAGTCAAAATTTATGGTGCTGTATATTTATAATGATGTACTTTGCTGTATGTATAATTATACACACACACACACACACACACACACACACACACATATATATATATATATATATATATATTTGTTTTTAAATGGGTTTACCAGAAGGTAGAGGAAAATCTATAAATTTAGCCTTATATAAACAATTATATAACATGACACACATTTATAATCACAATTACACCAAGAATTTATAGTTTGCCACCATTTCTTTAAAATATAAAAGAGCTCATATAGTTATTTTAATGAACTTTAAAATATATTAAGATATAATGTGTCAATATGAGAGGATTGTGAGAAAGTCACTTATAAATATTTGTGAAAGCAATATATAAGAACCCGAAGTCCAGAACTATGATCCTATTATTTTAATAAGCCTTGTAATTTCATTTACTGTCATTAAAATCAGTCCTTTTCCAAACTTCTCTTTCCAGTTGAACTCTCATATCACTAAAAGCAAGTTAATTTTCTTTTTCTTGAAATCAATGAAATTTTTATAATGAAAACTGATTTCTGAAGGAGCCATGTCTATTTCACGAACAATCTCTAACACCGTACTATTTGGTGTTAGAACAGCCACTGTGATTCATTCCACTGACCATTCAGTCATTCATAGATCAGCACATCATACAACATGGACATGATTTGATGTGTGGCCCAAAACACTTCTAAAACAATCTAGGTGCAGACAGTCATGTAAACAATCTTCACCTGTCATGAGTAAGGTCTAACAATATATTTTACCAGAGGCTTCTACTTAAGCTGATGCCTATTGTGTGGTCTAACACAGATAAGTGACTCTTCGGAGGAATGCTAAATTACTAAATTCCTCCAGAACCCTAGAGGTAGGAATACTCTTGCTGAAGGTTAGTACTTCACATGTAGGGAGGTGATCTGAGACTTAGAGAATGCTAGTTTTGTGTCTTAATCTAAACCATAACATGAGAAGCCTAAATAACATGGTTTTCAAGTCTGTACAGCTGTGTATGCATACTACCTCTTCTTGCAATAAAGATTATGGAAGAAAATTACATTCTCTGAAAACCTATAGTTTTCAAGATATTAAAGAATTTTCTCTGATTTTGGATTTTCCTTTCCTGTTAGTGCCTATCTTTTGATCAATGAAAAGTGATGAGAATTCAGCCTTTAGTCAATGCCCTAAAGGCTGTGCTGACCTGATGGTAAGTGAATGAGTATATGGAAGAAATCAGGTGGAAAGGAAACCACCTCTGCTTCTTGCTTTCTTGCTGTACTCTGTGGAAAAGCCTAGGCCTTAGCTCCCTTAAAACCAGGACTTGGACTTTAATGATTTTGAGCAGTTTGAGCAAAAAACCTACTTATGATAAAAAAATACTCCCTGGGGCATTCAACGGTCTTAAGTAATCAGCATAGATTGGTTTTATAGTCTGAACCATGCCTGGCAAAAAGTGGGTGTCTGAATGCTGGATTCCCTTGCAGTATACATGAGCATGTGCATGTCTGGATATTAAAAGTATATATTATCAGCTCATATAGATGGATTATTTCCTGGACCACAAGAAACATTGTGATTATTAAGAAGGGAAAAAGTGAATCCCACATACTTGTCAAATGCCAATGCAACTTAAATATTACAGTATCCAGGGGTACTCCTCAGGGAAGTAATGACCATCCTTCCTTTTTGAAGCATCTGATGACCTCTGCTTCCAAAACATCTGTTGAGATTCACCATGTTTAAAAGGCATAGATAATGAAGGGTATAAGATAACCAGATCCCTACCCTTTGGAACTCACTATCCAGTATCCTCTTTAGAATATCAAGCAAGTGTGTTTAATCAAAGTCATCCTCTACTGAGGACCTACTGTGAGTCAGGCATTTTCACAGGTATGAGGATTCAAATACAAATATGTTGTCATCCTTGTATTGGAAACATAATCTTGTTCACCATTTGCCTGCAATCACGTGATGTGAACCCACACTTCCATCAAACACTGCTCAGTGGCTCCAGCCCTCCCAGCCAAAAAAAACCCTCAATTTGGCCTTGAAAAACAGCCATAGCTATTCTCAGCTTAAACTTACACTCTGCCTTCTGGTGGTCTGGCAATGTATTTAGAAAATGTAGCGGAATCTAAGGACAACCCTTGTATCTTTGGAAAGCATCCAGTGCCTTACCAGAAAGAATTCTTTACTGAAGCGAATGGTCCTTGGCAAGCATGAGCTCTGACCACTCTAATATTATGCCTGTCGGGCTCATCCTCAGTTGAAAAAGAAATGGAAAAACAGGGAAACCTTAATATAGAAAGAAGAATATGCGCAAGCCAGAGCAACTGTGTTGGCTAAAGTTCTCATCTAAGCACTCAGCCAAAGCCAACTGAATTTTAGGGTAGGTCATGCACTAGAGTTGATCTTAAATATGTGAACCCACAAGGACAAACCAGAGCAGAAATACATTAGCACGGCTCAACTGACCCCTAGAAAGGAAAGCTAAATCCCTCACTGTTTTAGCTAAATACACACTTGCATGAATAACATAAGTAATTTCACAGCTAGTTCTGAGGCTAGACCTTAATTAACAGGGGAAAAAAATCTGCCTTCAACAAGATGTTTCTAATATGTATTGTAATTTCCAAAGAGTATCAGCTAGCTATTAAGTGCACATTTTGGAGCAGTAAGAAAGTCAGATTAGGTTTTGCAGGCAGGCATAAGTGAGTTTATGATGTACTACCATTTTATGACTGAGAATTTGGATAGGTTTAACTAAACTATTTCTGGGTTTCTTCATCTATAAAATTGGAGGGCAATTCCTATGTACCTAGTATAATTGCTATGCTGGGTAAGTAATACAATACCCTGTTTAAAATAAAAGGAAAAATTAACATTAGTCTGTTTTATACTATTACTGTATGAATAGTAGGTATTTTTTAAACTGGAGAAATTACATAGAATTTGGAGGCATCCTACCTTGGATGTAGATTCTAGACAAATCATCTACTAAGCTAATCCCCAGACTCAGTTTTCACATCTCTCACAGGAGAAAAAAGAGGTACTGTTTTTCTAGGATATGAAGGGAAAATAATAATAGAAATTACTTAGCAGGACCCTAACTCTTTCAAGGCATTTAAAATGCCTGGGGTACATTATCTTAATTGTGCCTTAAAGTATCTTTCTTCAATTATTTTCTTTTTAATATTAAGCCCAGATCCAGCAACCTGAACTATGATGTTGGTCATATGATCTTGACACTGAGAGATACATTTTGTGAAAGATGTCTCTTGAAAATTTGATTTGATGATTTGGTTTTATCAGTTCCATAAGAACCAAAGAAAGGGGAATGCAAGTGTCTAATATTCCAAACACACATACTAGAAGAAATTTCTAGTTCCACACTCTTGGTAAAAGGTCTAACAAGTTCAATCCCAAAATAAAGGCACAAATATGTCCCAAAGGGAGTTCATATTAGTGTATTAGCAATCATTCTTTGAAAGTCTTTATTATTATATTTTGCCCTTCATAGCTGAAAATATAATCCTGGCAGAGTTAGAACGGATAAGTGGCACATGCTGATGGTTTTTTAGGACTATAATTTACTTGGCATGGGAGAGGTAACGCAGAGTACCAAAATATTATAGGCTTTAGAATCACAATGTCCTTGATTTGAACCATATTGCACTACTTTAGATTTGTATGACTGTGAGTGATATTAACTTTCTTATACTGTTTCCTCATTGACACACACACACACATACAAACACACACACGGGTGGACATGTATGTATGCAATTTCATTTTATTAATTAATTTTTTTTCTTGTGCCCCAAGAGGCAACATTTAACTTGGTTAACATTCTCCCCTGACTAGATACACTGAAGGATAGTAGTTATGATTGCCTGTCTATAAATTGAGCTGAATTTTATAGAATGTGTTCCTAACTGTCATTGCTATGCTTCGATGCTCATAGCACAAGGAGGCACAGTGTGAAGTGAAGTAAGGCTTCCTCTTTTCTTCCTAATATCTTCCTTCACACTGGCCTTGATAGTCCAGTAGTAGGGTCATAGCACTTCCTTATGGTTTTGGATTCTCAATGTATTCTCGCAGGGTATATTTCTTCATTTGTGGAAAATAGCATAATGTTTTCTAGGAATATATTTTGTTGCATGGCAATGGTGTCCTGTTGTGATCTGACCTGTATCATATCTCCCAACAAAGTCTTCTACTCCATTGTCCTTCTCTTTTTCTGTCTATTTGTGTGTGCGTCTGTCTGTCTCTCTTTGTCTCTCTTGCAGTTACATCCCCAGTTCTTTTTATTTTTATCTTGAGACAGAGCCTCACTAAGTTGCTAACACTGGCTTTGAACTTCTGATCCTCCTGCCTCAACCTCCCCAGTCACTGGAATTATGGGGTGTGCGACTACACGTGTCCCCTTATTTTTAATATATTCATTATTCTCTGATTATAAAGAATTTGCGATTTTTATCCAGACATTTCCTTAATTCACACACACACACACACACACACACACACACACATGCAAATACATGAACATGCATGAGGTAATGGACGTTTTCATAGATACAAATACAATTCAAACCCCAGTTTAAGTTTCGATTATCTGTAAAAGAATCCAACATTATTTATTTTTATTCTCTCTGATTTTTGTTTCTTAAGGCCTTAATTCTGTCCTTCCTTCTTTTATTTCTCTTGTAGATATGAATATTGGTTCTAGAGAACAGGTAGTCAACCAGGGTACAGTCTGCAGAAAGTAAAGGTCATTGGAGATGGAAATGTCCATAACCCTTCCTAGAAAGACTACCTGTGGTCAGAAAGGCACAGAAAGACACTGAACCATCCTGGTAGGTGGTACAACTAGAAGAGGAAAAGACTGAGAAGCCAAGAGGTTGCTCACAAGTTCTCAAAAGTAACCCCTGAGGGGACTTTGCTGACCTGAACAGTAGGAAGAAAAGAGGTTCATTTTAGCCAACACAGGGCTCACCCACTTGGGTTTGAATACCCAGCAGGGAAGTGCAACTAAACAAAAATGCACTAACATGAGGATGGAAGAAAAGCCATTCATAGATTTTTTTGAAGAAAATACTTTGTCCTTTTAAATGTAACTGGAAATGTGCATTTGTGTCTGCCCTGCACAAAGAAAGCAAAACTGAGTGGTTATAGGGAAAGAGGTCTTATGCATGAGTGTCTGATAATAGCTATCAAAAGAAACTTGACTAAACTCCTAAGTTTGTCCTGAGTTAACTTAAGTCTGGGCTAATAGATATTTTTTGAAAAACAAAAACAAAATAAAAACTATAGATCTTTAGATGTGTGCAGGCAAATAAAAGCTATGAAAGCTTACTTGTTTGGGGCTAGGGTTGTGGCTCAGTGGTAGAGCGCTTCCCTAGCATGTGTGAGGCCCTGGGTTTGATCCTCAGCAAAAGGTAAAAATAAAATAAAGATATTGTGTCCAACTACAACTAAAAAACAAAAAATATTTTTAAAAAGTTTACTTGCTTGACCTCACCTTGCTGTCACCACTGTTAGGACCTCTGGTAACTATACATCTGCTCCTATAATTTGGTCCTTACCTTTTTAATCTTCTAATAAAGTTTGTGTCCTCTAGCTTACAACAATTCCATGATAAGATGATGACAGTGGAAATATTCCAACCCATTCCAGCACATTCCATTAACCCAAGAATGATCTCTCTGTGTCCCCATTAGGTAAGGCAGGAAGAGAATTTAGTCCCCTGGTTTGGTCCAAAAAATGTTTCATATTAGCTTCCAGTGGTTACAGAAGACAGAACTTTGCCCTTCTGTACCTCTTAAGAATAAGGGATCTATGTCTGGGGTAAGAAATGAGATAGGAATTTGAGGATAAATGAAGAGAGAAACTGAGTCTCAAAGGAAAAATTCACAAACCACTGAAATGCAGAAAAATCCCTTGTCCATGCCTTTGCAAGAAGTAACCTAAGGGCTAAGTACAAGCAACAGAAAAACTGGTGCCAAAACATCTAACTGTACTGGCACCACCTAGTCCAGCTTGGAGCAAATGTCCCTCTATAAATATTTACACCCCGCACCAGTAGGTTACTCTCTCCACCCTTGAGGATGACCCACATTCTCCCTTGAACCTGTCTATGCATTCTTAATACACCCTTTCTGTGTTTGTAATAAAAAAGATGGTCCTCAAACTCTTCAAAATATCAAAACTTTCTCTTTCCCCCAAATACATGGAACTAAAAAAAAAATGAAAGCCCCTAGGTATGCAAACTATTTTAAAACCACAGTGGCCAAGACAGAGATGATGCTAACTTGCAAAGAAGACAGCATTAACTGCAAAAGTTTAACTACTTTTTTGAACTCTAATGATTTCCATTGTCAGCAAGAATACACAGTAAGGGACAGATGATGATTAGTTCATATCTAGAAAACTATAGAAAATCAACTATTAAAGAGGTTTGTATTATATTTGATTTGATAATCCATAGCTTAAGTAGGTCTTGGTCATAACACAAAGTTTTTGTCCATCCTATGTGTGGAATGTGTTACAATCTGCAAATCAATAATATGTTTATCTTTCTTCTTTCTGTTTTCAAGCAGATTTTCTGATAAACCATTTCGTAGGAACAATAAATAGATAATAAAAATGTACATTAACAGGTATTTCTTCTCTAAAGTCAACCACACTTTCTGTTTAACCTATATCAATTTATTTCTTTTAAATGAATGAATGAAGCTCATTCTGCAGGCTATGAATTGTTTTAGCAGTTAACATACCTCATTTTCATATGAACAATATATGATGCCAACTTATAATCTATTATTATTTTTTATGAATCCCCACAAAACAGGGCATTGTGTAAAGTCAAATAGACCTTATGTTATATGGCATCTGAATTCTTGTGTTATTTAAAAGCTGATGTTCCGTAATGGATTGGATTGGGTAGAGAAAAGGGAGGAATATCAGAGAAGCCTTCCAGATGAATGACAGTATGACCCTTGAGCTGAGTCAAGAGTAGAGAGCAATTCAGGCTCCACAATACTCTGATTCCCATGTGTCCTCATGAACCTTTTTTTCTTCATCAGAGATGTATAGTTCTTAGGAACTGACAGCATGGCACAGAGTGAAAGGGCTATTATTTACAATGACAACCTTAAATAAATGCATGTGTGTGGCTAAAGATGAATGTATGTGGGGGCAATATACCAAAGGAAGCCAACAATTCTAATTTATCTTATGTATAACTAGCATATCATTAAATAGAGGTCTGTTAATTGATCTCATTGATAGCAACAGACAACAGATAAACTGAGCCAAGCTATGGCAGTGGAGTTCACACTAAATATTTTTCCAGACCATATTGAGCCACACAATTAAGCTGAAACCCAAAGAAGGGGTCTACCTACCTACGTACCTTCCTTCATCCTAGAACTGGAAATTTATGTTGCTGTGAGTATTCAACATCTGAGGTTAGAGTATCTTTTGAAAATCAAACTACTAAAGTTAAAGTCATTAACATTTATGAAAAAAATTGGTAACACTGAAGCAATTTTCAGTGTTAATTAGTGAACATGAGAATTTCTAAAATTCATGTGAACACGGTCTTGCTAGGAAGGGGAGAGGGAACTATTATTATTGAGAAATAGGCTAGGGAATTTTTTATATATTTATTTCATGTGAAATCTTTGCCCGATAGACATGTTTTGTGCAGTTTTAACAACAATAATATTTAGAGTCAGAGAGATAGAGGTCTTTCCATGATCAAGGACACCAAGAGTGGGATTTGAGGTCAAATATATCTAATTTGTCCATATATAATGGCTATAGCTGCAACACAACATGTCTCCTCATTTTCTTTTCATCTCTCTCCTATCTTTTCCTCCTCTCCCTTTGTGTCCTTATCATTCAAAGGACAAAGGCAGAAAAGAAAAAAAAAAAAAAACTCACAGCATAGGTGTTATGTCTCCCTCCCTACTCTACTGATGCTGATGAGACAGGACAACCAATTATTCCCCACACACTAAGATTGCATGGGGGAAAAAAAGGGAAGATTGCATGCTAGCTACCCAGCATGTCAATCAGTGTGATTAACCCCTGAGTGGCCAGGCCATCTTAGTGTGACAGCCACAAAGAAAAGAACTCTTCTTTATCAAAACCCTCAGGCCAAAAGTTCATGGTTAAGGATTTAAAAGGATTAAAAAAAAAATAACGCTAAGATAAAATGGAAAATTAGGTAGTTAAAAATTTTAAAAAAGAGTACAAGTTTGGAAGCCTGAATAGAATGTATAGTTATTGGAATACACACACATACAAAATAATGAAAGAGTGTAATTTTTCCAATTAGTGTTTTCCAAAGTGTAGTTCAAGGTCAATCTGCCTCAGAATCCTTTAGAGTGTTCTGTGAAAAAAATACTGATTGCCAGTGGTAAGACAAAATATTTGCTTCAGAAGGTATAGGATATCTTCTGAGAATATGCATTTTTCAAATTTCTAGGATGATTATTAGCCACCTCAAAGCATAATAATTACAATGAAAGGTAGAAAGATCATATTTGGAGTCAAAATGAAAGCAAGACCTCTTAGCAGAGTGGAAACTTGGCCATATGCTACATTGTATCATCCATTGATATTATGTTTAGTCTTAGATTGAGTGAACATATAATTCTACTTGGATGACAAAATATATCCTCTTTTGAACTTGCCTATAAAAATCTGAAGTCAGGTTGGTATTTGGCCAAGCCATAGTCACAGCTGGGTGTCTGCAGTCTGAGTGATGCTCCAGTAAAACTCCACACAAAATATTTGATAAAATTTTATTAAAGTGGAGCTGAGATTAGTGCCTTCTCTGCACACAAAGACGCGGAAGTGAGGTTATTCAAGCTTTTGGCTAAATTCTAAAGGTCAAAAAACACTTCTCCGTTTAAATGAATGCAATTCTCCCTCTTCTTTCAGAGGATGCTTCTCTTCTGCATTATCGTTTCACTCAGAAATCACCTTTCCCACTTAAGAATTTAGAAACAACACCCCTGTGAACATGTGCCAGATGTAGCTTTTATCCCCCTCCTATGATTAATTCTGTTTTTTTTTTTTGTTTTGTTTTGTTTTGTTATTTGACACAAACGCATGGGTGTCTAGGATATAGTATTTTCTTTTTAATGTGTAGGGAAACAAGAAAACCCAAGCTCTCTTTTCACTCCTAGAAAAAGCACAGCCCAGAATAATACATTCATTGTTTTACAAAGGAAAAGTATTTGATGGTGTCTGAGGAATACAGAGTGCTCGAATGAAAACAAGGCTGCAAAGAAAAACGGAATGAGAAATAGGTTTGTTTTGGTCACCCAGCAGCAAAACCTACCATGCACATTCACACAAATACACCTAAAACTTAGCAGTCACTTCATGTCGATTCCTGACACCAAAATAAAATAAAGATGGAACTTTAGGGGAATAAGACAAAGAGAAGGAGTGGAAATGAAGCTGCCAAGGAAAACAGAACTGATTTCACAAAGGTCAGTGCAGTATAGGATTAGTTTGGACTAAGCCTATACTCCAGTGTAATTTGCAATATATTTCAATACTTCAGAACAAGTATTTCTAGCTACTTTTAATACCAGCTCTGAGCCATGACTATCTAAATAGACAGTGGGCATTAAAGTTCACAGGGCTTGATATTGCCTGCAAAAATGGAGTCCAACAGAATTTGATTTTATTGCTACCCTCTGCCTTTATTAAGGCCCATAGCCAATGGCTATTAAAGTGCTTTGCACTATCTGTCAGCATGCATGGATGCATGGGGATTATTTGTTACAGAATTGAAGTCTAGAAGCCAAGTTCCTTAGCCATAAGTCTGGAATATTAATTATTTCTTTTTCATCTCTTCTATCAGACCTGTGGTACTTACATTCTCCTTGGAGGAAGTAGGAGGAGAATTGGAATTTTTAAATCTGCAACAGTAGGGCTTTATGAACAATTAGAGGGTCAGACCTGCAAAAGGATTGCATGAATTCCTTTCTCAGCCTCCAGATTACTTTTCCTGTACTTCCTCGGTCTCCCTTTAGGGAACTGCTATATTGAATCTAATCTTCATGGAGGTATTTTTCAATGTTCTATTTGAAACTCTCAAGAAACATGCTCTTCCTGAAACTTCATATGTGCATTTAGTGTGGGGGTTCATGTCCAGGCTCAGCATTTAGAATGGATTATTTTAAGACTTTGAATATTGATCAAGGAACAGAAATAAGATTGGAGTTTGAAGGACTTATTCTATTTAGTGGATGAAAAGGCTTGGACCAGTAGGTCACTGCTAACATTATTGACAGTTTCTAGTATCCTAAAGTTCCTTCATTGCAGGTTCACTTTATTGGCCTTGTCCCTCAGCTTTTCTGTTGCCTTATCCATTTCTCCATTTGAAATTGACATTTGTCCTTCTGAATTATGGTTCTGATACTTGCCTTTGTTCTGATAGGGTATTCTGCCACCTGACCAAGTCTATTACAAAAACAACCTCTGGAAACACATTCATAGCATATCACTACCTGATTGAGCCCATTCAATCCTTTTGTCATCAATACCACCTCTGGTTTATCCAGACGAATAGAACATCTTCCTTGTTCTAATCACTCATGGCCTTGAGTTTGCTTCAGTTGGGATCCCATCTGGCACAAGTAAGAAATGGAAACCCTACACCAATAGTTTTAAAAATAAGGGATTTATTCATTACAGGCAACAAAAGAGTAAGATGTCTAGAACTTATAAGGAATTGTTCCTTGGCAGAGTCCTGACATCACATTCCCTACCATTTCCCCAATCCCTCCACCTCCTTTCCTTGTCTGAACCACTTCTGACTTTCATTCTTGTAATGACTCTTCAGTGGGCATGAGCAATTCTTCAGGCTTTGTGCTGAGGAGAGGCTGAAGAGCCCTTAGCAGGATGTTCCTCTATACAATTATCACATATTCTGTGTGGTCCAGGCAGCTTCTTACAATGCTAAGTACATGGGCTTCTGGATGCAACAGATCTGAGTTTGAATTCATGGCACATCTCAGTGAAGATGGTTAAATTATTGAATGTGTTTGAGGCTCCATTTCTGCACCTGTAAAATGTGGTAAACCTTTCCTACCATCAAGGGATCTCGTGAGTTATATGTCTTGTGAAGGAGTTAGCATGCTGCTCGGAGCACAGATTAGGTTTTTATTACACACTTTATTGCATAATACATATGTATATCTAATCATTGTCTTTTAACACACTAAATATGTGCAATCTTTATTTGTCATTTAAATATTTTATATTAAAAAAGAGAAAAGAGCAAATTCCTGGGAATCATACCATGGGTCATACATGCACAGATCTTCATCCACTCAAGTCAATTTCATCTAGCTAAATTCTACTAACACAGAAAAATTCAAAATTCTCATCACAACCCACAGAAAGCATTTCTTGGTTTCCTGTGGAGCCATTTGTGTCTACGCTGGAAAATAAGTCTTTGTATTTCTAACTCCAGAGCAAGACATTGAGCTTTGTACAAGACACATTATTTACTCACAGCATTAAACATAATCTTTGGCACAATGTAGCAATTTCATGAATGTCTGACTAAACATAAACATTCTATTCACAAATCTCTTGCTAATAATAATACATTAAGCCTCAGTTAATTTGCTTATGAAGGAAAATGTTAAAAAATTTTTTTTCTTGCTATCATATTGTCATGAGGACTAAAACCTACATGTAAAACTCAAAGTGTAATGTTTGCAATTTAATTAATTTCTATTATATTTTAGTTTTAATTTTAAAGCCAATATAACATTTAAAAAAAATTTATAAATGCAATTCAACCATTGACTTTCTTTCTTAAATGTTAAAGCATCTCACTTGTAAAATAAATTCACTGACCAATGGGCTGGGCTATAAAACACTCAACACTGATAATGATGATCCTTTTAGGGGTCTCAGAGAAAATCAAAATGCTTAACAAATGCCTTTCACTTAAGCTCATAAAACTCAGCATCAAGTGGCCTTGCTGCTGTTAGGACCATTCATTCCTTCTAAAGTATAAGATCTAAAGTCAATAGAAATAGGAAGGCAATGTCTTTTAAATTTTAGTACCATTTCAAGGAATTTTAAATTTTTAAATAGAATGCATGACCAAATGTGCAAATATTTCAGGGCCTTTTATGCCACGTCTCTTCTAAAATTTCAGAGTAGGAAAAATATTGGAACCTATTAATTTCTTAGATCTCTTTCCAAATATAAGTAATTAATTTAGTTAAGGTTATTTAGTCAATTCCTTTTATCTTTCAAACTTTTTGAAAATTTTATCTGTCTTGTATAGTAATAAAACCCAGTATGGTATATGATTTAGGCAAACTAGGATTATTTTCTGCTTTAGAATCTTTGCATGCTTAAATTCAATAATTCTATATTTAGCAACTGCTACACAGAAAAATATCATAGATGCACACAGACTTGTATTTGCAAATTTTATTTGTAAATGTACTTTCGTTGGATCCATTTCTTCTACTACAATATACATATACAACATTTGGAGAATTGTTAAGTTATTTATGGGTGATCTCAAGTTAATCATTATGCAAGCTTTCAAATTTGCATTTGGAAATATTATTTTAATGACTTGGAAAAAACCTTTTGAAATGCTAAAGTGAAAAAAGCAAGATATAAATTTCATGTAGCTTCAATTATGCTGTATTTGCCATTTTGATTTTATATGAAAAAATACCAAAGGACATATTTCATAATGTTAACAAGGATTATAATTGGTTAGTTGATAGGATTATGGTTGATATTAATTTTTATATGCATTTTCCCATTTCCTATAATTGGCATGTTACTTATTTATAATAAATAAAATAATAACTTTTTAAAAATGACACTGATTGTTTAGGCTGGCAATTAACATATTGAATTAAATTTCCTTTTTAACATGAAAGCTTTTGAGAGAGAATAGCATGTTAAAAGTAGAGAGAAGCATTTCTATTACAGAGTAATGGAAGTAAGTTCAAGTGATGGAAACTCAAACCATCTCCAGATTGAATATAACTTAGACAAAAATCTCATGATTATTTTCCTCAACTGGGATTCCAAAAAAAAAAAAAAGAGAAAAAAATGTTGATCTCTTAAACTTGCCATGATCATGTATAAAATAGCAATATTTTGCCTTGGTTGTTATTATCATATTAAAAGTTATTTACTGGGATGTGCATTCTATACTCACCAGTCTAGCAATTGCTGTTTGTGGAAATCAATTGCTATTTTTATATCAATACTGAAGCAGTGCCCAACCTGCAGAGATCTTTAATCGCTCTTGAGTTTTTTACAGCCCTTCCTCTAATACAAGGTCTGGATTTCATTTTCATGCTGGAGTTTTGTTGTGCAATCTTGGTGGCCTTTTGCCATCGCCATTACTTACCACTTTTGCTCATCTCTCTATTTCTGATTTTATTCCTTCTGGACTTGATTTCTTGCTGCTCCTGACACCTGCTCCAGCCTGATAAACTGACAGCTCCAATTGTAAATCTTGCCCCGATGCTTTCCTTTCCCAAGGATGGAAAATAGCATGTTCCAATGGGTTATAACACTTTAGCAAACATCAGGAATCCTGTCCTTTCCACTTTGGAACTGTATTGTTAAGAAATAGACGTGTTGCTCCCTCTATCTGCTAAACTTTGCCCCCAGTGCCTCTGCCCGCTTTCAGCTGGATAATGTTTACCCCTCCAACAAGCTAATTCAAGTGACATCTCCTTAAGGCAACTACCTGGCCACCCTCCCCAGTAGTATTCCCAGGCCTGTGCAAAGGCTAGGTTCTGTGGTCTGCAGGGTGTTCTTAGAGATCCTGGTACTCCATTCCATCACTGCAAGATCCTGCTATGATCACTTGTCATTATTTGTCTGTGTCACAGTGTTTCTCATGTTTAGCAACTTTTTTTTTTCTTTTCTGGCACTTCATACACTGCAAATTCTCAATCAGTACTGAGGAAATGGTCACCAAGTGAATCATAATGTGCAGAGGAAAGAGGACACTGACTCCAGAAGATTTACTCTGAGAAAAAGTGAAGGACTCACATTTGATAATGAAAATTCAGATTCCGTATACTAAAAAAGCAGTCATGCAAATGCAGTGTCTAAAAGTGTGCCTGTGCGTATGCAGATCTCCGTATACTTCCTGTACACAGCGACATCCTCCTTGGCAGAAGCACCTGCATTGGACTCTGACATTGCCCATGAATATTCCGATTATAAAATCCCGGCTTTTAGGAACCAGATGTCCTTAGCAGATTTTAGTCAATTTAAGTTTTTGATTTAGTCCTCCTTTGAAAGTTTCATTGCTAAATTATCATGGATATTTCTAGCTGGGGGTAATTCGAGGTCTATAATTTAGTTGAGGATGAAGGACACCATTTGGTGAAAGTTAGCTCTTGATTCTAATTTTTATAAAATCCTGTTACTTGTTTCTTTGCTCCTTCTTTTCCCCTTATGATCAAGACAAATGTACAGATGATTTTGACAATTTTTTCTTCTATTTTCTTGTCACAAAATTTTGTTCCCCCCACCCCTGAAAACTGACCAGCTTTCTCTTCAATATGTGCAATGTGGCAAACTCATATTTTAACATGTTTTTTATAGTAAACAGCTCCAGGATGGCTATAATTGAGATTCTCTTCCTTAGGTTGTATTGCAGATGAAAGTTTCATTTTGCTTATGCATGATTTAAAAATAAGTATGTTTTTTATTATAATAAAATTAGCAAGACTTATTAGATACAGTTGGCAATGTAGAGAAAACGAGGAATAAGCAAAGTATACATACTGTAGCCCCTTAATGCAAATTCAATTATTATTAATAATGTGAAGCTATTTATTCTCAGTTCCTTGGTTCCATGCAGTTTTACATTCTTGAGAACACGTTTTATGTAAAACTTGGAATTCATTTTTCTTAAAATTGCCAGAGTGCTTGGGTTCCAATTCCAAATTGACTTCTTGCTACCTGAATGACTTAATAATTTTCTTAACTTCTACCGTGCCCATCTGCAAAACAGTGATCATAATAACAATTACCTCCCAGGTGCTTAAATAGTCCATGAGACAACATAAGTAAAACACTTAAAATCTGCAGTATAATTATGGCAACATTGATAATGATAATATTTAGAATTGCTAATACTTTTAAAATGTCAGATAGTCTTTTAGATAACATTTTCCTCCTCAGGAAATGAAAGAAAATATAATGAATGTTACAGAAAGATTGCTGACTTTCAGGACAGTAGCACCTATTTTGATATTGATCGCCACATTAATGGATGATTTTTTTCTTTTCTTCTTCTTTTTTTTTTTTTCAGTACTGGAGATGGAACCCTAGCCCTCACACGTGCTAAGCAGATTCTCTGCCACAGAGTGACAACACATCAGTTTACTAATTTCAACTTCATTTTCCACAACTTTTTAATAAGTATAAAAGAAAATAACTGCCAATGAACTTATTTCACTATGCCCAAACAAGTATGTCAATTCATAATTGTGAAAATTGCCCATAACTTATATCCCAAGGGAAAATACAGAAGAAGGAGATGAGATAATGATGCTTTCCAGGTATTAATCTGTCCCGGCTCAATGAGTCATCTGATTTAGAAACACTCATTTAATATCTCCTGCTTTTTTAAAAGTCATCACTGATTTAACTCATTATTTGAAAACAAATATTTATTTTAGCTTCCCTCCCCAAAGTCTCTCAGTTTAGAATGCTATCATTTTGCTGTCCTTTAAAAAAAATATAATAAACCAACCCCTTGATGCCTTATTCTGTTCATTTCAGAAAAACTACTTGCTGTAGAGGGAAAAGAAGGCATGATGGTTAAAAGAGTGGGAGAAAGGAGTTAAATTAGCAGAGTCGATAAAACAAGTGAAATTCTATTACACGGATTTAGGAGAAAGAAATAGAAACAAAATAAGAAGAAAAGCAGGCTGATGCTCTATTGTATCTACAGTTTTGTTACCACCAATCGGAAGGTCACCAAGAAAGCAAAGGAAGGTGCACCAGGCTGTGCTTAGGTTTTAATACAGATGGTAATGTAACTGCTCAAGCAGCTCAGTCACACAGCATGCAAGACCGTGCGGGGGATGGAGAGAAAAAAAAAAAAAAAAAAAAACGCAAAGGAAGCAAACCCCATCAGAATAGGACAAATGCACTCTAGTGCTGTTCCTCATGAATGAAGGTTTGGAAAGCTTCATGAAAAGTTCTTCAACTGCCAGAAGATTAAACTCACAAGCAAACCAATTTTTGTTAATTGTGTAAGTGTTAGCCTGAGTTTTGGGCATTGCAAATAATTTTAGTTTTCTCGATGACTCTTGTCTGTTTACTTTAAGAAAATCTAGAAACCTTCCACTTGCCAATGTTACTCACCGGCATAGTACTTGACATCAGATCACATGGATCCTGAGAAAATGGATTTCCAGTGCCTGGTTTTCTGTGCGACCTATCTTCAAAGCCAAATAATCTCTGTTCTTGTCATTTAGGTTCAGATTATTTCTGCCTGCTTTTTAGAAACTCAATATGAATGAATCACACAACACATTAATGTTTTTATGCTTGAAGGAAGGTTATTTTGCTTAACATTATAACTGTGCAATGCATCTTTGCTTCCTATACAATTGAAGTTCATTCATTCACATTAAATGGTCTGAATATACCTTAATGATTTTATTCTACTGCTAATGTACACCAGTCATTGCTAGTTAGATGTTTTAATAAAGCTTTCATGTATGTGTTTTCATCTTTGAAACAAAATTCTCATATATTCTTATACATTTCTATTGGAAATATTGCTAAGTAAGACTGTATGTGCTTGATTTTATGGGGGACTTTTGTCTAACTTTATTAAAAACTGCCAAACTTTTCCAATATTAATATTTAAACTTCTAACTATCATTCTATGAGTATCTTGATTGTTATGTGTTCTTGTCAGCACTTTGCATTATTATTATTATTTTTTGTACCAGGGATTGAGCACAATGGCATAACCACTAAGCCCCACATCTCCAGCCCTTTTTGTACATTTTCTTATAGATAGGGTCTTAGGGCCTCTCTAAGTTGCTGAGACTGGCTTTGAATTTGAGATCCTCCTGCCTCAGCCTCCTGAGCCTCCACCACTGTGCCCAGCTTATTTTTCTTCTTTGTATTTTTTATTTATTTTCACTTTTAACTGTCCAAATAATGGTGGAACTAAAAAGTGGAAAGAAGTGATACAATGATTATGTACTGAAGAAGCTCAAAATAACCCAGAGTTCAGTTAATAGAATTAATAAATGAGTTTGACAAAATTGATAAATATCAACCTAAAACAATTAATTGGAGATTATTTCCAATTTTCTGGCAATTGGAAAATAAAATTTTAAAATAAATTTCGCAATACCATTCAGAATATTAACTACTCAGACTCTATCTACAAAAAAGTCTCATGCATTAAAATTAAAATACAAGAAAAATATTTTTAAAACCAATTAAGTGTGTGGAAGAAGTTAAAGCGTTCATGACAATAAAACACTTAAAGCCACTGAACACTTGAAATGAGTAAAATGATACATCTTATATTCTGTATATCTGCTCCACAATTTTAAAGAAATTAAAGAAATGGAGAGGTACAAAATCTGCTTCTTTCTGAATCTGTCTTGTAAAGCTTCAGTAGTGTCAAAATTATAATCATTACCAAATTTCAATCAAATTTGAATAAACATTTTTGAATAGTTATTCTATTATATATATAGTGATGCAAAGGCTGAGAACATGTTAGTAGCTAATAGAAAGAATAGAGAAAATAAGTGCCATAATATTTATTTATAGTTATTATGTCAATAAAATATAACTACAAGTGTAGAGGTGTAGGTGTTTGAAACTAGAAAATACAAATTCAGAGCCTTGCATATATGGACACTTGAAATTTTGGAGTATCCTAATGTAGTTGGAATTGACAATAAGGTTTTGCACACATGAACTATATAGGAAAGTGATAGTACCGTATATTTAATAAATTCCAAACAACAAGAACACAAAAGAATCTCACGACTCATTGCAATGTGATTTGAAAAAAGGCATCTATAGAGGTTTCATAAGTATTATTCTATAAAGGAATTAAAAAAGCTACTGGGTTAAAAATAAGCAAAATTGGTTTGTCTTAATTTAGATAATGGTTTTCATTGAATGACTTGATTTCTTTGAAATTCTACTTGAATTCTAGAAATGATTACTTATATGGTTTATTTTAATTAGGTTAATGCTAAAGACTACAGCTTCAAGAACACTATGTCTTTGAAAACTTCCATGGAAAGTAAATTTGGATGCTATCAAAAACTTGGCCTCATGAAGATTCTATGGGTATGCAAAGTTGATATAGATAGCTGTAGAGAACTCTGTTGGATCAAACAAAAATCAAGAGTTGAAGTGGATCTTAATGGTCAATAAAAATTTCATTCAGAAATTCATTTTAGAAGTAATTTTACAACCTTTTGTTCCCATGAACAACAAGATGCTTGCCACAAATAGGCAGTCAATTACTATTACCAGTGAAACTAATTAATTAATCTAGTTTAAGCACTCAGTACATCAGTTTTAGCTCTAGTATTTCTAATATGAAATTTTCCTTCTCAACAATTATGATCAAAAAGAAGTTTGAAAGCCAATGCATAGAAATGCATTTGAAAACATCACGTTTGGTAAGCATTCAGTTAATTAATATGGTATATAGCAGTGCTCACATCAAATGTAGCTTTCAGATTTGTGTTTAAAAGTTGACTGGCTTCATGAAAACTTGGATCGTTTCAGTATGCAGTTGCTTAACAAAGAAATGAAAGCATATATTGGCATTGAACTTTTATTTCCTATATTCATAAAAATCAACTTGTGTCTATATAGTGTTTATTTGATTTTTAGTGGCTCAGGTTTCCTTAATCATTGGCAGACACTCATGAGCTATCCATAGAATAGACCTCCCAAGGTGATTATTAGGGTCATCTTCAAGGGACTGAATTTTTAAAGCTTCACTTCACATGGGTAACAAGGGATGGGTCAACAATACCCTTGGATGATGCAACTTCTGCCACTGTGGAAAAAGGTAAATGAGTCTTCTCCAAGTAACTGTCAGAGAAAACTATAGAGTATTTTTTTTTTATTGTTGTTATTTTCCATTTTTCCTCAAATGCTGAGTATAAATTTTTAAAAATCCAATTTTTACTCATTTAAATGTATCTCAAATGATTACTTATCCCATAAGAACATAAAGATTATGTTAAAGTTGGAAAAGACAAAAAACAAATTCAGAAAGTCATACGAATAATATAACTACATCTGTGTTTTATCAATAAAACTTGATGAGGCAGAAATTGTATTTTCTCCCGGAGGCACTGAAACTAGTATACTCATAATGCTATGATTGTATTCCTGGTGTCATGAATGAGGTTAAAAACTGTATCTACAGCATTATTCCCAGCATCCAGAATACTAATGGACCAACAGGGGGGTTATCTCTTCTGAGCTATAAGGATTGAATCTGAGAAAATGAGAAAAACATGAGATAATTAATCTAATTCAAACACCTAAAAACTTTTGTAAAATGAGCACTACTTAAGTAACAGGGGTTTTTTTTGTTTGTTTGTTTGTTTGTTTTTAATTTTCTCCTACAGAATTTTCTCCCAGAAAGTCCATTTTTTTTTCTTTTTCTTTTTGATTGAATATGCAGACTCTGTCTGATCTAGAGACATGTATCAGGAGGTTTTAGATTGTGATTCATGGACAACCTGTGGAAAAATCATCCATAATTAGAAATGCAGATTCCCAGGCCATACCCTTAAAGGTAATAACAGAATCTTTTGGAAAGGCCTGGATATTTGCATTTTTCACTAGTTTCCCTTGTGATTCTCCTATCCACCAAAGGAAGTAAAATATTCCTCTGTACCAGTTGTTCTCAAAATTTACCGTAGACCAGAATTACCTGACGGCCTTATTGAAATACAAATGATTGGTCCTACCCTACAGTTTCTTACTTATCCTACCTAGGGTTAAGTCCAGAGATTAACATTTTTAAGAAATTCCATTTTTAGTATCAAGTCAG
The DNA here is from genome assembly GCF_902686455.1 of Sciurus vulgaris. Lineage (NCBI taxonomy): Eukaryota > Metazoa > Chordata > Mammalia > Rodentia > Sciuridae > Sciurus > Sciurus vulgaris. The sequence continues at coordinate 23,039,841 of NC_136478.1, read as the reverse complement.
TCTGATGCTTCCAGACAAAGAGCAACAGTTGGGGAGCCATTGGTTCATAATGCTTTTCAAACTCAAGTGTGCCCAAGAACTGCCTGGAGATTTTGGTAAAGCAAAGAATCTAAGGCCCTATTCCTAAAAGTTTGATTCAATAAGTCTGGAGTGAGACTTGATAATTTACATTTCTAGCAAGTTTTCAGATGTTAACCTTAGCTGCTGGCCCAAGGACATTTTGGGAAGCTCTGATCTCAACAATTTTGAAGGCTAAGTTGTAAAATTTTATCAATTATATTTTTTTCAGATTTTTCCCATAACATTCTATTTTTCTAAACAAGATGACAAAGGTTAAGATAATACATTTGTTTTAAATTCTACTCACAGCAAATGAACCAACCGTGTTGTTGAGGGCTTAGTTTGTTACCTTGGTTTGACATTTCAGATTATTCTCAACAAAATGAACTATTGCTTACTCTGTTAATTTCAGAAGTCCCTGGGGCACACATCCAGGCATACTTAATCTCTTTCCTTCCTCTCTAGCTACCAATTCTGGTAGAAAGAGTGCTAGTTTAATCAAGGTCTATGGGTTAAGTTGTTATCACTGACTAACCTTTGCTTGGGTATGGTGTGGAAGAGTGACCAGAAGAATGAATGGTGTGAGTTGGAAAATTTAAAACAAAACAGAATAAAATATATTGAAATGATGACTGCTGCTAATAAAAACTAAGTATCTGATTAAAATTATATGATTCAAATTAACAGAGTAAGCAATAGTTCATTTTGTGGAGAATAATCTTTTCTGTTTTATTTAAAGTAACAACAATAGCAAATCAAAAGCAAATAATACACAATTAAGAAAATTCTAAGAAAAAAGTTTTCACAAATTAAGTAGCTTATAAATTTAATCACAGAAAGACAAAATTACATTTGTTCACAAATGTTTCCGACTCAAATGTGAAAGTTCACCCAGGATGCAAAATGACATGCAAATGATATAGTATGTGATGAATGTATTGTTTCCGAAATTTTTGCAATTAACAAGGTATTAGGACTGGGGTGTAGTTTAAAGATAGAGCACTTGTCTAGTAATACAAGAACTTGGGTTCAGTTCCCAGCACCTTCACCCCAGTTATCAATGAGTGATAAGAAAATAATAAGGAAAAAGTTAATTGTTGCTGAAGACAATGTATTGTCTATATAGAAGCACATTGTATGTATTTGATGCACAAGTATTATATTTATCACATATATCTGTATCAAGAGTATTTCATTTCCTTCTTAGTCATTCTTCCTTACATTAAAAACACTGTTAGAATCAACTGGTTGTCAATAATTCAAACATGGTTTTATTTCTCTTTTTAATCATTGCATGAGGAATAAGCCCAAAGTTAGACCAAGACACATCTATTTTTTAAACATGATTTAGAATATCTGCCATGGGCCTAAAAATATTTTAATTTTTGGATTATACCACTTGTCAAAAGAGAAAATGTAATTCTGTTTACTAATAAGTAATATTCTTTTATTATTTTTCTCTTTTCTTAATGGTTTCAAATTAAAGAGAACTATCTTAACACCCATACTCTTCCCTGCCCTTGCATTCACCAATAATACACAAATGAAAATGTGTCTCTGATTTTAAGATGAATGCAACTGAGGAAATTGAATATATAGATAGAAATATATGTATGTAAATAATAGTGAACAAAACATATTTTGCAACAGGTTAATCCACTTTTGGTCATAAACAAACAAGGCCGGAAGTGTTTTATATGAGTTTTCATTCAAAATATCATTTAACAATGAGAATGATTTTCAAGAAGTTCATTTTATAAATGAAAATAACTGTACAAGAGTGGCAGGTTAATATTTGTGTCATTAGGTAGCTTATAGGAATTATGACTGGTCCTCAATCTATGTTGTTTAATTTCATTTTCAGTATTTTATTCTACAAAAGTCAACTTCAGAAAATTGAAGCCACTTCATTTCTCAATTTAGAAGAATGTCATCCACTTCGAAAGTTCTGTAGACTAGGAAAAGGTATGGTATCTGGAAAGTGATTAGCACTGTGCTTGGCATTTACAAGGTACCCAATATATGTTTATTAATAGTATTGTTTGAAAGACGATTCCTGTAGCTGTCTTGTTTCTTATGGGAATAGGTAGATAGATAGACACTAATTTATACAGAGGTACTCTATTTTATATATGTGATAGCAATTTTGTATTTCTGCCCTTTTTATGAGGCACTGTAATATAGATGCTGATAATTAAAGAAATTCTATTTCAAGGACTTTGGAAAAATATTTCTGAAGTCATACACCTATGAACATTTACTATCTTTGCATAAAATATTGCATTTATATTAGTAATTATTCTGTGTCCGGCTCTAAATTATTTTCAAGTGGTACTTTCCCTATCATAGTAATATAAATGTGTAACTGTAGGATAAATGAGATAGGTTGAAGACTCTGTTTGTGGGCCCATAATGGTACACTGGCAAATATCTTTACAGGTATGTAACACATATGTTAAAACAAATGTGGCTCATGGTAATGATTATTTGAATTCAGGTAAACATGGATATGTATACAATTGATATTACAGTATTTTAATTTAGTTGCCAATTTTTAATGTTAACTTAAAACAGCATTGATATTCAGGGAACTATTATATTTATGGAATGTTTTCCTGAAACTTATTAAATATTCTAAGGGCTGAAAAAACTGAAAAGGAAAATTTAAAAAAAAGCAATTATGAAACCTGGTAACGGAAGATGTGTTTCCAAATGCCAATAGTCAGAGATAACATTTTAGGAGATTATGATAATATTGATCAGTTGCTTTGAGATAATGTTCTTTCACATCAATAGCAATAAAAGATGGTTGAGGAATGATTAGGTACTCCATGACAGGGAACTGTCTTGGGAAATATGTATACAGATCCATTTTTAATTTTGGACATTCTGTAATCCATTTTCATTTCAGCTCATAATACACTGATAGTAGGTCGCAAAAATGCTATTAAGATTACTTGCTTATACAATTTCCTGAGGTAAATGAATTGATCTTTCCACTTATGTGATTTCTGTTGATGGCATTTGTCATGTTTCCTTAGGACTGTAATCCAGATTTTGAGAAACCTGTGGCATGCAGAGTGACAGGAAAAATAATGAAAACTTGTTTCCAGGATACTTCTTGATGGATGCCACCATTATTTTACTTTTATTTTCCTAACAGCTTCATTTAGGCCTACTTTTAAAACAATCCTTTTCCAACAAGGGGAAAACCCTTTTATGAAACTTGGGTTCTAAGTGGGTCTGATTTTGCAGAAGATACCTAGGAGGACTCCTGTTTTATTGTTGTTATTTTTTTTAATAACACAGAACTCTTTAGAAGATTCTGCTTCTTATTCAGGTCTGGGACAATCCAAATGAACTAAAATATCATGTGATAGACGTTTAGCCTGGATGGCCTGGTGGGGAGACCCTCTACTCCAATACTTTTGAGAAATATATGGCAGATATAACATAAAAGAAGCACTCTAACTCTGGCTATGGAAGTCCATACCAAGAGTAAAAAATGTCTTTATTTTTCCATCTAAACTCACACACAACCAACACAGAAGACCCTAAAAATTGTGGGGATTTCTCCTCACAAGCAAGTAACAATTAATTTTACACATTGGATATCAGATGTGTGTCCTCTCATCCAATTCAATTCTAACACTGTCTACCTGGACAGTGTTGAGGGTTCAGTCCCCAAGATGGCCTGCTCTCCTTCAGATGTCAACTGCAATTCTCAGGTCATTTTACCTGAGCTTTTGACTTGCTGGCTACAAATAGGGTTTCCCAAAGCCCCCCTCCTTAACTTTGATTTGCTTGAGTGGTTCACGGACCTCAGGGAAACATTTATCAGTTTATGATAAATGACATTACCAAGGATCCAGATGAAGAGAGGCAGAGCGTGATGTATGGGAGAAGGGATTAGCTTCCTTGCCCTCTCTGGGCACACCATTCTCCAGCAACCTCAGCATATTCAGCTATTCTGAAGGTATACTAATCTAATCATTTGGGGCTTTTATGGAGAGTTCCCTGTGTAGGCAATAAATGCTAATAGACGGGGTGGGAAACCCAGATAGACTGCTAGCTTTAGAATTCTTCTTGAGACAGTCTCCCCTCTAGCGTTCAGGGAAGGAGTGCTCTATAATGGAGGGTGTGTGAAGCTACTATCACACAAAGGTAGGTTAGGAAATTTCTTTACTACCAGCTCCAAGACCAAAATGCCTGGGAAGTTTAGAATTTCTATGACCTGCCTTCGAGAAATTCTAGTTTTCATGACCTGCCTTGGGGATGGAGTTGTGAGCAGGAAATGGGGATGAAGGACAAATACATTTTACAATATCTCAGCAGGTTAAGCCTCAAAGTTGAAGGTGGGTTAATTGTACCAATAGAAGCCTATTTACCTTGATGGTGTGGTTATTTTTGACGGCAGAATTCTTAGGCATAATTCCAAGCTATGCTGTCTCCTAGATTCCTGACCCTGGGTCAGTGATTTAATTTTGCTGTGTTTCTGATTAATAATCCATGCAATACAGGTAATAATTGTCCTGAAGTGCATATTTGTTATGATGCTTAGAGACGGTGAGAACAATAAAGGTAATATCAAAGGCTATGATGAATCTTTCTTATGAAAAACAATGTATGATAATCAATTAATGTTCATTTGCTATGTCTAGAAAATATTCTTTTCCTTACCCCATTGTCCCAGATATCTCTGGCTCCTTCCCAATCTCATGACCGTCTAATCTTTACTCAGGTGGATGCTTCCAATTTTGTGTGATGGAAGTGTTGTGTTTGTGAATGTTAAACATCTGGTCCCTGGGAAACAGGAGGGAGGGCAACTCACTTCAAGGTATTTGCCAATGTCTGGGAGATAGACATTTCTGGCATAGCTGATTTCAAGCTACCATTGTTTTAACGATCAGTTGGCAAAATACTTGAAAATTTAACAATTGGTTTTCAGGTGATTCTCACATTTTGACCTTTCCCTGGCCACTGATCACCTACTCAGGATGGGGAGAACTAAGGGGAGAGAAGCAGGAGAACAAAGAGAATCTAAAATTTATAAAGGAGGAGGACACTTCCACTTCTTTGGATACCAACCCTGGGTCCCCTTCTCTGCAGAGAAGTCTGTTTCTATTCTTTAAATAAAAATTGCTTTCCATGCAGTGCAGTGGACTATGCCTGTAATCCCAGGGGATCGGGAGGTTGAGGCAGGAGGATCATGAGTTCAAAACCAGCCTCAGCAAAAGTGAGGTGCTAAGCAACTCAGTAAGACCCTGTCTCTAAAGAAAATATAAAACAGGACTGGGGATGTGACTCAGTGGTCAAGTGCCCCTGAGTCCAATCCCTGGTTCAAAAATAACAGCAAAAAATAACAATGAAATAAACAAACACACAAAATAAATCTGGTTTTCTTGTTTTCTAAGCATATCTCAGCTCTTCTACTGTGTTCTATCTTCAACATCTGGGGAAACGAACTCATTATCCCCTGTAATTGGTGGCATCACCAGTATGAACTGGCCTCAGACACCACTATAAAGTTATTACATTTAAAAAAAAATTTTTTTCTTCATTGTAAACAAATGGGGTACATGTTGTTTCTCTGTTGGTACATGGAGTAAAGGCATACCATTTGTGTAATCATAATTTACATAGGGTAATGGTGTTTGATTCATTCTGTTATTTTTTCCCTTCCCCCCAGCCCTCCCACCCCTCTTTTCCCTCTATACAGTCCCTCCTTCCTCCATTCTTGCCCCCCTCCCACCCCTCATTATGTGTCATCATCCGCTTATCAGCGAGATCATTCCTCCTTTGGTTTTTTTGAGATTGGCTTATCTCACTTAGCATGATATTGTCCAATTTCATCCATTTGCCTGCAAATGCCATAATTTTATTATTCTTTATGGCTGAGTAATATTCCATTGTATATATATACCACAGTTTCATTATCCATTCATCAGTTGAAGGGCATCTAGGTTGGTTCTACAATCTGGCTATTGTGAATTGAGCAGCTATGAACATTGATGCAGCTGCATCTCTGTAGTATGCTGATTTTAAATCCTTTGGATATAGGCTGAGGAGTGGGATAGCTGGGTCAAATGGTGGTTCCATTCCAAGCTTTCTGAGAAATCTCCATACTGCTTTCCAGAGTGGCTGCACTAATTTGCAACCCCACCAGCAATGTATGAGTGTACCTTTTTCCCCACATCCTCGCCAACACCTATTGTTGCTTGTGTTCTTGATAATCACCATTCTAATTGAAGTTATTACATTTTTAACCTTTGCTGATGTTTTGGATTGCCCTTTCAGCATCCACCCAATCAGCACAACGGTGTTGCTGCGATGACACTATTTGGTTACTGTTCTTCATTGCCTAAATCTATTTTTTTTTTTTAAGTAATACCCAAAGGGGCTTATTGACCCCACACTTTGATAACCTTAAAAAATACATTGAGACTAAAAGCTTACTAAATGCACTCATTTATTTAAAGTTTTTGACTGGCCTTTATTTGTGTGACCCTGAAGATCTAAGGTTAAGTAAAATAAATTCTAACTTCATGAGGCTTATATTCTAGGGAAGGGCAACAAACTAATAAGAACACACAGGCAAAATATTAAAAGTCAGTTTGAAAGCACTTTGGAGGACATTTATATGGTCAAAAGAAGTAGCAAGAGCAAAGAAGGCTGCCTGTGAGGGGGCTGAAGTCTGAAGATAGTGAGGGAAGGAAGCACAGGAGAATGGAGAGGAAGCAGAGGTGACCATGTAAACAAACTGCAAATATATGTAAGTGTCACCCTCCAGTTTGCAGGAACCATGGGATTTTAAAGGAGAGTGGTAGAGCATCATTAGGTATAATTTATTTATTTATTGATTTATTCATTCATTCATTCATTCATTCATTCATTCATTCATTTATTTTAGATATCTTTTATCCCAAGCCTTCTGCATTGCTGAACTATAGAAACTAATGCAATTTAACCTTTCGAGTGGTTGCCCAAATATACACAGCCAGTTGGTGACTAAACTGGAACTAGAGTATTTAAATATATAATGAATACTATATGAACATGTTTACTATTAAAATCAAGAAAACACAAAAAATTGAAATATGAATCAACAGTCATTAGGTGATTATTTGAAAAGAACAAGATTACCAGAAAATATTCCTCATTTAAATTTTTAAATGGGAAATATTTGAGAAAATTTAGCCTGATGAAGCATCTAAAGAGTTTAGAAACTTAGTAAGTAACATCCTGTGTGATTAAGCCTACTTCCAACTTCCAACCTCCTTCAGAGTTTCTCCAGGAAGTATGGTCAAAGGAAAGCATACCGTCCATCTCTTCTGGATTACAGATAATTCATGTCACACTCTATTATTCATTAGCTAAGGTAAAAAAAAAATCCAATAAAATCTTTTTTACTCCCTTGTAGCTAATGTACTTAATTATTCAAAAGGACAATGAAATCATGTAACTAAATACAGAACTGTTCAAGGCAAGCCAGGTCTTCTTTAAACCTGTTTAGGTATTGAGCTTTCCCTTGCAAATTCTTACATGCACATGCAAACGTCCATTTACAAGAACAAACATACATACTCATATAGGTACCTTGGAAACTTAACACTGAGAGCTGACCATGTGACTAACATGGCCCAGGCTGTTTACAAACAATGCCATGTTATATCTCATAACATCCTGTATGGAATACAGAAGCATTAGCTCTTATCATATAGAAAAATAAATCTAAGAATAAAAGTGGATTTAAAGGAGTATTTGAAAAATTAGGAAGATTCCCAGTTGGAAAGGAGTGTGCAGCTGGCATGCTGTGTTACAGTTAGATTGAAACATATATGCAGGCGCCCTTGGAACTGATGCATCCGTACACCCTTGGAACCTTGAAGTACCAAGAATAAGAATCAATTTGTGGCATCTTGGATAGGCTCAGGGTGAAAGGTGGTTCTGAAGCCGAAGGTCTAGTTGATGGCCAAGTCCAAGATTTAGTCAGTCATGCTGGCACAATAAAGCCTCCATAAAAACAAAAGTAGGTTACTTTAGGAGACTTTCCCAGTTAGGAACCTGTAGAGATTTCTGGAGTTCAGAGAGAGCAGAGAAGCTCTGCCCTACTTCCCTCAGATCTGGCTGGATTTAGCTCTTCCCATCTGACAGTCCCTGATTCATATCCTTTGTTTTATTCTACTTTTCCTTTCTTATGAATCAGCGATCCAGTATATAAACTGTTCTGCTGAATTCTATGAGCTCCAGCAAATGCTCCTTCAATTTGTAACCAAGTTGGAGAGACATTGTGGATTATGTGGGAACCTACAACTTGAAATTGACAATTTCAGAGGGGGAGCGATCTTGTGGGACTGAGCGCTTAACCTGTAGGACCTGATACTATTTCCAGTAGATAGTGTCAGAATTGAATTAAATTGTAGGACACTCAACTGGTGTCAGAGAATTGCTTGGTGTGGGAAAAATCCACAAATCTGGTCACAGAAGTGTTCTGTTTAGTGTTGAGAGTACAATAGTGGAAAGTAGTTTGTTTTCTTCTACCATATAAGAACAAATCCTAAAATTTCATGACTATGATAGGTAGTGTAGGAAATCAATCTCATTCTGTTTGGGTAGTGAAAATATAATTTCCAAGTGAGAAAACAGAAACTGAAACCATTTAACTATACTCACAGACTCATAGTTTGAAAAGCAATAGACATTAGAGACACACATTGTATGTATGCATGCCTAGGCATGTGGGTGTGTTTGTTTTAACATTTTTTGTTGTTGAACAAGATAGTGAAGCAGTCTGGCAGAGGAAAATTAGTTATTCAAATATTCAAGAAAAGACAAAGTTTTAGAATCAAGTTTGTAAACTGAAGATCTAGCAAAAATCTGCAAGCAGCACTGGTGGTAAATAGATCCTGTTTGACAGGTCTCAGTAGAAAGCTTCTCCTAGGACATATTATAGTCAAATATTACATGCAATTTACCTCGTTTGAATTTTCTTGTTTACATTAACTACTGGGACTCTTTAGAGCTTAAATACTACAAGGAGACCAGAGTCTTGCTGACTCTTCTAACATAATGTATGCACAGCAACTTTATAAAGAAGCATAATAGTTTTAGCAAAGGTGCCTTGGGCATACTATCAAGAAGTTATTAGAAACCAGGCTGTGTTCATGGTTATTGATTCTCATCCGTATCTAGTAAGGGACAGACATTCATACATGTTTGTTTATTGGCATTATATCATGGAACAGCCCCTTTAGCCAACTCCAGCCATGAAAGTGAAAGTGATTTCCCCTAAAGGTGATTATCCCAGTATCAGTGGGGCAGGACTACAAAATAATAAGATTAAGTGCTTAGCAAATATTTGAAAATGTGTCATTATATTAGAGTTGTCTCTTTGAAGCATCCTAAACTTTCAATAAGATTATTGTGAAAAGTACTATTTGGAAATAGTATTAATTCTTATCATACTATTGTGATGATAAATTAATCCATTAAAAATCATTTATTTATTGTATACTACCCTTATAGGTGGTGTTTATCCTTGCCAGAAAACATGAACTGATTAAAGTCTAAGATCATATAAAGGACGAAAAGTACTTCTGACATCAGTCAAAGTGATATGCCAAATTTAGGCATTGATAATAGCATACGGAGGGGAAAAAAAAAAATCAAGGGCCAGATTTTAATGTCCAGTGTTGATTGTGAAAGTAACACAATGACTAAGAACATATGTCCAGCAGCTCCTAGCAGTCACTAATTCAACAACAATAAATAAGAAGTGTCGCTGACATGAAACAATTTTTACTAGGCAAAACTGCATACACCACTGCTTCTAAGACCAATAAAACCATCTTGGAAAAAGTAGCTAAGCTAGCTATTAGGTTTGCCATTTCTGATGCTGGAGAGCTGAGCACAGAAAAAATAAAATTATAAATCTGTTTTTCTTGGAATTTAGCAAACTTTTTACAGTAAAATAAGAGTGCCACATATCATTTTTCAAAAACATTGAGGAGAAGGAAATAATTCCTGTATGTACTATCTAGGAATTAAACTAGCTACAGTTAAATATTTACTCATTAGAAATAAATCAGATGTTGGAAAATACTGAACAAATTTATGATTATAATCATGAATATCAACCAATTGGGCAGTATTCATTTATTCCTATGGGATCATATATTTATTTTTAGCAAATTATATTTGCTAGCATGGCTTATAAACTTGTTTGAGATTCAATGTTGATCAGAAAATAAATATTTAATAACCAATAGAGGGCATTAGGATCAGATAGAAATACAATAACAATAATGTATAAAATGTGATTTAGACCTTAAGAAGTTTCAGTATTATAAAAAAGGAAATATTTGGGACTGGGGTTGTAGCTCAGTGGTAGAGTGCTTGCGTAGTATGTTTGAGGCACTGAGTTTGATCCTCAGCATCACATATAAATAAATAAAATAAAGGTCTTAAAAAAAGATGGAAACATTTGTCTATCCAACAATATTAAAATATAGAATAAGCACTAATACATAAATTTCAATGGCTTTGTAATAACTTAAGTTGTTATTAACCAGTTGAGCATAAAGAATTGGTGCATACTTAATGGAATACATTTGAGTATAATTTGAAGGATTAGTAAGATCCATCAAGAAAGAACCTGAGTAAATAGGTACTCTTCAAATATTACATTATGTGCATATACAACTATGTCTAAATGAAAGCCACTATTCTGTACAGTAGTGTACACCCGCAACAAGAGAAAATAAAATTCACCCATAGGGATATGATCAATTAAAAAAGTGACCTTATCAGATTTCTGGATATGTTAGATCCATGGTGTGTAAAACATTTAAATCAACACAAGATACATTCATTTCCTTATTGTGAAATGGGGACCATTGTACCATAACAGAAACTGGTAATATTCTCTCTTCTTTGAATAATAAAAGATCACCTGTATTGCTATGGGAGGTAATTTATCCCAATAAAAACTATCTCAATAGTTTTCAACCTTGCCAGTTAATTGTATGGCCTGTTATACATAATAAAACATCATTAAGTGGGACATTCATATAATCTCTCTAAACTCAATGGTAGGACCTTTCTTGAATGTGTTTCTCCACTTCTCCTTCATGCCCTAAACATTAATTTGACAACTGATATACTAGAAGCCATATTACAACATAAAGACAAGGGTCACATCTTCAGGATAATAGAGTAAAAGACTGGACCCATAGACATTGAAGATCTGCCATATTAGGTTTAGAAAGTCTACTTCTATTCTTTTAGTTATGTCAGAGAAAAATAAATGCATGCCTTATTTAGATCAATATTTCTTTAGTTGTCAGTAACAGATTTACCTTGAAGATCTCTCTTGCCACTCATGAATTATGTACATGCAGTAATGATTGCCTCAGATCTGGAATCTCCTCCCAAAGCTAATGGAATCGGCTATGAAGCTATGTTCTGAGGTGCAGAGATTGAATCAAAATATTTCTGAACTCATTAGTGCATTAATCCATTTGAGAGATTAAAAATTTGAATGAACTTACTTGGAGGTGGTGATGACTATAGGGAGGTGAGGCATGACTGGAGAGTAGGTCACTGGGGCAGAACCTTGGGGACTATATCTGTCCCTGGCAGCTGCTTTGCTCTTTGCTTCCCACATGCCATGAGCTGAGCAGTTTTCCTCCCCCATACCCTTTTACCATCATGTTCTGTCTCACCGTAGGCAAAAAGGAATGGAGCTGGCCAACCAAGGAAACTACGAATCCTTCCCTCCTCCAGGTTGTCTTATCCAGTGACAAAGAGCTGACTAACACAAATTATATGTTTTTCTTTTCTTTGTCAATTATATTTTATTTTTTTTTATTTAAACAAATGGGATACATGTTGTTTCTCTATTTTACATAGAATCAAGGCATATCATTTGTGTAATCATAAATTTACATAGGGCAATGTTGTTTCATTCCGTTATTAGTTTCCCTTCACCCCCACCCCTCCCACCCCTCTTTTCCCTCTATACAGTCCTTCCTTCCTCCATTCTTACCACCCTCCTTATCCCTAACCTTAAACCTAACCCTAACCCTAACGCTAACCCCTCCTACCCCCCATTATATGTCCTCATCCGATTATCAGTGAGATCATTTGTCCTTTAGTTTTTTGAGATTGGTTTATCTCACTTAGCATGATATTCTCCAATTTCATCCATTTGCCTGCAAATGCCATAATTTTATCATTCTTCATGGCGGAGTAATATTCCATTGTATATATATATGCCACAGTTTCTTTATCCATTCATCAACTGAAAGGCATGTAGGTTGGTTCCACAATCTGGCTATGGTGAATTGAGCAGCTATGAACAATGATGTGACTGTATCTCTGTAGTATGCTGATTTTAAGTCCTTTGGATATAGGCCAAGGAGTGGGATAGCTGGGTCAAATAGTGGTTCCATTCCAAGCTTTCTGAGGAATCTCCATACTGCTTTCCAGAGTGGCTGCACTAATTTGCAACCCCACCAGCAATGTATGAGTGTACCTTTTTCCCCACATCCTCGCCAACACCTATTGTTGCTTGTGTTCTTGATAATCACCATTCTAATTGGGGTGAGATGAAATCTTAGGGTAGTTTTGATTTGCATTTCTCTTATTATTAGAGATGTTGAACATTTTTTCATATATCTGTTGATTGTTTATACATCTTCTTCTGTGAAGTATCTGTCCATTTCCTTAGCCCATTTGTTGATTGGATTATTTGTATTCTTGGTGTAGAGTTTTTTGAGTTCTTTATAGATTCTGGAAATTAGCGCTCTATCTGAAGTATGAGTGGCAAAGATATTCTCCCACTCTGTAGGCTCTCTCTTCGCATTGCTGATAGTTTCCTTTGCTGAGAGAAAGCTTTTTAGTTTGAATCTATCCCAGTTGTTGATTCTTGCTTTTATTTCTTGTGCTATGGGAGTCCTGTTAAGGAAGTCTGATTCTAAGCCAACAAGTTGAAGGTTTGGACCTACTTTTTCTTCTATAAGATGCAGGGTGTCTGGTCTGATTCCAAGGTCCTTGATGCATTTTGAGTTGAGTTTTGTGCAGGGTGAGAGATAGGGGTTTAATTTCATTCTGTTGCATATAGTTTTCCAGTTTTCCCAGCACCATATGTTGAAGAGGCTATCTTTTGTCCATTGCATATTTTTGGCCCCTTTGTCTAGTATGAGAAAATTTTATTTATTTGGGTTTGTGCCCATGTCCTCTATTCTGTACCATTGATCTACCTGTCTATTTTGGAACCAATACCATGCCATTTTTGTTACTATTGCTTTGTAATAGAGTTGAAGATCTGGTATTGCGATACCCCCTGCTTTGCTCTTTCTACTGAGGATTGCTTTAGCTATTCTGGGTTTTTTATTCTTCCAGATGAATTTCATAATTGCTTGCTCTATTTCTGTAAGGTACGTCATTGGGATTTTAATTGGAATTGCATTGAATCTGTAGAGCACTTTTGGTAGTATGGCCATTTTGACAATATTAATTCTTCCTATCCAAGAACATGGGAGATCTTTCCATCTTCTAAGGTTTTCTTTAATTTCTTTCTTTAGTGTTCTGTAGTTCTCATTGTAGAGGTCTTTCACCTCTTTTGTGAGATTGATTCCCAAGTATTTTATTTTTTTCGATGCTATTGTAATTGGGTAGTTTTCCTAATTTCTCTTTCTGAAGATTCATCACTTATGTATAAAATGTAGAACTCGGCTGAGAACCCATCTGGTCCTGGACTTTTCTTTTTTGGTAGATTTTTGATGACCTCTTCTATTTCATTGCTTGACATTGATTTATTTAAGTTGTGTATGTCCTCCTCGTTCAGTTTAGGTAATTCATAGGTCTCTAGAAACTTGTGGATGTCTTCGAGGTTTTCTGTTTTGTTGGAGTATAGTTTTTCAAAATAGCTTCTAATTATGTTTTGTATTTCACTCGTGTCTGTTGTGGTATTTCCTTGTTCATTCCGAATTTTAGTCATTTGAATTTTCTCCCTCTTTCTCTTGTTAGTGTGGCTAAGGATTTATCAATTTTGTTTATTTTTTCAAAGAACCAACTATTTATTTTGTTAATTTTTCCGATTGTTTCTTTTGTTTCAATTTTGTTGATTTCGGCTCTGATTTTAACTCTTTCCTGTCTTTTACTCTTTTGGAGTTGGTCTGCTCTTCTTTTTCTAGGGCTTTGAGCTGTAGTGTTAAGTCATTTATTTGTTGATTTCTACTTCTTTTGTTGAATGTGCCCCATGAAATAAATCTTCCTCTAAGTCCTGCTTTCATAGTGTCCCAGAGATTTTGATATGATGTGTCTTTCTTCTCGTTTACTTCTAAGAATTTTTAAATTTCTCTCTTGATGTCTTCTGTTATCCATTCATCATATAATAGTGTATTATTTAATCTCCAGGCATTGGAGAAGTTTCTGTTTTTTATTCTGTCATTTATTTCTAATTTCAGTCCATTATGATCTGATAGAGTACAAGGTAGTATCTCTATCTTCTTGTATTTGCTAACAGTAGCTTTGTGGCATAAAACATGGTCTGTTTTAGAGAAGGATCCATGTGCTGCTGAGAAGAAAGTGTATTCATTCTTTGTTGGATGGTGCATTCTATATATGTCAGTTAAGTCCAAATTGTTGATTGTGTTATTGAGATCTATGGTTTCTTTATGCAATTTTTGTTTGGAAGATCTATCCAGTGGTGAGAGAGGTGTGTTAAAATTGCCTAGTATTATTATGTTGTGGTCCATTTGATTTCTGGAATTGAGAAGGATTTGTTTGACGTACATGTATGAGCCAATGTTCGAGGCATAGATATTTATGATTATTATGTCTTGCTGATTTATGCTTCCCTTAAGCAGTATGTAATGTCCTTCTTTATCCCTTCTGACTAGTTTTGGCTTGAAGTCCACATTATCTGAAATGAGGATGGGTACTCCAGCTTTTTTGCTTTGTCCATGTGCATGGTATGTCTTTTCCCATCCTTTCACCTTTAGTCTATGGATATCTCTTTCTATGAGATGAGTCTCTTGCAGGCAGCATATTGTTGGATTTTTCTTTTTAATCCAATCTGCCAGTCTATGTCTTTTGATTGATGAATTCAGGCCTTTAACATTCAGGGTTATTATTGAGATATGATTTGTATTCCCAATCATTTGACTCATTTTTGTTTTTTGACATGATTTGGTTTCTCCTTTATTTGGCTATTCCTTTAGGCTAGTTCCTCCCATTACTAATTTGCATCGTTGTTTTTCATCTCTTCCTCATGGAATATTTTGCTGAGAATGTTCTGCAATGCTGGCTTTCTTTTTGTAAATTCCTTTAGCTTTTGTTTATCATGGAAGGATATTATTTCATCGTCAAATTTGAAAGTAAATTTTGCTGGGTATAAGATTCTTGGTTGGCATCCATTTTCTTTCAGGGCTTGGTAAACATTGTTCCAGGTCCTTGTAGTTTTAGGGTCTGGATTGAAAAATCTGCTGATATTCTTATTGGTTTCCCCCTGAATGTAATCTGATTCTTTTCTCTCATGGCCTTTAAAATTCTGTCTTTATTTTGTATGTTAGGTATTTTCATAATAATGTGCCTTGGTGTGGGTCTGTTGTAATTTTGTATATTTGGAGTCCTAAAATCCTCTTGTACCTGGTTTTCCATTGCATTCTTCAGATTTGGGAAATTTTCTGATATTATTTCATTGAATAGATTTTTCATTCCTTTGGTTTGTTTCTCTAAGCCTTCCTCAATCCCAATAATCTTAAATTTGGCCTTTTCACAATATCCCATAATTCTTATAGATTCTGTTCATGATTTCTTACCATCTTCTCTGTTTGGTCAACTTGTTTTCAAGATTAAATATTTTGTCTTCAATGTCTGAGGCTCTATCTTCCATGTGTTCTATCCTATTGGTTATGCTTTCTATGGAGTTTTTAACTTGGTTTATTGTTTCCTTCATTTCAAGGATTTCTGTTCTTTTTTTTTTTTTTTCAGTATCTCTAACTCTTTATTGAAATGATCTTCTGCTTCCCGTATTTGTTCTTTTAACTGTTGATTGGTGTGATCATTTAATGCCTGCATTTGCTCTTTCACCTCCTCGTTTGCTTCTCTGATTGTTTTAATTATGTACATTCTGAACTCCCTTTCTGACATTTCTTCTGCTGTGCTGTCATTGGGTTTTATTGATATAGTATCTAGGTTTGTTTGGGACATTTTCTTCCCTTGTTTTCTCTTATTGGTCAGATGTCAGTGGGACTCTGAGATATTGCAGATTTCCTCTATTGGCTTATAGTGTCTTTGTAGATTTCCAGTGTATCACCTCCCAGCCTTCAGTAGCCTGAAGTCTTGGAGTAACTTGATAATGCAATGCTTCCGAAGAAAGCTGCCCCTTGCCCACTTCTGGTTTCAGGGCTTGGAGCTGGCTCTGTGTGGAAGGGCTCTCACTGGGGGGCCTGCTTGGAGAAGCTGCCCGTGTTAGGGGCCCACCACCGGAGTGCCCAGGGCTTCCTGGGGAAGACTCTAGCTGCCCTGGCCTACTCTGATAAACCACCCCTATCTGGGCCTGCCACCTAGGCGGAGCTTCACCCAGTGGGGGAGACTCACCCTGTGGCTCTACTTTAGTCTGAGTCTCTCAGTCCCTCCCCTTCTTGAATCCTGGGTTCTGGAGCGACAGGAGATGCAGTCACTCTCTGGTCCGCCATCTTGGATCGCCCCGTGGAGAGAACCTGCGGCCGGAGGGGGCAGGGCCGCCTGGAGAAGTCTCTAGCTGCCCTACCCTGGTCCCAGAGGCTGCTTGTGGGTTGGAGCTCAAAGGCTCTCACTGGGGGGCCTGCTCTGAGAAGCTGGTGAAGCTGGTGGTATGGGAGGAGCCCACTGCCAGAGTGCGAGGGGTTGCCTGGGGAAGACTCTAGCTGCCCTGCCCTACTCTGATAAGCTGCCCCTATCCGGGCCTGCTGCCCAGGCTGAGCTTCACCCGGTCAGGGAGACTCACCCCGAGGCTCTATTTTAGTCCGAGTCTCTCAATGCCTCCCCTTCTTGAATCCTGGATTCTGGAGCAACTGGAGATGCAGTCACCCTCTAGTCCGCCATCTTGGATCGCCCCATCCACAAATTATATGTGTAATTGCTAAGAAAGAGTAGGTATTTAAAATTTCTACCTATATTTAGTAATAGCCATAAAAACTAGATGGTTTCTGGAGAACTTCATGTTTGCATGGGTTCCTACAGTCTGAAAGAAATTTCTCAAAAGGTGTTTTAAAATACACCATTGCATTGATAGTACTGATAGGAAATCTGAAGAGCCTTATTTATATTCTTAAGATTCACTTTTCTTTGAGAAAGGCAAGACTAGTTACTTTAGTTAATTTTCATAGCTATCATTGTGGAAACCAGTGAGAAATTTGTTTAGAATTATTCTGTTTTTCCTTTTCCTTTTTTTTTTTTTTTTGTACTAGGGATTGCACATAGTTTATACCTACTATAAATTTTTAGTATGCAGGAACTTTAAAATAATTTTACAGGGCTGGGATTGTGACTCAGTGGCATAGTGCTTGCCTAGCATTCATGAGACACTGGGTACTATCCTTAGCACCCCATGCAAAATTAAATAAAGTTGTTATAAAAACATCCACTTCTTACAAAAAAGAGTAAACCATTAAAAAAAAAATGAATTTTACATTCAAGAAATGAAAGCACAATTTAAAGTATCATTGGCTTTGAGATTTCCAAATATCTTCATTGATAAAGTCTCAAAAAGTACAAAGCCTGTGGAGTATGTACTTCTCTAAGCATTTGCCAGAAACTCTCACTTGCTCAAGTGTGCTCCAATGGCCTGGGCCTGGGTTTTCATGGTGACCAATATGTGCATCCTGTACCTATTTTCAGCGCTTCCTTTCCGGTTTTCCAGACTTGCCAACTCCAAGTATTGAGGTCTGGGCTTGCAACACAAAGGTTTTCCAAATGAATTGCTAAAATTATTAAAAATCTGTGCGAACATTTGTTGGGATTTGTTACAAGCTACCTATTCAAAGGGGAGACAAAGGGAAGCCCATATTGAGGGAAATGGAACAGATGGTTAAAAACAAGCAATCTGACATTCCTGGACATTTGCAATGTGTATGTGGTAAGAGGTACATTTTTTTTTTCTCTCCCGACAGAACATTCTATTATAGTTATCAAACAATACTTTATGTTTCTCAAGTAGTTTTATCCCAATGTTATCTTATAAAAAGGTAACTCAAATGTCATTTCAATTGTTAATTTTTTAACTTATGACAAAGCTGAGGTACAAGGAAGTTAAATAGTTTAAATTAATGCAGCTATTAAATAGCTCTTCTTCTTAATTGAATGTATTACTATAAGAAACCAATTTTCAGATACTTATTTATCTTCCAGTAAAATATAATCTGATTAAAGTCAAATCTTTGCTTCTTATTCTACCTCTGTGCCACCTGTAATGAAGACTCTTTGTGTGGCATAAAAATATCATATGTATATTTCTGTGTGCATGTGTACATACAGCATTAAAAATAATTGAAGCTGAATTTGTGTATCTTAAAAGACTGCTATATGTACTTCATATCTCCTTCACAATGTCATAGCTAAAAGTAGTTTCTGCTCTGTTATAACTGTAAGATAAATAAAATCTAAATCCCGTCATGGAATTCAGTTCTTATTTCCATTAAAAGGAATATATGTAATAAACAAGAGTAAACAAAAATAAAAGTTATTTATGTATGTCTAAATGGCTAATAGCACCATTCAGACCCCAACTAAAAAGACCAAATAGAAACTTTGCTTAGAAATAAAACCTACATAGAATTTTTTTTCCTCTCCAGATTCTAAATAATTGAGGATAATATGCTTGGCTATAAATGAAGGCGAATAGGAAACAAAAAGGAACAGGAGGAGGAGAGACAGGTTCATCTTAGAATCAGTATTCAAATACATGAGTCATTTGGACCCTAGAAAACAGAACTGGCCAGGGTGCTCTGTTGGCTTAAGACCTAAAGTGACAGTTTATTTAAGGATGGGGCAGGGGGAGTCCATGAAAGGCTGGAGTTGGAGGTTAGGGTTTTCCCTTTTTCAGAGTTAATAATTCCACTCATTAATCTTGGCCAAAAGATCTGGGCCATCTTATCACCAATATCTTCCTTAGAGGACAGGCTGGAAGGGAAGGTATCCATAAAGGATGCAAAGTAATGGCACAAGCAAGTCTGTTCAGTGCAAATGAGAGAACATTTCAATCAACTCTAATGTTCCCTTATAAATCCTGTAACCAAAAACCTATAGGTTAGGTGTTCCTCAGGCTTATGGCTCTTTGATACAGGAACAAGAAAAGGAGAAATTGATGCTAGAGAACAAAATAAAATATATCAGTATCTAAAATTTGTCTTTCAGTGCTCCTATATACAACATTGTGTTTTGATGAAGAACAAGTTGGGCAGGCTTAGCAGTTGCTGTTACATATGAAATTTACTTGACAGTGTCTCTTCTTTCTGCAAATTCAAACTCAAAACAGTGGTGTTAGGAAAAAAAAAAAAAAAAACATAAATGGCAATATGACATGAAAGTGTAAATCTGAGCCAGTAATTGGCAAAGACCTTGGAGGTTATCAGAAATGTAGATTTGCTAACGCTTTACAAAACACCATTTTACCAAGCCTTCATTTTATCTGTGCAAAATATGAAGAAAGGGATAGAGAAGGAGTTATTCAAAGTCACACAAGGTAGTTTATGGCAAGAACAGGCTGGAACAAGAACAAACTGAATCCCAATTTTTTTTCTTTGCTCCTGCTATAAAAACTTGCATTTTCTTCCTGCTTCTTCAAGCTCAGTGTTGACTTTACCCCCATCTTAAGTTAAAGTACAAAAAGGGAACAAGGCAAGAAAGAGATATAACATGGCTGAAGTGAGATGAAAGTGAAGAATCTCATAAAATACTGGTATCCCCCACCTTCTCTCACTTTGGAGAGGAGATATAATGTTATTATTCATACTCATTAGACAAAAATATTAAAAGTAAAAGTTTCAAAAAATGTAAAAACAGTGGTGTTTCTAGATTTTCTGATTTGAAAGCTCAAGAAAACTGTGAACACTGATGAAAAGAAGATATGATTGAAAGAAAATAAATAGACCAACAAATTAATAGATAACGCCTTCACCCCTACCCCAGCCCCACACTGATTTGCTTGAATGGTGAAGAACAATATTTTTCTGCTAAGGTAGTTTATAGAAACAGGTTAGAACGGAGACATCAATAAGTCCTGCAGGTAGACACACAAACTTCCTTATTGCCTCCAGGATAGTGTCTTGAGATGACAGAGACATCAAAAAGGAAACCCTTGCATGGCTGGGCTGGGCAAATTGGAACAAGATTACCCAGATGGAAATGCTGGTGTCCCAGCAGGACACAGAAACAAGTCAGTATTCTAGTGCCTCCAAGTGGAAAACTTGTGTACTGAAGAAAACATTCAGAACTAAAGGTGAGGGATTAAAGATTCTGGCATAGCTGGATGGGGAACTATGTGCACAAACTGGAGGATAAGAGCCATCTGTCTTCCCAATCCTAAACTAAGCTATAGAGCTGAGACTCAGATACCCAGCATTCCTGCCAAAAAAAAAAAAAAAAAAAAAAAAAAAAAGCTCCAAATAGACTCAGATTAATTCTTTGCTGTGACGGTGGAATGATGAGGATTTACTATTGATATAAACTTAGTCTAACTCAGAAAATATAACATATGACCTTGTGTACTGGGATCTACAGATGTCACAGAAGTAACCAAGGTCTTTTAAGATCCAGCTCACTGAACAAATCTGAACAAATTTCTCTAGATGAATTACATAACAAAAAGATATCTATCAATTATTCTTATGAATATTTTTTTATTATAGAAGTAAACTGTTTAATATCAGACAGATGAACATTTGTGATGATGACAGTGATTTGTTCTCCAAATATATAAATGCCTGTTATTAAAACAAAGAAGAAGTTTCTTAGACATGCTCACATCTTTGCTCTTCCACACTTTTGGAAACTGAGTGCACCTGCTTTCATTTAGCAGATAAAGTTTACTAAGTTTCTTGGGCTCTTACCTGACCCTAGATACCCAACATCTGTCAATATTGCTTCTTCTTGAAGAGACCAACAGAAAATGGACTTCTATGAATCTGAACATTTTCTGTAGGAGTAAACAACACATTTGTTTGTTTGTCATATAAGTTGATGCATATGAAACTCTAGTAGGAGATAGAGGTCATGAGGAGTCAACATATTAGAGTGCAAAATATGTTTTCATTTTACTATTAATTAATTAATCAATTAGTTAATCATTTATTTATTTATTTTGGCACTGGGGATTTAACCCAGGTGTGCTTTTTCACTGAGTTCACCTCTTTTTTATTATTTTATTTTGAAACAGGGTCTTAATTGACTCTTCATTCTAAACCAGATTATCCACTTTTACATAGTGTTGAGATACTGTGTATAATTCCTTCAGAGAATGCAATGTACTTTGTAATTTAATTTGCATTTTTGTGATTTATTTTGGCTTAAAAAAGTCTGACCTACTTATTAGATAGTCAGCTCTACTAAGATGATAGTTTGTACCTATTTATTTTGCCTTGTAATCCCAGAAGTTTTGATAGTAAGACACATGATGTTAAATAATTATAATTAATTTTTAAAAAATTATTTATATTTTCATGTTAGTTTCATCAAATCAATTAATCATTTGGTAAAGCTCAGTGTACGATGTACAATAAATAGAGATGTACTACAGCAGATATGTTAATGCCCAAAAAAAACTGTTGTCTTTCTTCAGAGTCCATAGCTAGTCCATAGCTAATATTTTATTTCTCCAAAATCACATGGAGTATTATCTATACTTTTATTTTGAATTTTATAAGTGCTGATGCTAATTTTTATTTATAAAAAGCTCAATTCTCCTGCTAGGAACCTCCACTGTTGGGGTTATAAACTTATAAAATAAAAATCCACATAGTTCACTGAAGAACATACAGAATTTATGGTCAAATAATGCTTTGAGAGTGCCAGACTTGACTTGGAAACTTATTATTTCTTAACATTTTTCCTTTATTAATAAAGTAAGGACGCAGAAAACAGCAAAATTACATTACTCCAATAATATCATTTGTAAGACTCTTAAATACAGGTCTAATATGATTTAATAAATACTAGCTGGAATGCTCTCATTTATTTTTCAAAACCCACTTTTGAAAGTCTTACTTTCTGCATAGCAGAAGCTCCAAGAACAATAATTAAAAAAAAAAAAAAAACTAAATTAAAAAACACAAACAACAAATTAATAGCATGTATCTTTTCTGACCACAATTAAACAAATAGAGATTATACAAATATATACATTAAACATATTCTTAAATGACCAATGGATTAACAAATAAATCAAAAGAGAATTTTTAAATATTCTTTGAACAAATGAAAATGGAAACACAAGATTCAAAAACCTATGAGATAAAGCAAAAGTAGTACTAAGAGGGAAATCTATAGTGATAAGCAGCTACATAAAAAATATAAAGATCTCACCAGGTAGAATGGTGCACACCTGTAATCCCAGTGGGAGGGAGGCTGAGGCAGGAAGATTGCGGGTTCAAAACCAGTATAAGCAACTTAGGGAGGCCCTACGAATCAACTTGACAAGACCCTGTCTCAAAAAAATAAATAAATAAAATAAGAAAAAAAAAAAAAAAAAAAGATTAAAAGGACTGGGATGTATCTCAGTTGTTAAGCACCACTGAATTAAATCCCCAGTACTTATTTTATGTATAAAATAAACCACCTGATTATGCTACTCAAAAAATGAGAAAATAAAGAGAAAAATAAGTTAAAATTTTTAAAAACTATCATATATCATAGCATAAAAATGTAGAGACTAAAACCTGCAAAAGAATATTGCAGTAAGGAATTGGTTTTTCAAAAGATCAAACAAAATATAGTTAGACTAACAAAGAAAAAAAAAAGAGAACTCAAATTAATAAAATCAGTGACAAAAAAGGAGACATTATGATTGAAACAACAGGAAAACAAAGGATCATTAAGGACTATGATGAACAAATATTGAAAGACCCAGAAAAAAAAAAAGGATAAATTTCTAAAGCATATAACCTACCAAGTTTGAATCAAGAACAACATGAGCAGACCAGAAATAAGCAACAAGTGAATCAGTACCAAAAAATCTCACAACAAAAAAAAGCCCAGGGCTGATGCAGTGGCACAGGCCTGTAATTCCAACAACTCAGAAGGCTGAAGCATGAGGATCACAAGTTCAAATCAGCCTCATTAAAAGCAATGTGCTAAGCAGCTCAGTAAGACTCTGTGTCTAAATAAAATACAAAATAGAGCTGGGCATGTGGCTCAGTGGTTGAGCGCTCCTGAGTTCAGTCCCTGGTTCACCGCTCCTCAAGAAAACAAGAGACACCCAGGAACATATGGCTTCCATGTTCAATTTTAAGGAAGAACTAATTACAATTCTTTTCAAAATTTGGAAAAGATTGAGAATAAGAGAACTCTCTGAAACTCATTTTATTAGGCCAGCATTATTCTGATACCAAAACCAAATAAGAACATTCAAACAAGGAAACTATAGACTAATGAACCTAATGAACATAGATGTGCTCTTAACAAAGTATTAGCAAATCAAATCCAACAAAACATTAAAAAGATTATGCACCAGGATGAAATGGGATTTGTCCCAGAAATTCCAGGATGGTTTAACCTACACAGATAAATAAACAACACATCACATTAACAGAATAAAGGACAAAAACCATGATCATTTCAATAGATGCAGAAAAAGCATTCAATAAGATTCAACATCCCTTCATGATAAAAACCCTCAACAACAGATGTATTGAAGGAACATATTTTAACACCAAGAGAGTTATATATGAAAAGCTCACAGCCACTGTTATACTTAATGAAGAAAAGCTGCCAGTGTTTCCTCAAAAATCAAGAACAAGACAAGCAGGTCCAAATTTGCCACTCTAATTTGACATTGTATTGGGACCTCAGCCAGGGCACTTAGGCAACAAATAATGGCCACCCAATTGGAAAAGAAAGTTGAAACCGCTAGACGAAATATAAATTACCTGGAAATATAAATTACCTGATTTGATCATTTTACCCATTGTATACATGTATTGATTGATCACCTGGACTCTGTAAGTGGGCACAATTTTTATATGTTCATTAAAAATGTAAAAAGAATATTGGCAAGATAAATGTTGGTAGAAATATAAGATGTTATAATAACTTTTAATATAAATATAATAACTTTTGAAAACCGGTGATTTTTTTAAAATATCTAAGCATCATATTACCTGTTTTACCAATAAGGAATGGAAGAAAATGTCCAGACTAGTCTTGTACTTGATGATCACAATAGCATAATCCTCAATAACTAAGAACTCTAGTCAGCAAAAAAGGTATTCAAGTTTAATGAACTAACAACATGTTGTATGTTCCCTCAGGTGGAGGAAAAAGGAGAAAGGAAAGAAGGAAGGAAAGAAGGGTAAAAGAGAGGGAAGAAGAAAGAAGGGACTTATATATCGAATGTAATTCTTATACCAAATAAATATACAGAGGCTGAATTGACTGGGAAGATGTGAAAAATACATTTGGAGGTGAGGCAAATGTTGTCAGCATTGAATGTGGTGCTGCTTCTATGGGCCTGTTACATCCGCACAAACCCACCGTTTATACCATTTGAATGGACGCAGTTTCTTATGGCATTTTATAACATAACAGAATTGATTAAATATGAACACCCATAAATTTTGGAACAGAATTTTATTAATCTATTCCAATTTCTTTTCCCCTTATACCACCCCAGGAAGAGATGTATACCAAAATACCACCCCAGGCAGAGATGTATACCAAAATACAAATGGATGACTGAAATATTTAATAGGGTTTTTAATACATGAGTTTTGTACATGATGTACCTTTACAAAAAAAGGGGAGGGGATGAAGAATAAGGTCAACAACCAGAAGGACAGAAAGCTCAAAAGAGAGAGAAATGAGGCAAGTAAATAACAGGAAAAAATAAAGAAGAGAAATTGAGACTGCGAATGGCTGCAAATAATTTTACATATGAAGTTTCAATCCAAAATTTAGTCATCTTTATTTTTGAGTTAATGCTTTCAGCTTTTCCAAGGATGTGATACAGTGTGGTCTGACTGACTGATAGTTGGGTTATCAATGATTGACACTTCCTTTAAGTTGGGCTTCTCTCAGAGTCTACTACCCATGACTAATCTTTGGTGTATATACATGTAACTATTTTTTTGGAATTACCTTTAAATATTTAAAATTTGTGAAACATATTATTTGATATTTTTAATAAATGGTACTGCATCTACTAGATGTTCCTATAAGAAAAAATATATAACTTGTTACCATATTCAAAATTCAGTGTTGGATGGATTGCATGTCTACATGTGAATGATGGAATCATGAAGAGTTCAGAGGAAGAGGCAGGAGAGCACCATTATGAATTGAAGGAGATATCCATTAAATATATTCACCATAAGACATACACTAAAATATTCATAAACTACTCATTCATATTAGTCAAGAATGTGAAACTAATGGTGTGTGGTAATTGTCCAATTCTTGGTCTGCATTCTGGTTAGAAAGAGATGTCTAGCTTTTAAAACTTCATCAAATTGAAAATATAAGATAGAGACGCTTCCCCCATATGTAACAAAAGTGAATTTAAAAAGATGGCAATACTACTGACACATAACTCTTCAATGAAAGCTCAGTATCATCATCCTCACCATAGTTATTACAATTACCTATGTCTTTATCACAAGTGGTAGTCCAAAACTATTTAGCAATCTCTACTTGTACTATTTTTAATTTCTTATTATGAGCACATATCTTAAAGATTATTTGTTTAATGTTTTTCTTCTTTACTGTGAGTTCCTTAAGGCAGAAAATATGTCTTATTCTGTTTTTTTTTAATTTATCCTACCCCCACAACTAATTTTGAAAAAGTACCCTTACAAATATTTTTCTTTCTCTCTGAAACACCTTCTCTCTCTCTCTCTCTGTATCTCTCTCTCATATAAAGAGTCCCAGGTACTTACATTCTGAATATAGACAGGGAATTTTTAAAAAGACACATGGTAAGAGTGATCATCACTCTCTTCTACAGTGCTTTGACATTTATGTGGTACTAATATAATCATAAAAATAACACAACCATTATTGAATCATTATCGGTTTATTCATTTTATGCTTGTTGGTTGAAATTTGCACGATGTGCATGTTAAGTGTTCAGTTAGAGACTTAGGTGCACAACGTTTTATTCCCAGAAGTAAAACTAAAGCACCTAGAGAAGCTGGAGTAATTATTGAATATTTTTAAAGTGCATGTGTGCAAGCACTTATGTTCTCCCAATTCTCTTGCTGCATGATTTAGCATTGTTTCTTCTTCATTTTTTTTAAATTTCCACATGAGCTAAGAATTATTTCTGCACTCAAAGATAGAACACAGCATATATGGACAATTCCAAGCACTGCAAAAGATATTTTTACCCTTATTTATTATTAATAGTAATGATAAAAATAACTGTAATTTATTGACCACCAAACCTGTGACCACTATTATGGTATGAGGTTTATTTTACAGCATATTCTTATTCTGGTCTTTTCAAAAATTTCAACCTATGGAGGAACTAATGTCCAGGAAAATTTAAAAAAAAAATTCACTGAAGGTCACAAAGTAAGTAAGTGACAGAACAGAGATTTTAATGCTGAGTCTAGTGACATGCTGTGCATTTGAAAGTAAAGATTACTTCAGAATACGTTACAAATTTCTTTCTTTGGTCCTTCATCCCTGCATCTTATTCTTTCTTCTCTTCCTTCCTCATTTAAGATATTCTTCAACGTTAGTGGCATCAAGGAATGAGTTCATATTGTGGGTTTAATGAAAGCTTTGCAAATTGGGCTTCTGTTGGCTGTCAAGGGGGAATCATTTAAATTGAGGGTAAATAGCTGAGCATTAGGAATGAATGAGCATGTAGGTATTGGTGCTCAGAAAATGGTACACCAAATTTAGTGCCTCAGAAACTACCTTTCTATGAATTTTCCCTTTCTTCTGTCTCTTGTTCCTGTTCTCTTCCTAGATAGACCTCAAAAACTAGAACTTCTCTTCCCCAACTTAAGTCATAGAAAATAGAACCCTTTATTCCTCAAAGCCAGCCATAAATATCATTAAAAAGATCACTTTAAAGTGCCCCCAACTTTCTATGTAAAAGCTGGTCATAAAGGAATTCTCTCACCTATGTTATTTGATTGTGGGTCATAAGATGCCCATTCCAGACAAGGTCCCTACCTGTACCTAAGAGAAAGGAGTTCTACATAGCCATACCATAAAGAGGCTGAACAGACAGTCCTTACTGGTCCCCCTGACACCCCTGGCCCAATCCAGTCTGTTGATGTTTGTTCATACCAATTTTGGCCAATCGTATTTTTCCATGGCTATCCATGTTTTATCAAACCTGAACATAAAAATGGATAGCTCGCCTGGAATCTTTGGATATTCCTTCTGAGAGTCCTGTGCCACATGAATCAATGTTCTTATTATCCTGTACTTTGTCATAAGGATGTCATCCAAGATCCTTATGATGGGGAAGAAAGGGATTACCCCCTTCTGCTCCTACACAGGAACCACCCCAACACTAACATTGGCCTGGAGGCTTAATGAGCACAATGGTCACCATCATTGCTCTTCTTCCTGCTCCTCTTAGAAGTAAGGACAATGAAGTCAAGTGAAAGATTTAAGAAATGACATCCTGGTTAGAAAAACAGACCAAAAAAAGAATTAAGTTTCATAGTGGACTCTGCACCCTTACCTCCAGGTGAGTTCAACTGTCATGGACCTCTTTCAGTTGTAGATGACTGTGCATTTAGTCAGGGCATGGTGCTTCAGGGGCACAAGGGGAAGCAAGTAGGAACAATATCACAGAAATGGATTAATCAAAAGAGTGGGAGCAATATTTACTGAATTTTTGGAGAGTAGAAACAATGATGAAAGAAGGTATCCACAGGTCTTTCTGAAGGCTATGTGTCTAGACCCTGATATAGTTTGGATTTGTAATGTCCCCCAAAGACCTATGTGTCAAAGACCTGGTCCACAGCTTGGTTCTTTGAGGAGGTGGTGAAAAATTTTAAGAGAGAGCCTTAGTCAGAGGCCTTCTACCTAGTCAGGTCATTCGCAGCACACCTTGAAGGGAACAGTGGGTGCCTTGCCTCTTCTCTTTCTCCCATCCGGGTCATTGAGTGAGTGGCTTTGCTCCACAACACATGCCTACCCATGGTATACTGCCTTGCCACAGACCCCAAAGCAACAAAGTCCACTGATCCTAGATTGAAACCTATAAAACTGTGAGCTGAAATAAACCTTTCTATTTTTAATTTGACTCCCTCAGGTACTCATTATAGTAACAGAAAGCTGATCAACATAGAACTCCCTCTCAGGTGTCTGTTTTTTTGGGGGGAAAAAAGATTTACCATAATTTGGTAAAACAAAATTTGATATTGACTGATCTTTAATATCAACAAATTCCCTATGTGACTTATTTAAATATGAATTTGTTTAACCTAAGTCATGTGGAACCTGAAAATGAGCTGTAATACATCAATTTGTTTTCAACTCACAACTTCCTGCCTGAGAATATAATCTTGGCAGTGACTATAGGGTCTTAATAATCTTGCTATCATTGATACTCTTGCTATCTTGACAGTGACTTGAGATCCTTGCTATCAAGGATAGCAAAATGATAGTATAAATGACTCAGGGCTAGGTACCAGAAATTCTGTTTCTCTTTTTATATTTTTTTCCTTGGAGAATATCTTGATATCCAGCATGTCTTAGTTTCCTCTAATGGAGGTAGATACACTCCTACCATCTTTCTATCATTTCTATCATGATCAAAATTTCAAGGTAACTGTCATTATTTTCCTTATCTTTCAAAGGAGAGAAGTGAGCAATAGTGGGGTCATTGTGTCCAAAAATAGAAAAATCAGGGTATTATGAAATGTCATTACTGTCTTATTATTGCATCTTCAAACCAGAAAGTCAGAAGAACACCATGATAAAAGAAGTTACCTTTGGAATCATATAGACCTTGGCATCACAAAGTCTCTAGCATATTAAGTCTATTTATTTATTTCTTTATATTTATTTATTTATTTTGGTCACAGGGATTGAACAGAGGAGTACTTAACCACTGAACCACACACTTTTAATTTTTTTTTTTTTTTTTAATTTTGAGACAAGTTCTCATTAAGTTGCTTAGAGCCTTGCTAAGTTGCTGAGGCTGGCTTTGAACTTGAAATCTTCCTGTCTCAGCCTCCATAGCTACTGGGTTTAAAGACCTGCACCACCATGTCTTGCTTGAGTTCTTAAAAAAAAAAAAATTGCGACACTGCTATTTTCTATTAATCAAATAATATATGTAAGGGGAATACTTTATTATTTTTCAGTCACTGTAATATATGCATGTTTTCCAAAAGTTTCCAAGAGCTAATTTGAAATAAACAGTTGGAGAAAAAAATTAAAATTCCGTAGCTATTTTCTTATTCTATTAACCCTACTCAGACAGAAATGATCATCTTCCATTCAACTAACTGTGCACTTGCAAAGCTTTTTGTCCTCACAGACATGGTAGACAGAAAACTTTACTGGTAAAATAAAGCCTCTAGCTATCTTTTCTGCTTACCAATGTTTTTATCACTAGCCATTTCAAAGGAAATCTGTACAGTGGCTAAGAAAATGCCCGTTGGGAAGCCAGAGGCAAAAATCACTTCTCCTTAAAATGAGAAAACACGTGAAAAGTACAACACTTAAAATTATAAATTAAAATGTCTGTGGCAAGTCTGGAAGTAAGGTAGCAAAGTTGTATTTCTGACATTGAGTGCATAATATTTACCTCGAGTTATGGGTATCAAATGTAAGCCAAGCAAATGATAATGGAAATTTGTTGAGAAGAAGTAATGTATAAAATAAAACCAGATAAACTTTATTGATATTCACAAGGTCCTGTTTTAATATTATTCATATATTTTCTAATGTTTTCTTCTTAACATTTTTAAGAGAAAAGTTCATACATTGTTACTGGATTCCTGAGCCAGATGCCTGAATTTGGTAATCCCAAGGGACCAGAGTGGGCCACCCACTGCCTTTATGGTCTAATCAGAGAGCCAAGTAGAAATGAAACAGGAAAGGCATTTACTTTCATGATGGCCATAAAAGTAAGACAATGAGTTTTGAGACCTCCAAAGAAAACTGTCTTTGAGGTAACTCAAAGGTTATGTGTGGGAGGAGCTAGAACTGGGAGAAGAAACTATGCATAGTCAACCAATGTTCCTTAAATTCTGGTTCATTGCTATCTCAGGTCTGTGGGGTCTTTCCAGGGGACAAGACTGCTGCAAGGTTCACTGGAATTTGAGATAAGCAGGTAGACAGAAATGATTTAGAGAAAGAGCAGGTCAGAGTAGCAAAATGTCATTATTTGGTGCAATGACTGTGTCCTCCTGCAGTGTAATGACTGTCGATTTCTAGACATTGCTCTGGTGGTGTGGAACAGAACATTGTAAAATACAGTAATTGATAGTCTGTTATGATGTTTCTGTAAATATTGGAGATACATTAGTTACTGTTATCTTTATGTAATCTAACTTGAAGATGGAGGAGGAACACTAGGTAAATTTAAGACTTGCATTACCAATTTTAGACAGTTGCTCTTAAAAATGGGCATGTCCATGCACAAAGTTGAGCAGAAATCTGACCTAAAGTTTAAGGTTGCAAAAGAGACATGCATGCAATATGAAGGCAAGGATGCCAGTCTTTTGTCCTGTTTTAGTTGCCCATTGGACATCCGAAGGCCCAAGTGAAGAGTCGGTGTTTTCAGGAAACATTATCCTTAAGTTCCTTTTATAGTATCATACCCATTTTACAGAAGAGGGAACTAAAGGATATACAATTTGTACAAGTCACATGACACTGGACAGAAACAAGGTTCAAACTCAGTCTCACCTCACAGCCTATGCAATTACATACTACACCACAATACCTCTCAGATAAGGGACTTTGGAATCATACTTTAATTTCGTAGCCATAATTATCTTATACATATGTATGGCCTATATTAACATGCAGTGGGTGTAATCGTCCCCATTAAGGCTATAAGGAAGCAACAGTTTGGAGCAACTGACATTCTCAAGTGACACAGCTATTACATGTCAGTAAACATGCTGACCAAGGAGGTAATATTTTTTCCACTAATATGGATTATTCTGAATAACTGCACTTTGGGTTGTTGTTAGGAAACAACAACCTCTGAAATTCATGCTATGAAAACCTATTTCTAATCATTCATAGCGGGCTGATAAGTAACATGTTTATACTAGCAGGAAGATTAATTCCTCATGGTTTCCAATTACTTTAACAATTTCAATGATTTTTCTAAAGAACCTTGTACGGTATATTCATTTTCTTTCAAAGAAACCTCTCGTATGATTAGTGCTTTGTCCCCAAATGACAACTTGCAAATGAGGCATTTCCCTTTAAAATGTTTTCAACTTAGGAAAATAATTTATCCAAGCAGGGGACCCTCCTCACTGACCCCAACACATGGGAAGGAGAGAGCCTTTATCACCAAGCTATACTTTCTGCATTTCAAAGAAATACCACCAGGAAAATTAGCATTACAAAATTTATACTTGCAACACAGGGAAGAAATGTCATTATTTTAAAGCTTTAGTATTTGGTTAGAGGGAGTAATCACAAGTGATACAATTCCTCTGGCATTTATATCCCCTGGACTTATAAGCTGATGCTGAATTAAAAATTATATTCCTGTTATTTATTGAGTCTTAACTTTAGTGAAAATGTTTGATGGTCAGGTGACAGGCATTGGTGATGAAATTAAAGCATTCTTAATACCAGGCTAATTGAATATCATATTCAAAATGAACTTTGCACCAACACAACTCGTTTTGGTTGTGGAAGTATGTACATCTCCTCTGACATCTGAAAGAGAAATTTCACTTTTTAGAAACTCGGTGTTGTTTTCATTTTCTTTCCTGAAATACATATAGTCTATATGTAAAATCACTTTGCATTATGCAATTTAGGGTCTTGATTAATTTTTTTAATATCTAAAATTTCAGTAAACATCCCTAATTTGTTGCTGAAGTCTCTCATAGAAGTAGTACTAGGGTAGATTTTAAGGTTGAAGTGTGAGCAAGACAGCCGCTTTGGCCTAATGGAAGCCCCAGACGATTTCTTCTAGTAATTCTGCCTCTTGGTGACAAATGATCAGCTAGTTGATGATGTTCCTGTCAACAAGTTTTACTCTACAGTCAAGTTCAGTTGGTGATTCTTCCTCAAACCTGCTTCTACAAGAAGTTTAATGGCCATCTCTGTTTACAGATACTATCTTCCTATTTCTATAAGAAGATGAATCCCAAACAAATCCTGTCTCTAAGAAGGAACTTTGATCCAGAAAGTCTGGGGACCTTCTAGTTTCAAACATCATTTATGCTTACCTGGTTATGCCACAACTACATGCTTGTCCCCAAGTGCTATAACATGCACAGTAGAACTGGTTTAGCATCTGTAGACAAAAAAAAAAAAAAAAAAAAAAAATTCCTTCCTTCCTTATATTTTCATAGGTTTAAGTTTATAATTTTCTAAGAAATGATCTTGAATTTGGATTAATTATACTTTGAGGACTGTTGTTTCATATCAATTTAAAATTTTAAAAAGTTCCATTGATCTCAGTTAATTCCTTGATTTCGTTTGTGTACTATTGTTTATGTTTCCAAAATGTATAATGTCAGGGCACAGAACATATACTCCAAAGTATGTCACCTTGGCATGCTGTGCACTTTGTAGACTGGAAGGGCCTCAGAAGCAACTTGCCCTTGCCTTTCTTCTGCCCTCCTGTCTCCTGCCCTTCTTTCTTCCATGAATTAAATCATAGCAGTCAGTTTTCTTCTTCCCCAAGGCAGGTTGCAGAAATCAGAACTTCTCTGTCCCTGAGCAGTTCCTCAAACCTATAAAGGTCGAGCTCTCTCTCTTCTCCCTTGAAGACCCTCATTCCAGAGAGGTTCTGCCCCATACCTGGGAGAAAGAAATGCTACACAGAGACCAAAAGAAATCTGAAGACATGCCTTGCTGGGTTTCTTCCACAGTTCCTTCCAGAAAATAACACAAGTTTGTCCAACCACATTTCAACATAGTTGACTGACTCTTCTTTGCCTAACCTAATCATAAAAATAAATATTTTTCCTTGAGTCTTTGCAAATTAAGTTCTCAAGACTCTGTGTCATATAAAATTTTGACTAAATAAATTTGTATTCTTTTCTCCTGTTAACCTGTCTTTGGTTATAGAAAAGATGGTCGCACTTCCTGTGCTGGGGAAGAAAAGATTCTACAATACTTGCCCCTACAATACTTATCAATTCACACACCCAGATTAAAAAAATAAATAAAATTTTAAAAAGCCTTTAAATAACAGGAGAAATTGGAGGGTGACCTTGACTTCTGTTACCTGTAAATAAAGCCTGCAAACCCACCCAATTGTGTCATTCCTGTGATCTTCTGAGGAAATGATGTGGCAGACCTGCTCTTTTAAGTCGCAGAGTCATCAGGCAAAGCCAAGTACAGTGATCTATTTAATTTGTCACTTTAAAGAATAAATTCATCTGGTTTTATAAAGCTGCTGGCAAGAGTCTGATCTCTTGATATAGGTATGTAGACAGCCTTAGAATTACTTAAGGTTGCAGATGTGTAGAGTGTAATTCCTTAATAGTCTTAATACCATTCCAGCTGAAAGCAGGACCTTGATTTCTGACTGGTTAAGTATCCTTGTCAGCCGATGTACAGAGATATTTGTATCACAGGCTGTTATTCTTTAATTTTAAAATATCAAGTAGTCACTCATATAGGTGTTTCATTTGTATTATTTATTTGTACATCCTCCAAGTTATTGCATGGTAGCTGAACATAACCTAATTATCGGAAGTAGGAGAAGAGACTGGAAATCAATTGCAAAAAGCAAAAAAGTAAGAAAAAAGGAAAGTAAAAACAAGAGAATTCTATAGAATTAAATTCCACAATTAAAAATTTTGTAATTAAAGCAAAATGACTATTATTAAAACCCCCAAACTGGATACAATCTTTAAAATATGAGAATCTTCAGCAGGATATGATTTCTAGGAGAGGAGAAATATAGAGAATCAAAACAAGTGTAATTACATATCTTTATGTGTGTATGTATAATGTAAGATGCAAACAGGTATATACAGCAGATATACACAATATATTCATATTAGAGCATGCAGTTCAGATTACAAAGCTTTTCTGGGAGGTTTAATTTTATTTTATCATAATTTCACAAATAAGCTTGTTGAAAATATGGAAGAATGGGCATGAACTATTTTGTTACTAATTTGACATTTTATAAACACATGCTGAGTGCAGAGAGCTAAAGGTCAGAGTCCACTTTTGCTAGAAACAAGAAGAGATTAAAGAGTTGAAATCTATACTGGAGTCAAAAATGTGTTCAAACGTTCCCCACAGTATCTGTGAACATCTTAGCATCGTATAAATGCTGACTGCATCTCCAAATGCTGTCGATTTTTCTCTTAAAAATAGATTTGAATTCGTTTACCACAGGGCACAGAGGAAAGGAGAATGAATCAGGAAGATCTCAAAGTGAAGATGCTTAGACACAAGAGACAGAAGACAAGCAGGAGGTAAAATGTAATTTTGAAGGGAAAAATCATAAGATAAGATTGAATTTTTCGGTATAATTTTTCTGCAAATGCAATTTGTAACAAGCTATATTGTCTGTAAAAGAATCCCTACTGCACTTCTAATGTGCTTTTTTAGTATCTAAAACATAAAAGCACATCAGAATACTTCATGTGCAAACCATGGCATTAAACAGATTAGAAAAACTAAATGTCATACTGTAACATGGTCGGTTCTTGTGCGGTTAATTTAGTAGAAAGGCAGAGAATCGCTGCAGGAGACACTTTCTCTAGTTATGCACCCTGCAGCTAAAATACCTTATATACCTTTTTATTTTTTGAAGGAACAATAACTTTGCTGAAGTGATAAATTTAAAGCTTGTGTGGTTTTAGGATGGCACCTCAGCCAAATTACTCCTGAATTGGATTGTGTATTGAATGACATGCATGTTAGAAGGTACCAGTCCCACTCTCTCTGTCTTAACCCCTTCTTTGTTAAGCTTACTGCCCGTTATCAGTTCCAATGAAATTAATACTCTGAATTAAATTGCCTTATCACTGACCTCCTGCTCTACTTGGTGCATCTTTTTTTTTTTTTTTAATGACTTAACTGTCTATGTTAATTACATGTCTCATCATGTACAATTGTTGCAAAATAGAAAAATCAAAGTTCCTTTAAATCTTTTTTCTTAAAAAATATGCTTTCAACTTCTTGTCTTTTAAAACATATTTATGAGCACATATTCAAGGTGTCTGATGTGATGATTTGCTGTGCTATTACATTATATACTGATAACCAGTCAAATTAATTCCCACGCTCATTACCATTCTTAGTCACTGGATGTGTGTGGAGGGGTGGTGGTGAGGGTATTTAAAATCTGCTCTCACCAA
This sequence comes from Sciurus vulgaris, assembly GCF_902686455.1. Lineage (NCBI taxonomy): Eukaryota > Metazoa > Chordata > Mammalia > Rodentia > Sciuridae > Sciurus > Sciurus vulgaris. The sequence goes on along the minus strand of NC_136478.1, from coordinate 23,004,076 downwards.
ATTTCAAGCAAACAATACATATTATTATTTAAATTCAGTGTGCTGTATATCATATTCCCAGAAAATAATTATAACTCAAAGTTTTTACCCTTTGGTCAATATATCCCTAGTCACTATACCCCTTCCCTTGGCAAACATCATTCTGCTCTGTTTCTATGCTCAGTATATCTTTTTAAGGTTTTTGGTTTGCACACAGGCTTATGGCTAAGGCACCACAAAAAAGAGAGTATTTTTCTACCCTCACTTAAAAAATAATACATTGAGACTTGACATTATCTGGCCACCAGGTCAGGAAAGTTAAATTGGGCATCATGTATTCTCCAGTGATCTTAAAGCAGAGTCCATCACTCCTGTTAATTAGAGCTTTTCATGTGGATTCTGACTGAAATCACCTTGGTTGCTTTCTCTAGCTCTCACCTGATTCTAATTAGTCCCCTTGGAACATTAACCCAGCTACCTCCTCCCAACCCCATCTCTACCTCATGATTCATCTCATTAGAAAAACTGATAAGTGGGCTCCTAATATCTGCTAGGTAAGATGTACAATGGTGAGTTCCACCACTAAGCAGTTTGCTAATGATAAAGGATGGCCTTCCTTATGGCAAGCATTACAGAGTATCATTGCCTAATGCCCTTTAACTTGGGTAATTAAACACATCAACAGTAGAGATAATTTTTTCACAGTGGGGGTTAAGGAGAAACTGAAACAAAAAAATATACCTTGCCCTGGCAGAGCTGACATTTCTATAAAGCATTTAAGCTGACTTAATGAAGGTGCTTTCCATAATGGCGACTAAGCAGTAAGTACTCTGGAAGTCTCCTGAATTCACAGAAAATGCACTTACAGAAACTCTTAAACTTGAGCAACAACATGTGGAAAGCAGACAAATGACTATTCCAAAGATGCCCATACTCTAATCTCTGGAACATTGTCAGAGGGACTTGGCAGATGCAATTAAGGTTTTAGACTTTGAGATGGGGAGATTATCTTGCATTTTATGGTGGAGCCAAATATAATCAGAAGAATCCTTAAAGTCTGTGACCAGAAAGAGACATTATAACATAAAAATGGTCAGAGAGATACAGAGTTTCTGGCTTTGGAGCTGAAGGACAGGAGCCAAGAAAGGCAGTGGCAGGGAAGTCGGAAACATTTTCTGCAGGAGCCTACATAGCCCTGCCAATACCCTAAGACTCTGTTGGGATCCTGAAATACAGAACCATAAGATTAAAATTTGTGTTGTTTTAAGCCACCAGGATTTAATAATCCATTTTAGTAGCCACAGGAAACTAGCACTAATAAGGAATTAAGAGAAAAGCACCCTCTGTTGAAGAACGGAGAGGGGCAAGTTCAAGGGTATTTTCATGGTTCACTACATAAGAGACCCTAGACAGTTATTTGTTGAGTGGTTAGATATTTATTGATAATCTTACTAAGTATCAGTGACTTCCTATAGCTACTGTAAGCATTTGTTGATATATTGATTATTGATGAGAAAATAAAATGCCATTCAGGCAAATTACTGACTTAGGCCATATAGCTATATGAAAGAAATTAGCAATTCAATCAGAGGTTATTTAAATATAAAGCCTGTAGCTACAAAAGATATTCTTAATTTGTTTAAATTTCAAATAGCCTCCTAAATAGGTCTCTTAAAATTTTCATCCTAATTAGATGTGCTCCCTTTAGTTTCTTAAAAGTGATAGCCAAAGCTTCCCCATCCGAAGTAGAGGGAAAGAATGGGAATAATATAGATAAGATACACAGAGTTGTCCAATAGGTATAACAGATAAAAGAAGATGTATTTGTTAATAAGAATGAATATCTACTTGTTCTACTTATCTGTCACAGATCTGAGAACTTTGACTATTTCAACATGCTATTCTTCTACATCACCATGAAAGGTGTTATTGGTAGCCTTACATTGGATAAGTGGGAGATCAAGGAACAATGAAGTAACTTGTCATGTCATGTTTTAGGAATACCATGAATGGGACATAAGTCCATGAAATCTGAAACCACAGGTTACATTCTTCAGTCCCCTGAAAAGGCTTTACCCAAAGAGGTTCTGCCACAGGGCTTCTTGCCAGGATTCTTGTCCTTCTTTATAAAAGATTCCTTTGACAGTCTAATGAAAACTGTGAATCAACTTCCTTGCAGAAGCATATTGTGAACTTGTAAGCTTTTTTAGAGTATATTTTGGGAACCAGAGCCATACGATTAAGGATAACCACTCTAGATACATACATGGTAGAAAAAGATTACAGTTCCCAGATGCAGGATCATAATAAAATTATTTTTCTAATTTAATTTTGGTTTTATAGTAAGACTCATGACTTATCACACAATTATGTGTTTCATTTTTTCCTTCTCCCATTTACTTCTTGACCTTTACAACAAAGTCACACTAATGATTTTCCTGTCAATTGAAATGCTAAATTTTGAAAAGTGTGTTAGTTTTTCATCACTGTGACAAAAATAACTGAGAAGCACAACTTAGTGGAGGAAAGGTTTATTTTGGCTCATAGTTTCAGAGATTCCAGTCCATTGTCAACTGGCTCCATTGCTATTGGCCTGTAGTGAGGCAGAGATTCATAGCTGAGAGGGTATGGTAGAGCAAAGCAACTTCATGAAAACCAGAAAGCAGAGAGACAAGCAAAGTCACGGCAGGAGACCTGATATAACGTTTCAGAAAATACCGAGTGTCTCACTCTCCTCAACTGGGTCACACCACCAAGTTTTTACCACCTCCAAATAATGTCATAAAATTTTAAATCTTTTAGTGGATTAATCCATTTATGAGATCAGACCCCCTCAGTCACTTGTTGCCTTGGGTACCAAGCCTTTAACAGATAAGCATCTGTGGTTCATTATAGATTCAAATTATAATATTCTGCCCCTGGATTCCCAAGTTTTGAGTCCATCTCATAATGAAAAATGCATTTAATTTATCTCGATGTATCACAATAGTCTTTACTGATTCCAAGATTAATCAAAAACCTATGTTCAAAGTCTCCTCTGAGACTCAATGGAAACTCTTAGCTATGAGCCCTGATTAACAAACAAGAACAGTAAAGCCAAAAACAAATTACATACTTCCAACATACAATGATGGGACAGGCATGAGACAAACATTACTAATCCAAAAGGGAGGAATGGGGTCATAGAGAGAGAGGACCAAAGCAAGACCGAAAACCAACAGGGAAGACAAGAAATCCTGTAGTCCATATCCAGGCTCCAGGATACATGGTTGCATGATGTGGGTCCCAAAGGGCTGAGGCAGCTCTGCCCCGATGGCCTTGCCAGTTGCATCCCACTTGGCTTCTCTCTTGGACTGTTCCTACTTTCTACCTTCATCTTTCCTTGGCAGATGTTCCACATTCCTGACATCTCCAATTTCCTAGACTTTTCATCGTAGATTTGGCTTCACTCTCACAGCTACATTCATTCCCCTTAAATATAATTAGAAAACTGACTAACAAAGAAAATTGGTACTGTGAATGCAGTGGACATGTGATGGTGAGTCTGGATTGTCAACTTGATTGGGATGAGGTGGAACCAAAAGCAGAACAAGAACTTTGCAGCTGAAGGAAGCTCAACGCTTGAGTGGGTGTAGAGTCTATGGCTGCTGCCATCAACTGTGGACATCAGAGTCCAGATTCTTCAGTGTTCCAATGTGGACTCTCACCACTAATTCTTTAGGGACCTTCCAGGCCTTCAGTCCTGGACTGAGGATGTATCATTGGTCTTCTTGTTCTGAGGCTTCTGGCTCCTTTTGACCAAGCAACTATTGGTTCCTCCAGCTCTCCACTCTCTATTGTTGCAGACAGTCATTGTAGGGATAGTTAGCTTTTGATCACGTGTGCCAATCTAATCAATGTCTTTTTTATAATCATAATAGGGACATCCTGATGGTTCTGTTTCTCTAGAGAACACAAACATACTTAAGTACAAAAGGATTCTATGCACCTAAATATTTTATTGGAACAATAAGGAAAATTAAAGGGCATAAATGTACTCTAAATCTCAGAGCTTATTTTTACCTTCAGTTCAGTAGCATAAACTAAAAGGGACTGATTATACTATTGTGATGTTAAGGAATTTTGAAACATTATTAATTGCTGAGAATCAGTGATCCACCAGACAGGCTCCTTAGCTACTTGGTTAAAATGAGAGGTTGTTTCAAAGGCTTTAGTAATATTTCTGATAATATATTTGAATATATATGTCACTATGAGGTTGCTGGCAGGGGTCTTGCCATTTTTCAATATCCTTTCATCCAACAGCCACAAATGAAAACCCTCTTTCCTTCCATGTGTGGATAAGTGTCATGTTTCCAAATGGATCCTAGGTTATGAAAAATGAAAATCCAGATTTGCATGACAAGTGAGTTCAAATATAATATTGAAAATGAAATGACAAATTGATTCCCTGCCTCTCTCTCCCTCCACCCCTGTTCTTTTACTTACATAACAACATAGTATATAATTACAACTCTTTAATTCTGGTTTCTAATAATATTTGATAAAAGAGAAACCTTGTTAGAGATTACTGCTCCTATGAACAAAGATACTACTTATTCCCTAAAGGGTCATGCTCATCTTTATAATTGTGAAACAGAAAAAGGATGCTCAAATTCTAACTTTAATAAGAAATTGGGGAGAGATAGCTAAAGATGTTCTAGGAAGAGGTCTTTGTAAATATATAAAGAAGGAATTCATGTGGTTTTGAATGTAACAGAAATAATAGAATTTTAAAATTTAGAAAAAAGTTGCTTCTTGTTATCATGTGAACATAGTAAGTGTTCCAGTATCAATTTTTGTCAGTGGTTAGTATAGGATGAACACTGAAGTGAAGTATAAAATACATTTTTTTTGTCAGAATATTTATTATTAAAGAATTTGCATTTGTGTCATGTCTAGATTACCGGGCATGAACATTTTACTTATTCACAAAAGAAGAAAATAAATAGAATGAGTTTCTTCATAGGCCATCACAGTGGGGACTATATTTACCCAAAACATTGTGTGTCATACATCCATAACTTGAAAATTATATTTTGGAAACAATTGCATTAGAAATTCCAAAGTACAATGAAAAAGATTAGGTATATTATCTGCAAGAGAAACTATAAATAGTCTCTGTGTTGTGGAAGGTTTTGCATTTCTCTCTGCCCTTCTTTGTTTACTTACTAGTTTGCTTAATTTATACATCCTTAAGGGAAATTAGCTTTTACTGTCCTCATAGCATGTAAAGAGAAAAAAAAAAAAAAAAAAAAAAAACTACAAGTGTTGACTCTCATATAGTAAATTTATGCATAAATCCCTGAATTAGGATTAAAAATAATTTTGTTTTCTAAAAACCTCATAGGGACCATTCATAGGTATTTTCAAGGATTGGGGCACCAGGGTAGATAATTCCATGTAGAGTTTTACTAAAAAATGCAGAACAGATGGAAGAATAAATGCTGGCTGGAGATTGCTGATCCCTGATCTTCATGACTGTGAGCATCAGACAATAGGATATTATGCTCTAAACATGATATAAAGTTTTTCAAAGATGGAAAGCAATTTAAGGATAAGTATATTTTTGTTATTTTTAATTAATGTATTTACTTTTATTTCCAAGTGCAATTCTCTAAAAAGTTTATTATGAAGCATGTGACGGCAAGAAGGCACTAAAAGAATTCTTCAATAACATCCACGTACCTGTTGCTCAAGGCAAGAAGGAAAGGCCACAGGGGCACTTAAGGCCCTGCCCTCCTCCCTCTACACTTGATCGTCACCCTTGATTTGGTGTTTCTTGTATTATTCTGGAGTCTTTTATTTTTAAGAGAAGAAAGAGGAAAAATTAACAAGGCTATAAGGAAAAAATTGATCCAAATGTAACAAAATCACTGCAAAGCTTTCTGCCAAATAGGTAATGGCTCAGGGGGTCACTGTGAGGCTGAGAGTGAGAAAAAGCATGAATGCCAGCAGCTCCTAATGAGTGGAAAACAGAAAAGTCCACCGCAGGGCACAGAGGTCAGAGCAAACCCCACAGGCCCTTCCCTCCGGGTGCCAAGAGCTGCGCCTCACCCAACCCAGGGCACAGCTGGCAAGAGCTACTTCAAGGAGAGGTTCACACTACCACACGTGTGACCAGCTCCTGGGCAGTCCCAAGAGCAAGGACAGAAGGCACAGTGGCTCTCAGAACTACTTTACAAGTAAACCCTGTGACTTTTTCAGGAGTTGTTTAAACACTGGGCTGAAAGTCTGAGCAGAGAAGAGGGTGAAGGGCCAGGTAAGGAGTGCCGGGTGGCCCCTGGAATGTCCTGGAGCACAGAATCAGGAGATGAGCTGAACATCCCGTTAGGCATTGTAGGAAGATGAGGACACACTGCCACCGTGGCCCGTCCAGTTGGTGTGGATAAATGGTCCTGGTGTGTCTAAGAGTTCATAGGTGTGAAACCCAAAGTAATCTGCTGAGCCTGGACGAGGTTGGCTGGCAGCATGTTGTGTCTGTATACATCGCAGAAGGAGAGGGCAGCAGTGAAACAGGGCACGGGAATGCTCACCTGGACTTCAGTGCTGACCACCCCGCTGCCAGGAGTCCTGGCAGTTTTCAACAACCGACTTAACGAAGTCATCTAGCAGCAAGTTCTGAAGCTCTGGGTTTCAATCAAAGGCATCTTTCATCTTTCCCAAGAATCCACTCCTGATGATGCAGCCACCTGTCCACATCAGGGCAATGCCACCATAATTGAGGGTCCAGACAAATTCAGTGGCTGCCTGTCTGAGTGGCATAAAGCCTTGCACATAGGAGATGATCCTGGATGTGTACAGGGCCTTTCAAATGTCCTCCAGGAATGACTTCTTATCACCTGCAAACTGCGCCTTCAGGGGACACTTCAGCTTTTGGCTCTCTTGAATCCTTTCATCCTTCAGAGAAGATAGGCACCGAGCAAAGACGGCTTCTCCCATGAAGGTGACTAGAATGCCATACTCTAGGGCTGAGATAGCCGTCCACTTCCTGGTGCCCTTCTGCCCTGCACTGTCCCTGATTTTTGCCATCAGTATCTTGGAACTTGAGAATATTGGCAGTGATTTCAATCAGGGATGAGTCCAGCTCTGTCTTGTTCCATTCCTCAAATGCCTGGGTCATCTCCTCATGCCCCATGCCCAGGACATCTTTCAGCAAGTGGTAGGCCTGGCAGATCAGCTGCGTGTCCCCATACTCTATGCCTTTGTGCACCGTCTTCACGAGTGTCCAGCTCCTTCCTCCCCCACTCAGTCGCAGCAGGGTTCTCCAGTTCCTACTTTTGCAGCCCCGTCTTGGGAGATGTCTTGATGTGCTGCTACGCTTCTTTGTTCCCTCCTGGCATAAGTGAGGGGCCATTGAAAGGAGCAGACTTGGATGTCTAATGAATAAATGATAAGCCCCTAGTGGAAGCAAGTCAAAAAGACATAAGTGTCACAAGAGCGCCGCACCAGGGAGATAAGACACCATCTGGACCAAAATTGGAAACAAGAAGAAAAAGGGTATATAAACTCCCCGCTCAGACAGCTCCTCGGCTCAGCCCAGATCTGACGAATCCCCGTCAGCCAGGTTCCCGAGCCCCACCGATCCGTCAAGACCGCCGAGACTCCGCTGCTCTGACAGCTTTACGACCAGCGGAGCCCGTGGTCCTCGATTCCCAGACCATCGGCCGGAGGGAGTTCCGAGACCAGCCGTCGTCTTCTCTCCGATTAAGATAATGTCGCATTTCGGGGTCGTCGGAACCCACAAGGCAAAGAGGACTTCGAACTATTTCATTGAGGTGTGTTTATTTGCCATTCGATTTGATTGATGTGTGATATTAGAAAAATTAAGGTTTGTGTTATCCCGAGTGTATCAAATAAAGCCAATTTGTTTGGAACCAAATTCTAGTCACTTGCCTCTGCCGCTGGCGACAGCCATACCAGGCCTCTTCCTCACCACCGCTCACTCCACTCCCCACAAACAGAAATCCCTGGGCCTTGCGGTCTCAACATCTTCTTGTGGTATCCTGATACTCAGAATTTCCGCCATGATGCCACCAGCATCTAGCAATGGTACCGGTTTTTCAGTGAAATCGTCCACGGCCTAGCCAACTTTCACCAGCAGGATGACGCGCTGGGGATTCTTCACTTTGGAGACTATCTCCTTCAATGACCGACCACCCACAGCTTTGATTCCCTTGGCCTCGTTGGCCAAGAAATCATCAACTTGGGAGATTGTCTTGCTAAAAGCATAGACCACAAAGCCATGGTCACTCATGTTCAAAAAATTAAGTTCTGGCCCATGACAGCCGATCCAATCAGTGCAATGTCAGCTTGGACCATGGCCAGCGACAGACAGAAGCAAAGAGGGGAGGCTGAGAGCTCATGGCTGGTGGGCAAGTGCAGCAAGGTCTGGCTCCCACTGGCAGGAATTTACTTTTGTTAGTTTATTTTATTTCATTTTTGTATTTTATGCCTGTCTCTCCCAATCCCTGCTTGAATGCATTCAGTCCCAGGGCTGTGAATGTCCTAAGCATATTGCTTATGGATCCTTAAAAAAAGAACTTGGAGGATTCAACAGAGTTAAAAGGATTGTGGGTTGGACAAATCATACTCACTTTAGACAATTCACATATAGTCTGTGCTATCTTTTGACGGCCATGGGGGTGTTGATATTGTTTGGTGGCAACGGTTTACCAGGACTCAAGTGGAACAACAGGGGGGTGTTTAGCAAGCCCTCTAACTATTGGCTTTACAGCTGAGACATGGTTAATCTCCCAGCAGCACAACCAGAGCTGCCCTAAGGTGGTTTGTGGGATATCAACACCTATTATATATTCAGGAATGAGGGCTGCGAACATCAGGTAGGATGTTAGTGGCAGGTGTCCAAGCCGCACAGTCACTGTTAGGATTCAGACTCTCACTGTTTCCTCTGCCCCCCAAATTCATCAACAGCAGAAAATCTGCCTAAGAATTTATCAGGATTACCACACATCAATGTTCATTCAGCTCCTGCGTCCACCAGTGCTGTTATTCTGACTTTCTTTTGAAGACTGAAGTATGCCTCCGGTCCAAAGACACACTCAGACCCTAAATCTTGACCTTTACTCTAGTTGCCCCCACATCCAATGACTCAAAAACTCCTTAGGGGGAGCCTCAGGATCTGCTTCTATTCCATCTTGAAAAAGGAGAGGCTTGTCTCTGTCTCCTTCTGGAGATATTATACATTTCTGAGTGTGTTTTGTTTCCTTACTGAAAAGTAATGGCTAAAGCCTCTTGTCTATCAGCCATTGCTTCCATAACGGTCCCAGGGTGGCATAAGGTTTTTACCTATTTTCCTTTCATCTACTCCTGCTGCAATTAAAATATACCCACATCTATCTACGGGAGACTTGGAGAAGTCCTTCCAGGTTGGGCTAGGTTTCACGGACTCCTGCTTTCTGCCACAACCTACCTGTCTCCCCTAGATCTGCCTTTCGTTGCACTGCTTGCCAGAGGGGATTTCCTGATCCTGCTAAGTGCAACAGTCGTTCAGTCTCAGGTTTACACATACCCCAACCGTACTGTTTATTAATCCCAAAGAAAGATCTTGGAGGACTCAAGAGAGGTGTGGGACATTTTATTACTCACACATGGGTGGCGGCAGGCTAGGGTACAGTGGAGAGCTGAATTGTGACCATAAGCAGAGGGGATATGTAGGATAGGCTGCACACACCTTGCACAGGTGAATTTCCTCAGATGTTTTATAAGTACATTCTTTAACTTTGCAACCAGGGCCACCCTGCTTAGATTCTCTTCTAAAGATTGGAGATAAGGTAAGTGGCCAGCCTCCCATCTCTATTTTTCTTACTCTTTAGAGATCTCCTTATTTCATTACAAGCTTTTCTAGTCACTGATTAGCTTATCCCAATAGAATAAGATAGTGAGTTTGAGAGAAATTCTTGGTGGAAGATGTGCTTGAAAATCTGATCATAGGCTAGTCTGATAGGACAAGGACTTCTTGATGAAATATACTGGGAGGAAGTGAAATCAATTCTAAGCTTATTCTGGGAGATTGTAGGAAATTCAGAAACATGAAGTTCCTCCTGACACAAAGGAAACAGATCAACTTAATGAAAATAAAGATTTGATTTATATTGCATGTGCTTTAGGAGAAGCATGGTAGGTCCAGAAAATACCTTATGGAGAATCATCTGAGTTTATTTAAACTGAAGAGGACAGTATCTTAAAAAAGGAGAGATGCCACTCTCCTAAAGTTGATATTATCTTTCCTGGCTGTTTAAATGTAGTTTCACATCACATCTGGGACAAAAACAGTCTTATTTCTGAAGGTTGATAAATATTCACCTGTGGGAGACTTTGAAGTTTCATTTTCTCACCTACTGTTCTAAAGATTTCTGGATCTCTCCCACTCTCTTCCTTTTCTTTCTACGTTTATCCTGATGCTCATTATTTCAGGAAAAGAAGCCTAACTCCATTATATGGCTCAGCGAGATCCATTTCCCACTGGATTTTCAGTGATGCAAGTCTACATCATTACCTACTTGCCACATTGGACAACCTTACAAGATGCTAGACAGATTTCTCAGTAAAGATGAGGAATTGGAAAATTTCCCTGATAATGAGGAAAAAATTGGTCTCCAACTTAGAACTAGACAAATGGGTAATGATTATGGGTGAAAGTGGAAAGAATCTGACCTCTATAATATAAAATGAGATTTCAAGGCCACCAAGAGCATTGTCTAGATTCATACACTGTCCATGTAACTTTTAGCATTAATTTTAACCCCTGTTTTTTCATCAGTACAATGAAGATAATAATGGTATCTAATCATGGCACTATAACAGGATTAAATTAGCTATCTCATAGAAAGTTTTTGATCCTGTGCCACAGTTAGTTCTATTTAATGTTTTGCTTTATATGGCTTATATTGAAGAATCATAAAATGTAGTAGCTTAGTACAATAATGTTTTTATCACTCTAAAAAGTTCTGAACAATCTTTGTGCTCAACTGGGATTGTTTATTTGGGATCTCCCTTGTAATTGGAGTTGGTTGACACCCTAGACACAATCACCTAAAGGGTTGCTTGGTTTTCAACACCAGGGGCATCTTTCCTTATATACTGGGTTGCTTCCTGTCAACTCAGGGATCAGCTCCTGCTGTCAACCTAAGTGTCCACAACTAGCCTCTTTGAGTCTTGGGTTACTCATTGCATGGCTGGTAGCTTTGTAGAGGGAAAAATCACAAGTTTGACCCAAACAGAAGCTACTCATTTGTTTTAAAGACATAACCTCAGGTTTCCCAAACATCATGTTTGCAGCTTTCTACTGAATAAGTGCATTATTAAAACTGGTCCACATTCAGTGATACATATACACACACATATATATATATATATATTCTGTAATACATATAAATATCTGTGGAAAAGATATATATATCTTTTCTCTCTCTCTCTCTCTCCTCTCTCTCTCTCTCTCTCTCTATATATATATATATAAATAAAGAGAGAGGGGGAGAGGAGAATTAGACTCTATGGCTTGATATGAAGAGCAAATGAAAACAGAGGAAACAAAAATATTGATAGCTGTCTTTTGATGTTTAACAATTAATTGAAACAAAATAACTTCCTGTTAAGAATAACCAATAGAGAATAGAATACATTTAACAAAGCCATGTTCTATTCATATATAAATATGCCACAGGCAATGTTATCTCTGTGTCTATATACAACGTTTGATAATAAATGAGTGAATAAATAAATAAATAAATAAATAAATAAAAATAAATAAATAAATAAAAATAAGAGGAAGATCTGCAGAGTAGAGGAAAGAGAACAGGCAGAGGAAGGAGAGACGGAAAAGTGGAGGGAATGGGGACTGAAATCCAATTCCATGCCTGTATGGTTTGTCAAAACAAACCTACTACATATAACCAAAACTGATAAATTCAAATTCAAAAGAAGTGACAACTCTTTTCTTTCTTGTCCTCGGTGGTTTTGCTTGTTTTGATCAAAAACTTTACTTTCAATTGTCTTCTCATAGATTCTCACTGCACTGCACATTGATTTCATGTCCCTGCAAGATTCGCTATCACCACCAGAGGGGGAAAGGGAAGGGTTGGCTGAGCTGACAGTCTCACAAGCCCTCTGGGGAACTGTGCAGAGGGCATCAGTAAATAGAAGAGAAAGGCAGCCCTATGAGTTCTGGCCATTCCGTGCAGCGTCAACCTTCAACCAGCCTAGCAGGCTTTTAGTTTGATTAATACTTTAATTTTGCAGCAAAGAAATTACAAATTGAAAATATCTACTAGGTCATCTAGCTTGGCACTTCCATATTACAATATGCATTGTGACATATAATTATCATCTGTGAGAAGAAAGGTAGAAAATTTGACCTCTCCCATTCACCATGACATGTCGCAATTTTCCTTGGTCAGTGAAGTCATAACTAATGAGGTCTTTTAGATTTCTTATTCACTTTCCCCCCATGGTCTATGCTAATTTCCCACAATTCCTGGCTGTTTCATTTACAGAGAAAGAATGAGTCTCAAAGTGGAAGTAACACAAAGTCTCACTCTGGCACCTTTCTGTAACACAGGTCTACTCTTTCAGTGACCTTCTTCATAATGATTCCTCTAGACCCTGTGTTTCTCCTAATTCAGTTTTCATGTTCTGATGTTCATTTTTCTCTCAACCCAGATATCTGGTGTTGAGATATTTAACCAGGTCTGGTCTGGAGATAAATAACCAGGTTTATTTTCCATCCCAGAACTTATTGCAATAGCATCTAAAATACCTCCTTTTAAAAAATATTACTCTCACTGAACATATGGTATATACTGGCATGTGTAAGACACAGAGAAACCATCTAGAGAAACATGATGAGGTCATTTTTTTTTAATATTAGTCCTTTTTTTTTTTGCACATATACAACTAGCATTTGCGTTTTGTCTTCCTTCTCCTGAGAAGTGTTTCCTTCATGGTGATGGTCATCATTCTAGTGTCAGTTGAAATATTACTTCTTTAGACTTGAGCTTAGCTCTAATAGTGTCCATTCTCAATACAGGACCTTGGTGTATTCTTCACAGTTGCATGTCATCACTGAGCCATTACGTTTATTTTTTTGAATTATTTTTTATCATTTCAGTCTCCAAGTAGGAGATACACTCCAAAAAGTTGGCATCCTTCCTGTGATTTTTTTTACTACCAGTTAAGTCTGTAATCAATACAACTCAAGACATATGTAAAGCATTTATGAATGAATACATAAAATAATGTAGTTTGAGATAGCAAAAGCTATGAGACACCGTTTATCCGTTTGGATCCATACCCATGACTTTGGGTATGGGCCATGGGGTGACCAGGAGGACTCACATGCTACTTTTGTAGAGTGAATTTTACCTCCCCCAAATTATTTGAATTCCTTACCTCTAGTATCTAAGAATGTGAACTTATATAGAAATAGTGCTATTGTAGGTGAAATTAATTGAGATGAAGCAGCAATGAAATAAGGTAGGCCCCTAATCCATAGAACCAATGTTCTTATAAAAGAATAATGTGAATGCATACACACACAGAGAAAAAAATGTCGTTGGAAAAAAAGATAATGCAGCTGCACACTCAGAATGCCAAGCCCTTCTGGTGACACCAGAATCTAAGGAAAAGGTATTGGACAGATTCCCCCCAAGAGGCCCACCCTAGAGATCCTGACTGTGCTGACAACTTGACTTTGGATTTCCAGATTCCAGAATTGAGAGACAATAAATTTATGTTGTCTTAAACCACCCAGTTTGTTGTACTGTTATCTCTCAGTGTCCATAGGGGATTGGCTCCAGAATCTCCTGCCGATACCAAAATCCACAAATCAGTCCCCTATATAAAATAGCATAGTATCTGCATAGAACTGTGCACATCTTCTCCTATAAATCCCACTTAAATCATCTCCAGAATACAATGTAGGTACTACGTAAATAGCTTTTATATTCTATTGTTTAAGGAATAATGATAATACAAAATTTATACATGTTCAATATTTTTTTTAGAATGTTTTTGATCTGTGGTTAATAGAATCCACAGATGCAGAGCACACAGATGTGGAGGGCTGGTTGTACTTTATTATAGCCATCCTAGGAAGCTAATACAACCAGGAAGACAGCTGCTGGACTAAGTTCCCAGGCAAATGTGTCTCTAAGCCAGGCATGGTTTTGTATGCCTGTAATCCCAGTGGCTCCAGAGACTGAGTCTGGAGGATTGTGAGTTCAAAGTCAGCCTCAGAAATTTGAGAGGTCCTTAACAACTCAGCAAGACCTGTCTTTAAATAAAATACATATTTTTAAAAGAACTGGGGGTGTGCTCAGTGGATAAGTGCCTGTGGACTCAAACCTTGGCAAAAAGAAAAAAAAAAAGTTAAAAAAGGAAAAAAAGTATCTCTAACCTTTCAATTTAATCCATTACTCTTTCTCACACCCTGATCATTTAAAAAATTCCTATTTCTTACTATGTGTAACTTCAGACATTAGACAGTTATGCACCTTAGCTTTTTCCTACCATACATTTAATCGTTGTTATTACCATAAATCAATCTCTCAAGTCTTTAAAACATTTCTATTGCCAATGGCACAGTGTTCTTGTATTGCAGGGGAGTAGTGATTAATTGCCCCCAATATGAAAATGTCACTAAGCTTCATTCTCTGATATATTTAGACAGATATGACTATCTCTGTGCTATATATCATAAAGCCTACCTGAAAAAGATACATAACACATTTCTTTTTCTTTTTCATTATTTAATCTTGCTAGTTTCGGGGGTGTTAGCCATTTTCCTCATAGAGTCCAATTGAAAGACAGTGTGATTTGCAATATATTTATCTTTGTAGGGACACAAATTTTTCCTTCAATAGTGTTACTTGTTGATTTGTTATCTGTAATTCTCCAAGGCTATTGGAGAAGGTAGTTGAGGATCTTTTTTTTTTAATAGGTTTGCATAATGCCTCACTAGAATTTATTTCACAACTACTAGTGTCACTTAGAAATTTCCATAAGATAATTCTTTATTGCTCTTCCCACTGAAAAAATCAGTTAGCTTCCTATTTTATGCTGATTTATCCTGGAAGTTAGGCCAACTCTGCTCATAGTTATGTTCCCCTTCTGAAAATGTGGCATGCCTACTAAATGCTCTCAAAGGACAGCTGGTCAGCAACAAGTGATTTAAAGTGCCAGGGTCTGAACCCATGCCCAGAAGCCTTTATGAAGACAGACATGAGCCATCATTGATATTACTTCATTGTTTAATCAGGAAAGGAGACAATAAATGCATAATTGCTATCATGTGAAATTTCATAGCAAAAATATTCATAAAGAAACAAATACAAAACAGAACACCTAAGGTTTACTTGTTCAAAGAAGATTTGTTTGAGTAAAGAATATTTAAGCTGAGAACTCATGGTAAGTAAGTGTAATCAGGTAACAGAATTTTCATAACTTGTGTGATGACACCTGCTTTACTTTTTATTTTCTTTTTCAGATGAGGAAACACAGAGATGTGATATTAATTTTGTAAGACAGTGGCAGAAGTGGAATCCTTACCAGTAACTGCAAGTCGTGATCTTGGCCATACCACCACCAACAGGAGCTTCCTACAACCCAGAATGCTCTGTCTCTGTTTTTACTAAAAGTTCATATCAAATTGCATAATTAGCAAAACTTTATTT
Organism: Sciurus vulgaris; assembly: GCF_902686455.1. NCBI lineage: Eukaryota > Metazoa > Chordata > Mammalia > Rodentia > Sciuridae > Sciurus > Sciurus vulgaris. The sequence goes on along the minus strand of NC_136478.1, from coordinate 22,988,366 downwards.
GATCACCAAGTTCCTCAAATTATACTCCTGCGAAGTTCACATTTCTTTCTAATTAATATTATTTAAAATAACAAGTTACAATTGTATATATTTGGAATGCGATGTGGTGCTTTACATTTATGTTATACAATGTGGCATGATTAAATCAAGCTGATTAAGATAACCATCACCTCATTTACCTCTCATTTTTAATGATGAGACATTTGAAATTTACTCAGATATTTTAAAATATATAATACATTATTGTTGACTATAATCATCCTGCTGTACAATAGATTTCAAAACTTATTTCTCCTTTCTGAAACTTTGTACTGTTTGATTGATAACTCCCTATTTTTTCCTTCACTACACTACCACATCTGATAACTGTCATTCCCTCTACCCACTCTGCTTCTATGAGTTGAACCTTTTTAAATTCCACATATAAATGCAGTATTTGTCTTTTTTCACCTAGCATAATGATCTCCAGGTTCATTCATTCCTGTGTATATATGTGTATATAGTGTGCACATAAACATGCATACAAATATAAATTTAAAGCAAATTTATTCTATGAGAAAAGGATGATATCGTGCACATAATCTAGAAAACTATGGGCATATTCTAGCACTTAACCAACGAATTGGGTAATTGAAGACTCTTCCTTAATTCATTTTCTATTAAGTCCTCAAACCCTTAGAATGTTGTATCATGACTCAATGTCTTTCTCTAGAGTCTTATTCTAGTTACACCCCTATAGTTTTTCCACTGATGGAGATGGAGGAAAGAAACTGAGAGAGAGAGAGAGAGAAAGAGAGAGAGAGAGTTTGGGAGCTCAACATCCAAAAAGATCAAAATTTGCTCATGCTTGTGTCACACAAAGTGTCTGACACAAAATTTGAATGTAGACTCTTTGGTATTAAGACCGTCACTTACAGATTATTAACATTAAACTAAGGAGCCAATTATGGATATAACTCAACCAGGTGGTGAGGTGGTAAATTTTGTGTAGATTTTTTCCAGACTTTCTTTCCAAAATATGAACAATACAGTAGTATTCAGAAAATGTTCACTACTATTTGTGGCCAAAGAAAATGTGGCTGGAAGGTGCCATATATGTTTTATTTTGAGACAGGGTCTTGCTGAGTTTCTGAGGCTGACTTTGAACTTGTGTCCTTTCTTTGTCTCAGCCTTCTGAATGACTGAGATACAGGTGTGTGCCCCCATGCCCAGCAAAACCTTTTCTTGTCACCTTGTCAGATACTGAAAGAAATCTGTTCACGGATACACACACACACACACACACACACACACACACACACAACCTGATGCATACAAGTTATAAGAAGAAAAAAGAATTATAAATCTAAGAACCACAGTAACTGACTGTAAGGGTCAAATTCATAATTTTAAAAAAGATCAAGTATGCTTCCTTACACTAATAACATAAAACTTGCTGATGCTATAAGTACCAGTTTACTCTCACATTCAATGCAAAATATGCATTTTCATTCTTAGGTATTGCCCTTCAGAGATATGAAGAGAAAAATGGAGTTAAGTTTCAAGTTTCTTAAAAAAATAGCAATTTGTTTTCCTGAAGTTTTTCCCATAGGAAAGACTAGGAACTGACATCTCCCAAAAGTATCCCTCCCAGTAACGCAGATATTGTGTTGAAAGGGGAAACATGATTCCCTTATGTGCCTTTGCTAAGGCAAATACTTTTCTGATGTTATAAGGTAACTTTCTTCTGTTCTACAATTTCTATGTTGCATGAGGAGGTGTAGCCAGAGTATATTCTGTGTGGTCCTTTTCCTTCCATCTCTTGAACATTGTTTAGGTGATATCTGGGTTGTACCAAGCTTGATGTTCCCATTCTAGGTCCGCATCATATTAAACCTTATTCCATAGACCTATGCAATAACTTTTACTGTTGGTGTGGCTCGGGATTCATTATATCTTCTCTAAATAACATTGTTTCACTCCTAGTATTATAAAAATTTGTATCTTACTTTTTACCTTTGACATCTGTGTCTTTTCATGAGGACAGGGGTGGTAATTGTCCTTGAACTCTAAGCTAGAATACTATAGAATTCTATTGAATATGTTCTAAGTATTTAATACCTACAAGATAAATAAATGCAAACAAGTTCTTATTCCCATAGCACTTTCTCTGATCTCATTACTCTCTCTTTCTCTCTAGGATCATCTTTCAAAGACTTCCATGTTCCACCCCATGTTCCAGTGGGTCAATGATTCATTACCATCAACATGACAAATTCCTTCATTATCTAGACCTCAAGAAAAAGTGTTCTGTCTCTGTGGACATTTCTTGGTATTTCCCCATCAATTTGAGTATTTTTCAGTATTTTCCCATCAATTCAAGTATTATTAATTCTTCAAGAGTCAACTCAAGAATTATTGCCTTTTTCTCCTTACTGTTTTTTTTTTTTTTTTTTTTTTTGAACACCACAGCCATTTTTTTTATAGCTTATTAGGATCATTCTTATCATACCCTTATCACAAAGCTTCATTCAAAATCATGTTGAAACCTTGTCATATCACAATTCTCATTTTAAAATAATTGTATTATACTTTCTGCATCTATCTCCACATTTTTCATGGTTTTAAAACTTTGCTCTTTAAAAGTAGCTTGAAAAGCTTACAAAATTCAGATTTAGAATTTCTATCTTAGTAGAATAATAGCATCTATCACAGATCTTGGAAAAGATTTAACCTTAAATTGACTGGTTCTATAAGTGCAAGATACTTAAAAGGTCTTCTTTGTATTACAGTATTTTCTTTCTCTTGTTACTGTATTATTTTTTCTTTGCTTAAAAATCAAAGTGTTATCTTAAACCTGCCAAAGCAACCCAATGCCATGATTTTAAGACTGATTAAGTAATCTCACATTCTATAAATGTGCTTTTTAATTTCTTTATTTTTACAGATTGCATTTTGATTCATTGTACACAAATGGGGTACAACTTTTAATTTCTATGATTGTACACGATGTGGATTCACACCATTTGTGTAGTCATACGTGTACATAGGGTAATAATGTCTGTCTCATTCCACCTTCTTTCCTTCCTCCACCTCTCCCCACCTCATTTCCCTCTACACAATCCAAAATTCCTCCATTCTTCTCTAATCTCACCCCTATTATATCTCATCATCCATTTATCAGAGAAAACATCTGGTCTTTGGTTTTTGGGGATTGGCTTATTTCACTTAGCATGATATACTCCAACTCCATCCATTTACCTGCAAATGCCAGACTTTAGTTTTCTTTGTGGCTAAATAATATTCCATTGTGTATGCATACCACAGTTTATTTATTCATTCATCTATTGGAGGGCATCCAGGTTGGTTCCACAATCTAGCTATTGTGAATATACACACTGATGTGGCTGCTTTACTGTAGTGTGCTGATTTTAAGTCTTTTGGGTATAAACTGAGTAGTGGGATAACTGGGTCAAATGGTAGGTCCATTCTGAATTTTCTGCGGACTCTCCACACTGCTTTCCAGAGTGTCTGCACCAATTTGCAACTACACCAGCAATGTACGAATGTACCTTTTTCCTCCACATCCATGCCAGCACTAATTATTGCTTGTGTCCTTGATAGCAGCCATTCTAATTGGTGTGAGATGAAATCTTAGGGTGGTTTTAATTTGCATTTCTCTAATTGCTAGAGATGATGAAAACTTTTTCATTTATTTGTTCATTACCTGTCCATCTTCTGTAAAGTGTCTGCCCAGTTCCTTAGTCCATTTACTAATTGGGTTCTTTGTATTTTTGGTGTTAAGTTTTTTGATTTCTTTATAAATTTTGGAGATTAGTACTCTATTCTACAAACATGTACTTTTGATTTCACAAGTGCACTGCCCAGATGGTGGTCTTCCCCTCCCCCTCCCTTCCTCCTCTCCTTCCCCCTGTCCTTCTCCTTCTTTCTCTTCCTCCTTCTCCTCATCCTCTCACCTAAGAAATAAAAAGAAAAGTCTAGTCATTTTCTTAACCACTGTACTAGAAACTCTAATGAGATTTTATCCCAAGTCACATGATTCACTCTGCTTCTTTCCTTCCTCTTTAAAGAGGGCATTTTCAGCTTCTCTCTCTTTTCCCCGTTTCCCTTGTAGGATATTTACAACTGCAATGACACAATTGCTAAAAAGTAGCAATTATCACATGTAGTCATCACAACCTGCATCTTCATCCTCAGAATATGAGTTATAATTAAATCTTATGCTTCTGATGCATCATCTATTACTCATGAGGACATTGCTATGGTCATCATCGAGGAAATTGAGGTGCTACAGGGAGAAAACCGTCAATCCATGCTCTTTGCAGTAGTGATGGTCTCCAAAGTTTTTCAAGAACATTGATTGTGTGACTATTGAGACATTATGACTAGGGAAAATATAAGGTTAAGCTCTTTCAAGCCCCTGGTAACAATATTGAAATCAAATAATCAATGCATAACTTTGTTTTATGTATTCACTTGTTTAAAGTCAGCATATTTTTTATTATTGTCTATTCATTAACATTGGACCAATAGCACTGTTACCTATGCCTGAAAGTATTTAACTAATATATATACTCTCTTTTAAAGACACATCCCGTATTTCCTTCCAGCACTTAGAAATACCAGAGAATACTTTAACACTAAGCCTGTAGCACATTTTAAATAGCTTAACCACCAATAAAAGACACAACATTTTGAAAATTTGGCAATAAATAGAGAAAGAGAAGAATGCTGGTTTATAAACTGAAAACAGATACAATAAGGCAGAGTGTCTCTTTGTTCAACCTCAATTGGGAATGTAGGCTTCAGGCAACAAAAATTTTCACCACCTGTTTATGTCCATGAGTGACCATAAAAATACCAGGAACTGATAGTGATGGAATTCGCAGGTAACTGGGATGAACTTGAACTTACCTGCAGTCACAGGAGTTAAGTAGAACTAAAAGGAATTTTTTCTGGAAGTTGGTAACTGCATTGCAGATCTTGTATAAGAAAATAAAACGTTTGCAATGGTCTTTACATCATGTTATATTTCTTTCCATAGAACATGTCAGTGTGCGTGAGTGTGTGTGTGTGTGTGTGTGTTCACTTATCACATGTCCATAAGGTATAGGCAATGTTTTCTTTATTCTATCATTCAGAACTAAGTTATTGAAGAAATATCTCTTGCTCTCTTTTTAGGCATATTTTGTTTATTCAGTTTACATAGTTATGATTATATGTTGAGATCTAATTCTGTACCCTACATATAGTTTAAATAATATAAGAAATTACTCAGAAGCACATTGAAAGTCAAAATTAAGAAAAATAACATAGTATTTAATAATAATATACTTCCCAGTTGGTGATACTTGAATGCTTCTGGGAGTATACATTGGAAGTGTATGGGAAAATAGAGGTGGTCATAAAATACAAATAGTCATTATGTATATATCCACTTCAAGACAGTTAGATAAATATAGACCTTTTCATACATTTAAAATTCATGCCAGTGCTCACAAGGTGCATATTCTTTTTTTTTCCTGAAGTTTTACTTGTGTCCTGAAAAAAATCTTTCCAAATCAACAAAATTAAATATCTGCCCTTTCACTTTGATTTCCATATTTTATACTATTTTGTAAAGGTATTCAAATATTTTTCCATTTCCTATTTTTGAATTGTCTATGTGTTTTCTATTGGAATGAATATCTTTATTAGTATATTTTTAAACATTTAATTCTGATTTTCCCTTAGTGAATCTGTTAAATTTAAACAACTATATAATTTAGAATTAAGATGCATATTGTAATACAATCCCAGTTAAGCATTTAAAAATTTCATGGTCAGTATATGAAAATAATATACTTTCTGGGACATAAATCAGATTTTAGGTTAAATTAAATCAGACTATCATTTTGAATTTTGAGTTTATTCAGGTACCAATGTGGTTAAACAACCTTACTACTCTTTTAGTTTATTCTTTTGTGAAATCCCTGTTTATATCTTTGGACATGTGAAGAGTTCATATTTTACTTTCTAGATATTTTCTGTTCTTTAATTATTTCGAGTCAGGTATTTGAGGCAAATACTCACTCTATTTACTTCCCAGTTGGTCAGTTTTAACTAACTCAGAGTTTTTGAACATGATCACAGTTAAAGTATAGAACAGTTTTTTATTTGGAAAATTCTCTATGCCCCTTTGCAATTGTGTTGTTGTTGTTGTTATAACAAATTCCTGGGATGACAGATTTACAGAGGGAAGGGTTCACTTTGGCTTCTGTATTTGTGGGTTCCAGTCTGTGTTCAGCTAGCCTTGCTGCTTCAGGCCTAGGGACAGGCACCATATTATGAAGCATGTGGCAAAACAAAACCCCTCACATCTGGAGCCAGAAAAGAGAAAGAGCAAAGGACTGGATTTCCATGGTCCCCTTTGGTAGCACACCCCAGTGACCTAAGGATCTTTTACAACATCCCACCTATCAGAGCTTCCACCACCTCCCAATAGCATCAGCTTGGGACTGAATCTTTTACGTATGGGTCTTCGGAAAATTTAAAATCCAAACTGCAGTGGTAATCCATAAGCGTTACTGTACTTATTGTCAACCACTTTTGCCCTTACATGAAGTCCAAAAAAATGGAGTCACACAGTAGTTTCTCTTTAGAGTGGACATTTGAAAATCCTGCTGTTTATCATATATTCATTTACCTACTGCATTATTACAGTCTCCCCTTCACTGAAATGCTGATTATTTAGATAATTTAGAAATAGCTATTCGACTGCCATGTACAGCAAATTAGAACAAATAAAAAATAAGTAAAAAAAATTTTTCTCTGTCATTTCAACTTTATTTTTAAAAATTATTTATTGTGCATTTTTTTACTTTTTACAGACTATATTTTGATTCATTGGACATAAATGGGGTACATCATTTTGTTTCTATGGTTGTGCATGATGTAGATTCATATCATTTGTGTAATCATACATGTACATGGGGTAATGAAGTAAAAAATTTTAAAAAAGAAATAGGTTACATGAGATTCTAGATTTGTTACAAACTCACTGACACTTGTAGAAGACTGAGAATCAATTTTAAAATCTCGTTTGTGAACAATATAGATATAAATATGATATGCAAAATTATATATGATATATAACATGTTATCAGTAGGTATCATTTAAATGAGATAATCACACATTACATAGGAATGGTAAAAAATATATTTATAAAGAGTCTTAGGGAGGAATAAAAGTGAAGATGTGAAGTAGTACCTCTAGTTAAATCAGGATGTGCTTGAGAAACAAAGGTGGGTAAGGAGGCAATAAACCAGAGAAGGTAAAGCAAGCCTGCTACCCTAAGTACAGGTGCCCCTTGGTGTGACTCACCATTGACCATGGGTGTAAAATGCAAAATTATACCATGAACTGAGTCTGGGTCTTATTTTTTCTATTGGATAGAAATCTTTACTTAAGTATGAACTTCATGCCCTGTGTTACTGCTGTCAGAGCTATTTTTCCTCCACTGGTTTGGGAAGCTTTCATGGAGAGACAGCACACCTTTACACAAGATATACATATATATATACATATGTATACATATGTACATATATACATACATGTACATACATACATACATGTACATATATATACACATACATATATGTACATGCATGTACATATATGTATGTGTATATATGTACATGTATATACATATATATACATCTGTATATATATGTATATCACTAGCTATTATTGGATTGTGTCCATCACCAAGTTGGTAAGGTGAAGTCCTCACCCCCAGTACCTCAGAATATGTCCTTTCTTGGAAGTGGGGTCTTTATAGAGATAATTAACTACATAAGAATACTAGGAAGGCTTCTCTGTCTTTTTAAGGAAAGGAAAGCTGACATAGACACACACAGAGGGAGGAAGTCACAGGGAGAAGAAATTCATCCTCAGCAAAAAAAGGGACCTGAGACAGATCCTTCCCTCATGACCTCAGAAGGAATCTCCTTTGCTCTTCTAGCCTACACCTTTACTTAGACAAAATAAATTGCTGTTGTTCAAACTACCGAGTCTGTTACTTTGGCTCTACTGGCAAAAAATCATTTCTACTTGCAATATAAAAATTATTAAAAATAAATATGAATCTAGTAAAATTTTAAATAGTACCTTGAAGGACTTTAGAACATATAGTCCCACATCTCAGGCTTTTTAAATATGAACTGGGCTTTGGAAGATCATCTAAGAAAACAAGTATGTGCTCATAGTCGGAGTCATGCATCAAGGCCACGACGTCTTTCCCCGAGCAGCTGCTCCTCCCTCTGACATTGCCTTCCTTCTATGTGGAACTGTGTCAGGGTCTGCAGTCATTGTATGAGGGACTAAAACACCAGTGCGTAGGCAGCATTTATAGCTGGCACAGTGCAACTCTCTCCAAGGACCCTTCCTGCAGCTCCGAGGACTGCTTGCATCCAAAAAGCACTGAGGTGGAATCAGGTTGGAAGCCCCTGCCCAAGCCCCTCAGTGCTAGCAGTTGCCAGCTTGGATCCCTGCCTGGACACTCCCAAGTGAGGTGTTGAGAAATTGGGTTCCTGGATCCAATTTGGAAAATTGACTTAAAGTCATCACCACAGAATATAGAGAAGAGACTGGATGATGAAAAAACCCTTATGTGGAGAAACAAGGGAAGCAGATGGTTGCCAGGGAGAATGGAGAGAGGAAAATACTTAAGAGGTAAAGGACAGGGGATGAATAGGAAGAGGGATCTTGACAAATGGGATTTGAATGAGAACAGCCAGAGGAAATAGAAAGATATGCTTTACCTTTTAAAAATGTTGATTCTTTTCCCATAGCCTCCTTTCACATGCTGATCTCTCCTGGCCTTTATTCACCTTCTATAGTCCTGTATCCCACTCTTCCTTAACAATGTAGGCCCTGTTCTTACCTCTGTCTCTGCCACCTCTACCTTACTCTTTTCTCTAGAGTTCTCTAGTGAAAGAGAAGCGGATCCCAAAATTCCTCTCCAAATCCTGCAAAGAACTACCAGTTCCTTTTTTTTTTTTAATATTTTTTTAGTTGTCAATGGACTTGTATTTTATTTATTTAAATGCTATTTATATGCAATGCAGAGAATCGAACCCAGTGCCTCATACATGCTCTGAAAGTACTCTACCACTGAGCCACAACTCCAGCCCAAGAATTACCAGTTTCGATACTTGCAAGTAAGATCTGGATATTTTAAAGTTATTGATGTACTAAAGACCATATAGGATTTCCATAGCTATGCAAAAATGTACTTTATTTGGAATGAAGGCCAGAAAAGCTGGTTTTACTTCAATTAGGATGAGATTGTATGAAGTGCCAGCATCTTAATGTCTTCAGGTATCTTTTATTAAAAATCCCAGCACATAATACCCACCAATCTATGGTTTCCGGTCACTTCTCCCCATATTTGACCTTCATGAAATATATTCTATTAGGATAGCTCAGTCTTATCAATGAAAGAATTTCATTGTTTTAGGGAAAAATAATGAAACATACTTTTATGAAGCAAGGCTTTCTAATCTTAACATCTTGATGACACAAAGATTTAACACTCCTTAAAATGAGAATGATCCAGAGCCAGAGAACCTATTAGAAATGTATTCTCAGTAAATTATCCAACGTCTCCCCACTAAAGCACACTAAAAAGTTATTTGTATATAAATTCTGTTGACAGTATGTTATTCTTACTATAGAACTATGCATGAAAAAGGACACTTCCAAACTCGTGTAGAATCTAAACAACATCTTAATGTATATATTTGAATATTGATAAAAATATTTCTGCAAAATATACTAGACTCACAGTACCCCTGGGTGTGTCTCTGTAAGGGTGTAGTGATGCATTGAAGACCTGTTGCATCTGCTTTTTAAATTTTTTTCATTAAAATATTTTTCTTTCCTGAAAAATAGTTGTTGTCATTTTTGGTTTTATAGTTACTAATTAATCAATGTCCCCTGAATCAGTCACAAAGGCATTTTCACTCAAGGTTTCCTTTAATCTACCAGTGGGTCTATGGATGAGGCACTGCAATGAAATAAGCTAAGGCTTTGACTCACTCAGACCCCAGTTTTGTAAATAACAAAATGTTTAATTTTGGGGGGACAGGGGAAAGCCTCAGAATTCACTGAAGGATTGATTGAAATCCCCCTTCCAATATAGTTTGTCCAATCAATGGCATTTTGGCATCCCAAGTTTTAAAATCCCCAGTTCAAAACATGATAACTTTCCCCCAAAGAAACTCATGACCTGTGGAAGATGCATGGTTACCACCTTCACCTGTACAAAGAACCCTAAACCTCCTGCTTATCTCCATACAATCAATAAGCCAGTTCTCCCCTCTTTTTTCTTATAAACTAACCTCCTATCAATCAGGGAGAAAGATCTGAGCTTTTAGCTCCTGGTCTCCTTAATGGAGAGTGCAAAAACCCCATGACATAATATTGAATTCTATGCATGTTGTGCGGTGAGCCCTTGATTGTATCAGAAAGGTGATGCAGTTAGGGCTAATGATAAAAAGACAGAGCTGAAATTCTGTCTGCTACCTCTAAATCCATAATTTTTTCAACAACACCAAAAAGTCTCTCTTTCTCTGCCTATCTTTTAAACACTTTACTAAAGTTGTGTGGTGGCACATATAATCCTATAATCTCAGTTACTTGGGAGGCTGTTGCAGGTGGATCACAAGTTCAATGCCAGTTTGAGCAACGTAGTAAGACCCCGTCTCAAAATAAAATAAAATAAAATAAAATAAAATAAAATAAAATAAAATAAAATAAAATAAAATAAAATAAAATAAATAAGGGCTAAGCATGTTGCTCAGTGGTAGAGCACCCATGTGCTCAATCCCCAGTACTACAAAAAGAAAAAAGAAAACTTTCCTGAGATATAGTTCTCCAAATATAAAATTTACCATTTCAAAGTATAAAACTTACTGGTTTTTTTTTTTTTTTTTTTTTTTTGTATATTCACTATGTTGAACAAATCTCACTCCTATCTAATTCTAGAGCAGTCCCATCACCCAAAAAAGAAACCCAGTAGCAATTAGCAGACAGAACCAATTCTTCCCTTTCCCTACATCCTGACAATTACTAATTTCCTTTCAGTCTCTAGATTTGCTTATTCAAGAACTTCATACAAATGGAATCATGCAATATGTTTCTCGTTGTTTTCACTTAACAATGTTTTCATGACTTCACTCAGGTTGTAGCATAAAAGAGTGTTTCATTTCCTTCTATGGTCAAATAACATTCTTTGTATGGATTCACCACATTTGTTTATCCATTTTCTACTTAGATTGTTTTCTAATAATATAATCAGACCAGAATGTCATAAGACAAGTGACAGGTTGGAGATTTTATCTTTCTGACCCTTTAGCAATTGGGCCTTCCACAATTTCAGGGATGCTGACAGAAGATATGAGATTCCTAGTTAGAGACACAGGAATTTATTACACACAGCACAACAATTGGACAAAGTGTTATGTTTCAACAGTTGTTTGTGTGCTGCAAGTTCCACAAAGTCACCCAGAGGGGCCCAGGTCAGCTGTGCATTGAAAGGATTTACATCCTATCTGATGAGCTTCAAGCTGAGAGAGTGAAAATCTTTTAAAATGAACTATAAGGAAACCTTTTCATACATTTCTCTAAAAGGAAATATTAACTTTGTTATAATGATAAACAAGCTACTCTTTGTTCTAGAGACACTATCTGTACTTTTTCTTGTCTGTAAAATCCTTGAAAGGATTTTTATGTAAACTATTTCATATAATTTCTATATGTAGTATTCTATATATATAATAATTTGCACCTTTTCCCCATCTTACAGATGAGGAAACTGCAGTTATGAGAGATTAGATGATTTTCAAAAATATTCATAGCTAGTAAAGGTGAAATCATGATTCAATTCAAATTCTAAGATGATACCAAAGAAGTTTTTTTTGAGATGATTAAGTTTTTATTGAATTACATCTTTTTCTAAAAATTTCACATTTCGTTTGTTCTAATTAGTTGTACATGACAGTTGAATGCATTTACACATTTTGATAGATCATACATAAATGGAGTTTAATCTCTCATTTTTCTAATTATACATATTGTAGGATCATATTGGTCATACAATCATACATGTACATGAGGAAATAATGTCTGTTTCACACTACTCATTCCTTCCCCCATGCCCTTTCTCCTCCCTTTACTCCCCTCTACCTAATATAAAGTAACTCTATTCTTCCCTATCCTCTCTGGCACCTCCTTATTGTGAATTAGCATCTGCATATCAGAGAAAACATCTGGCCTTTGGTTTTCTGGGTTTGGCTTATTTTACTTAGTGTAATTTTCTCTAACTCCAACCATTTACCAGCAAATGCCAGAATTTCATTACCCATAAATCAAATGCATTCCTATATATCAGTAATGAATCCACTGAAAGAGAAATAAGGAAGATTATGCCATTTACAATCACCTCAAAAAAATAAAATACTCGGAATCAATCTAACAAAAATGGTGAAAATCCTCTACAATGAAAAGTACAGAACACTAACAAAATAAATTGAAGTAGACCTTAGAAGATGGAAAAATCTCCCATGCTCCTGGATAGACAGAATATTGCCAAAATGGTGATACTATCAAAAGTGTTATGCAAATTTAATGCAATTCTTATTAAAATCCCAGTGAAACTCTTCATAGAACTACAAAAAGCAATCATGAAATTCATTTGGAAAACTAAGAGAACCTAAATAGTCAAAGCAATCCTTAGCAAGAAAAGGGAAGCGGGAGGCATCACAATATCAGACCTCAAACTATACTACAGAGCTATAGTAACAAAAACAGCATGGTATTGGCACCAAAGCAGACATGTAGACCAATGGTACAGAATAGAAGACACAGAGACAAACCCACATAAATACAGATATCTCATACTAGACAAAGGTGCCAAAAACATTCACTGGAGAAAAGATAGCTTATTTAACAAATTGTGGTGGAAAAAATGGAAAGCCACATGTAATGAAATGAAATTAAACCCTTTTCTCTCACCCTGCACGAAACTCAACTCACTGTGAATCAAAGACTTAGACTCTAGCATAGAGACCCTGTGACTACTAGAAGAAAAAGTAGGCCCAAATCTTCACCATGTCAGCCTAGGAACTAATTTCCTTAAGAAGACCCCTAAAGCACAAGAAGTTAAATCAAGAATCAATAAATGGGATGGACTCAAACTAAAAAGCTTCTTTTCAGGAAAAGAAACAATCAATAATGTGAAGAGAGAGCCTACAGACTGGGAGAAATTCCTTACCACCTGCACCTCAGATAAAGCATTAATCTCTAGGATATATACAGAACTCAAAAAACTTAACACCAATAAAACAAATAACCCAATCAATTAATGGGCTAAGAAACTGAACAGATACTTCACAAAAGAAGATATACAATCTATCAACAAATATATAAAAAAAACTTCAACATCTCTAGCAATTAGAGAAATGCAAATAAAAACTAAGATTTCATCTCACTCCAAGAAAGTTTTTTTTCCCCACTAGAACACTAGTATTCTATAATACTAGTATTCTATACTACTAGTATTCTATACTACTAGTATTCTATAATTGTGAATGTGCTGAAAAAGATATAGGGAAGCTAATGTTTTCTTAACATGTTTTTCCTATAGAAAATCATTTATATGGTGTATCCCTAAAAGCATAGGAACGAGTCAAAAGAGTATGCCTCTGGTTCAAAGGATTACACCTATTCAGTATGATAGAGATATAAGATGGCTTAGAAGACACAGAAAAGTCACTTATTACCAAATAGAGTGCATATGTATCTTCAAGAATGTTTGCAGGATCCGGTCCTGTCCTCCCCCAAAGAGACTGAAGATCCCCACTCTTCCTTAGGAAGATAACACCAGCGCCAGGTCTTAACATATCATTCCTTTTTCCAGTTTCAAACATTGGAGAATGGATCCAAGGAGTATCCAGGAAGAATAGGAAAGCAGCACCCAGGCTTATTTAGGCCACAGGAAGTACAGGTGTTCCAGGTTTTCCCTCTCGGGACACTGGGTAGCAAGAATAGGCCACCACAGCAGAACATTGAAGTTTTAGCTTCTATTTTTTGGTCCACACAAATTCAGTCTCTAGGGAAAGTGCTTATGTATCTAATACAATTGGAAATATATGTTCAAACTAAATTTACTGTGATCATTTATTCATGTGTTTTTCACACTATTTTGAAATAAAAGCTTTTATAAATGTATATTAGATTGAACTTTACTATATAAAAGTTGATAATGTGCCTAAAACTACAGAGGTAGACCAAAAAACCAAATTATTGGTCCTCTCCCTTCCCTTACATGGGCTGCTGAAGTAGCTTTCAGGAACACTAAATCTTTGTCTATTTCACTTAGAAAGTCACTTCGCTAGCCCAATAGTCTGTTTTAATGGCAAGGGAACAGACTTAGAAAACTGCAGCAGCTTGCTACCATGTGACAGAACTGGGAAAATTTCCAGACAAATAGATTTAAATTAGTGTCTCTTTAAGGACAGACTCTGTCTAGAAGGAAACAAAAAGTATTACTGCACTTACCCATGCCTATTTGTATGTTTTTGAATTATATCCTGTTTGGATATTATTGGACGTCTTCAGAGAACTGCTTTATTTTTCATTTCCTATTTTTCAGAGAATATAGGAGACATTTGATAAATGTGTTTTGCATAAGTGAATGTAATTTGGAATGCAAAGGGCCCAATTTCATATACACCTCCCAGCACTTTGAGCATTTTCTGAGCTTTAGATTTCTATCTGCAAAGTGAATACAATTAAAAAAAAAAAAAAGAAACTGGCTTCTAGATTTACAGCAATTATCCACTAGCATGACACATTGAGAGTGCCCAGCATACAGCCTAGAATACAGAAGGTGTTCCTTACATAAATGCTACTTTCCTGAGACAATGATGTTTTTCCCATTCACTGTACTCTGAAAAGGAGACTTGGACAGTAGCTCTGGATTTGCCACTTGCAGGCTTTGCTAACTTAGACAAATCATAGGCCTTCCCTGGTTCCGAGTTTCTCAACCCCAAAACAAACAAATGAACAAAATATGAGTTATTATTTTTCCTCCAAGACACTATCATCACGTGCAATTTTGTGAATTTTTATGACCCCATAACATAAAGAAGTAGCACCCATGTTTCTTTTAAAGGTGTCCTTTGGTCAGGTACATGAATGAAAAGTCTTATTTTGATTATTTAAAACTTTTCATAATTTATTTTTTAAATTAAAAATCCTCTTTACTAATAAAATTTTAAAAATGTCAGCCTTAAAAATCATTAGTGTGTATTTTATATCTAGTAATGTGGCATCAGTATTTTCACTATTTAACATCATGAAAAAATGGAGTTAATTCTATATTTATAAAAGTATATGATGTACAATCTGAAAGTCATATTTACTGACATTTTGTTGTCCTATTTCTTGATGGCAAAGATCAAGAATTTAATGAAGACCATTGGGGAAATCTAAACAGAATACCAACTCATTTGATTGAAGTCATTTATGACCATTTCTTCTGCTGAGGAAGGGAGTGGAGGAAGAGAGAAGTAGCTATGCTCCAGTTAAGCTTTGCAGTTGATTGCACTTGACTTTGTGTCAGGTTCTCCTTCACATCCAGCAGCAGTGTTTGTAGATGCATATTGGCACTCTGCCCACACATAGGGCATAGCGAAGTAAGCCATAGCCAGGTTGGTTTCATAACAGAAACAAAAATCCCAAAAGAATAATAGAAGTCCTGGGTACCTGGGGACTGGGCTAGAATCAGTCTATCAGTGCTAATATTGTGCTTGAATTTTGCTTGGATCATCAATAAATATATATATGTATATATATTATATATACATATATAATTTTTAAAAATCTTATTCTTTTATCTAACAGTTTTTGCCTATAAGATTTGCTTACAAAGACTTGAAAATTCTTAAATGTGAGCATTACATATTGACTATATCTACCCTTAAAATCAAATCCAACTTCTAACTCATTAGTTCATATCTGACATTTTGACCCTGAGAAGCTTTGCATTAAAATGATTTTAGACACTAAGAAAGGTGCAGAGACCTGGAACATTCCCTGGAACATGCACTAGCAACATCGGGCCACCATGGTGTCCTGTGCTGGGAAGGCCATCACTCATTTCTAAGAATCACGTGAGTCCTGAGTCCATCAATGCAGGAAGGTGGACCACTGCCAAGGAAGAGCCTTCTGAAAGAGCAGCAAGCTACTTTCAGTCATAGCATACATACTTCTTGTCTTTAATATTTGACTTGTTCCTTTTATCCAAAATTTTAAAAATCTGTTCAATCTCAAGTTATTGGAAAACTTACAATAAAATAATAAATATGAAAGTACTGTTAAAGGACATTGTGTTGATTTGCAAAATACTTTTAATTTTTTTAAATTTATTTATTTTAATTAAAAATCATAAATTTACATAGGGCAATGTTGTTTGATTCATTCTGTTATTTTTTCCCTTCACCCCCACCCCTCCCACCCCTCTTTTCCCTCTATACAGTCCTTCCTTCCTCCATTCTTACCACCCTCCTTATCCCTAACCCTAAACCTAACCCTAACCCTAACGCTAACCCCTTTTACCCCCCCATATGTCCTCATCCGCTTATCAGCGAGATCATTCGTCCTCTAGTTTTTTGAGATTGGATTATCTCACTTAGCATGATATCCTCCAATTTCATCCATTTGCCTGCAAATGCCATAATTTTATCATTCTTCATGATGGAGTAATATTCCATTGTATATATATGCCACAGTTTCTTTATCCATTCATTAACTGAAGGGCGTCTAGGTTGGTTCCACAATCTGGCTATGGTGAATTGAGCAGCTATGAACATTGATGTGGATGTATCTCTGTAGTATGCTGATTTTAAGTCCTTTGGGTATAGGCTGAGGAGTGGGATAGCTGGATCAAATGGTGGTTCCACTCCAAGTTTTCTGAGGAATCTCTATACTGCTTTCCAGAGTGGCTGCACTAATTTGCAACCCCACCAGCAATGTATGAGTGTACCTTTTTCCCCACATCCTCTCCAACACCTATTGTTGCTTGTGTTCTTGATAATCGCCATTCTAATTGGGGTGAGATGAAATCTTAGGGTAGTTTTGATTTGCATTTCTCTTATTACTAGAGATGTTGAATATTTTTTCATATATCTGTTGATTGCTTGTACATCTTCTTCTGTGAAGTGTCTGTTCATTTCCTTAGCCCATTTGTTGATTGCATTATTTGTATTCTTGGTGTAGAGTTTTGAGTTCTTTATAGATACTGGAAATTAGCGCTCTATCTGAAGGATGAGTGGCAAAGATATTCTCCCACTCTGTAGGCTCTCTCTTCACATCACTGATAGTTTCGTTTGCGGAGAGAAAGCTTTTTAGTTTGAATCTATCCCAGTGGTTGATTCTAGCTTTTATTTCTTGTGCTATGGGAGTCCTGTTAAGGAAGTCTGATCCTAAGCCAACAAGTTGAAGGGTTGGACCTACATTTTCTTCTATAAGATGCAGGGTCTCTGGTCTGATTCCGAGGTCCTTGATCCATTTTGAGTTGAGTTTTGTGCAGGGTGAGAGATAGGGATTTAGTTTCATTCTGTTGCATATGGTTTTCCAGTTTTCCCATCACCATTTGTTGAAGAGACTATCTTTTGTCCATTGCATATTTTTGGCCCCTTTGTCTAGGATGAGAAAATTGTATTTATTTGGGTTTGTGTCCATGTCCTCTATTCTGTACCCTTGATCTACCTGTCTATTTTGGTACCAATACCATGCCATTTTTGTTACTATTGCTTTGTAGTAGAGTTGAAGATCTGGTATTGCGATACCCCCTGCTTCGCTCTTCCTACTGAGGATTACTTTAGCTATTCTGGGTTTCTTATTCATCCAGATGAATTTCATAATTGCTTGCTCTAGTTCTGTAAGGTACATCATTGGGATTTTAATTGGAATTGCATTGAATCTATTTAGCACTTTTGGTAGTATGGCCATTTTGACAATATTAATTCTTCCTATCCATGAACATGGGAGATATTTCCATCTTCTAAGGTTTTCTTTAATTTCTTTTTTTAGTGTTCTGTAGTTCTCATTGTAGAGGTCTTTCACCTCTTTTGTGAGATTGATTCCCAAGTATTTTTTTTTTTTTTTGATGCTATTGTGAATTGGGTAGTTTTCCTAATTTCTCTTTCTGAAGATTCATCACTTACGTATAGAAATGCATTGGATTTATGAGCGTTGATATTGTAACCTGCTACTTTACTGAATTCACTTATGAGTTCTAAGAGTTTTCTGGTGGAATTTCCAGGTTCCTCTAAATATATAATCATGTCATCAGTGAACACAGATAGTTTGAGTTCCTCTTTTCCAATTCATATCCCTTTAATTTCTTTGGTTTGTCTAATTGCTCTGGCTAGAGTCTCAAGAACGATGTTGAATAGAAGTGGTGAAAGAGGGCATCCCTGCCTTGTTCCAATTTTTAGGGGGAATGCTTTCAGTTTTTCACCATTTAGAATGATATTGGCCATGGGCTTAGCGTAGATGGCCTTTAAAATGTTAAGGAATGTTCCCACTACCCCAATTTTCTCCAGTGTTTTGAGCATGAAGGGATGCTGTATTTTATCGAATGTTTTTTCTGCATCTATTGAAATAATCATGTGATTCTTAGCTTTTAGTCTGTTGATATGGTGAATGACATTTATTGATTTCTGGATGTTGAATCAACCTTGCATCCCTGGGATAAAACCCACCTGATTATGGTGCACTATCTTTCTAATATATTTTTGTATGCAATTTGCTAAAATTTTGTTGAGAATTTTTGCATCGATGTTCATTAAGGATATTGGTCTGAAATTTTCTTTCCTCGAAGTGTCTCTGTCTGGTTTAGGTATCAGGGTGATATTGTCTTCATAGAATGAGTTTGGGAGGGTTCCCTCCTCTTCTATTTTATGGAATACTTTGAGAAGTATGGGAATGAGCTCTTCTTTAAAGGTTTTGTAGAACTCGGCTGAACACCCATCTGGTCCCGGACTTTTCTTTGTTGGTAGGCTTTTGATGACCTCTTCTATTTCATTGCTTGAAATTGGTTTATTTAAGTTGTGTATGTCCTCCTCGTTCAGTTTAGGTAATTCATATGTCTCTAGAAACTTGTTGATGTCTTCGAGGTTTTCTGTTTTGTCGTAGTATAGATTTCCCAAATAGTTTCTAATTATGTTTTGTATTTCACTCGTGTCTGTTGTGATATTTCCTTGTTCATTCCGAATTTTAGTAATTTGAGTTTTCTACCTCTTTCTCTTTGTTAGTGTGGCTAAGAGTTTATCTATTTTGTTTATTTTTTCAAAGAACCAACTATTTATTTTGTTAATTTTTCTGATTGTTTCTTTTGTTTCAATTTTGTTGATTTCGGCTCTGATTTTAACTATTTCCTGTCTTCTACTTCTTTTGGTTTTGGTCTATTCTTCTATTTCTAGGGCTTTGAGCTGTAGTGTTAAGTTGTTTATTTGTTGATTTCTACTTCTTTTGTTGAATGCACCCCATGAAATAAATCTTCCTCTAAGTACTGCTTTCATAGTGTTCCAGAGATTTTGATATGATGTGTCTTTGTTCTCGTTTACTTCTAAAAATTTTTTTATTTCCCTCCTGATGTCTTCTGTTATCCATTCATCATATAATAGTGTATTATTTAATCTTCAGGTATTGGAGAAGTTTATGTTTTTTATTCTGTCATTCATTGGTAATTTCAATCCATTATGATCTGATAGAGTACAAGGTAGTATCTCTATCTTCTTGTATTTGCTAACAGTAGCTTTGTGGCATAAGACATGGTCTATATTAGAGAAGGATCCATGTGCTGCTGAGAAGAAAGTGTATTCGTTCTTTGTTGGACGGTATATTCTATATAAGTCGGTTAAGTCTAAATTGTTGATAGTGTTATTGAGATCTATGGTTTCTTTATTCGATTTTAGTTTGGACGATCTATCCAGTAGTGAGAGAGGTGTGTTAAAATCACCTAGTATTATTGTGTTGTGGTCCATTTGATTTCTGGAATTGTGAAGGATTTGTTTGACGTACATGGATGAGCCAATGTTCGGAGCATGGATATTTATGATTGTTATGTCTTGCTGATTTATGCTTCCCTTAAGCAGTATGTAATGTCCTTCTTTATCCCTTCTGACTAGTTTTGGCTTGAAGTCCACATTATCTGAAATGAGGATGAATACTCCAGCTTTTGCTGTGTCCGTGTGCATGGTATGTTTTTTCCCATCCTTTCACCTTTAGTCTATTTTTATCTCTTTCTATGAGATGAGTCTCTTGCAGGCAGCATATTGTTGGATTTTTCTTTTTAATCCAATCTGCCAGTCTAGGTCTTTTCATTGATTTGTTCGGGCATTAACATTCAGGGTTATTATTGTGATATGATTTGTATTCCCAGTCATTTGACTCATTTTTGTTGTTGACATGATTTGGTTTCCCTTTATTTGGCTATTCCTTTAGGCTAGTTCCTCCCGTTGCTGATTTGCGTCGTTGTTTTTCATCTCTTCCTCATGGAATATTTTGCTGAGAATGTTCTGCAATGCCTGCTTTCTTTTTGTAAATTCCGTTAGCTTTTGTTTATCATGGAAGGATCTTATTTCATCGTCAAATCTGAAAGTAAGTTTTGCTGGGTATAAGATTCTTGGTTGGCATCCATTTTCTTTCAGGGCTTGGTAAATGTTGTTCCAGGCCCTTCTAACTTTTATGGTCTGGATTGAAAAATCTGCTTATATTCTTATTGGTTTCCCCCTGAATGTAATTTGATTCTTCTCTCTTGCAGCCTTTAAAATTCTTCTTTATTTTGTATGTTAGGTATTTTCATAATAATGTGCCTTGGTGTGGGTCTATTGTAATTTTGTATATTTAGAGTCCTATAAGCCTCTTGTACCTGGTTTTCCATTTCATTCTTCAGATTTGGGAAATTTTTTGATATTATTTCATTGAATAGATTGTTCATTCCTTTGGTTTGTTTCTCTAAGCCTTCCTCAATCCCAATAATTCTTAAATTTGGCCTTTTCATGATATCCCATAATTCTTGTAGATTCTGTTCATGATTTCTTACCATCTTTTCTGTTTGCTCACTTTGTTTTCAAGATTAAATATTTTGTCTTCAATGTCTGAGGTTCTGTCTTCCAGGTGTTCTATTCTATTGGTTATGCTTTCTACGGAGTTTTTAACTTGGTTTATTGTTTCCTTCATTTCAAGGATTTCTGTTTGATTTTTTTCAGTATCTCTAACTCTTTATTGAAATGATCTCTTGCTTCCCGTGCTTGCTCCTTTAACTGTTGATTGGTGCGATCACTTAATGCCTGCATTTGCTCTTTCATCTCCTCCTTCAATGCCTGTATTTGCTCTTTCATCTCCTCATTTTCTTACCTGATTGTTTTCATTATGTACATTCTGAACTCCCTTCTGACATTTCTTCTGCTGTGCTGTCATTGGGTTTTACTGATATCGTATCTCGGTTTGTTTGGGACATTTTCTTCCCTTGTTTTCTCATATTGGTCAGATGTCAGTGGGACTTTGTGATATTGCAGAATTCTTCTATTGGCTTATAGTGTCCCTGTAGATTTCCAGTGTATCACCTTCCTGCCTTCAGTAGCCTGAAGTCTTGGAGTAACTTGATAATGCAGTGCTTCCAAGGAAAGCTGCCCCTAGTTCTCTACTGGTTCCAGGACTTGGATCTGGCTCTGTGTGGAAAGGCTCTCACAGGGGGATTGCTCCGAGAAGCTAGCCTGGAAAGGCGCTTCCCGCCGGAGGGGGCTGGGCTGCAGGCTGCTTGCTGAAGTCCCTGGCTGCCCTGTCCTGGTCCCTGAAGCAACCCGTGGGCAGGAACTCACCGCCCTGGTTCAGGGAATTGAAGCTTGGTTTTGTGCAGGCAGGCTCTCACTGGGGATCCTGCTTGGAGATGCTGGAGAATCTGGCCCTGTGGGAGGAGCCCACTGCAGAAGTGCGCAGGGCTGCCTGGGGAGGACTCTAGCTGCCCTGCCCTACTCTAGTAAGCCACCCAAATCTGGGCCTGCCGCCCGGGCAGCGCTTCACTGGGTGGGGGAGACTCACCCCGAGGCTCTATTTTAGTCCGAGTCTCTCAATGCCTCCCCTTCTTGAATCCTGGGTTCTGGAGCGACTGGAGATGCAGTCACCCTCTAGTCCGCCATCTTGGATTGCCCTGTGGAAAAAGCCTGCGG
The DNA here is from genome assembly GCF_902686455.1 of Sciurus vulgaris. NCBI lineage: Eukaryota > Metazoa > Chordata > Mammalia > Rodentia > Sciuridae > Sciurus > Sciurus vulgaris. The sequence goes on along the minus strand of NC_136478.1, from coordinate 22,966,082 downwards.
CCGGGGGGCCGGGGAGCAGGTCCGCCTGGAGAGGTCTCTGGCTGCCTTGCCCTGGTCCCAGAGTCTGATTGTGGGCCGAAGGTCACCGCTGTCTTGGGGACTTGAAAATACTTTTTAAATAGCACCTATTAATTTTTGATTTCTTTTTATCTTTAATGCCAATTTTTCTTTGAAGAAAGAGATGATCTTTCGGGACCCTATAATAAAATAGGAACCTGGAAGCACACTAGTTCATTTCCTCACGTCTGGATCCTACTGCTACTTTTCCAGGAGTGAGTTCTGCTTTAACTACTCTGGAAAATCAAGGATTGGCTCCAGCCTTGTGTTTTACTTCAAATATTCTGTTCGACATCTTTCTGTCATTGTAACTATAAAGAGAAAAGGTTTAGGGGCTGGGATTGTAGCTCAGTGGTAGAGCGCTTGCCTAGCATGTGTGAAGCACTGGATTTGATCCTCAGAAACACATAAAAGTAAATGAATGAAATAAAGGTATTGTGTCCATCTACAACTGAAAAAGAAATTTTAAAAAAGAAAAGGTTTATATTGAATCATTGTTTCACAGGGTTCAGTCTATGGTTACTTGACCCCGTTGTTTGGCGTGTGTCAGAATATCATAGTAGGAGTGTACCACAGAGCAAAATCCATCTCGTCATGACAGGGCAGGAGAAGAGAGGAAGAAGAAGAGGCTGGTCCACCATCTCCTTCCATACTACCCCTCCAATGACCTGAAGACCCCCACGGGGTCTCACCTCTTTAACATTCTACCAACTCCAAATAGTACTGAGCTATGCACCAGAACTTTAACCTGTGGACTTCAAGGAACACTTAAGATCCAAGCTGCGGTATTATTGTCATATCTTTGGATTCATGAATAGACTTCTTTATTCTCTAAGTCCCTACTTTTTAATCTTACCTCTTAGTGTTTTATTGTTGACCTTTGATTTTTAATGTAGGAGCAAACACAGGTCTGACGAGATGGTACTCAGAGGCTGTTCATAAATATTGCCTGAGCTTAGTCTCTCCTTGGCAGCTCACTCATTCCCTTTATTTTGAAAACACATTCTTCCCTTTGGCCTTCAGATCCCTGCAGGTTCTTCATTGTCAAGGTTGACTCACTGACTTGTTCTGTGTTTTCCATCAGCCATCTGTACCTTTCTGATCCTTGTTCTGTGACTAACACCTTGGTGTTTATCCTGGTGAACATTCTCCTACCAGCTCTGATATATTTGACTTGCAGCTTTCAATAGTATGTTCTTTTTTGGTCACTGGCTTTGTTCCAAAGGAGAGGTGACAGGAACAAAAATCCTTTCTTCCTATTCCATTCTGTTGCCCTATTACTCATCAGATTATAAGCATAGTGACCCTTTGCATAAAATTGCCCCTCAACCATCCAACAATCTTCATCAGCCTCCAAACCTACCTATCCTTTCTTAATTTTTGGCCTTGAGTTTGCAATTAAAAGCAGATGTTTGAAGTAATTCACAGTGAATGCATACCTGGCTGCATTGGGTCAGATAACTTGAATCTTCTGTGCCTGTGATTCTGAACAAACAAATGGGTTAGTGTAAATGAATTAATATATGTAAAGGACAAACACTAATATTGAATAAATGATTTTTAGTTTTCAAGATGATCACCATCATCGTAATCACTTTCTCATCTTTGCCAAACCATGATTTGTTACAATTTAATGCTAAGTTTTCCCATTTAGGGCTGACACCATAAGATTGCATGTGACTACAGTCATCGAGAATGATGAGTGAGGCCCAGCCCTGCAAAGCAGTACTGCCCAAACATGCTTTCCTATTAGAATCACCTCAGAATGACTCTTCTCATTCCCTAGCTGAACCAATTAAGTCAGAACTTTGCAATTGGGGCTAAGACACCAGTTTTAAAGTCCTTAGGGATTCCACTCTGCCCACAAAGGTGAGAAAATCAGGTCCAAGTGAGAGTCTTTGTTCTACTGGACCTAAGTCAAAAGTTATCTTTCTTTCTTTTGAAAAACAGTGATTTGTTTCAGGGCAGAATATTTGCTGATGGAGTAATGAATAAGATCAGAGAGTTGGTTATCTGAGAAAAGACAGCAGTTGGAAGAATAACCAGCATAAAACATAGGTTAAGATGGCTATAGAAAGCTAGATTTGGATTCATTTTTGGTTTTGTTTTGTTTTGCTTTTGGGTACAAGGGATTGAACTCAGGAGCACTCGACCACTGAGCCACATCCACAGCCCTGTTTTGTATTTTATTCAGAGACAGGATATCACTGAGTTGCTTAGTACCTCACTTTTGCTGTGGCTGGCTTTGAACTCATGATCCTCCTGTCTCAGCCTCCCAGACTGCTGGGATTACAGGTATGCACCACATGCCAGGTTTGAGTTTGACTCTTTATTTAGTTATTTAGTGAGGGCATTGTTGGCCATATCATTCCATGTCTGTAAGATTCAATCTCCCTTTTTGTAAAGTGAGAATAAAAATAGCAGTGGGGTCACAGGTGCATTGCATGGATTAAATCAAGCAACATGTATAAGTAACTGTAGGTCACACAGGACATACATTATAATGAGTAATCATTGTTCTTATTGATATTATTAAGAGAGGGGACACCTAGTTTATCATACAGTCTCAAATCTTGCCTCTGAGGCCATGTGAAAACTGAATAAAATCCAAAGTAGTCATTTTTAATACCCATTATAAATCTTTAAGTGAGTTTGTAACATCACCATCTGATGTATTGGGGGAAATTAATTTGAAGTCATGACTCAGGATCAAGGACATATGCTTTTCCATAAGGATATTATTTCAGGTTCCACAACAAGTCAAATTTGTATCAAACATTTTCCTTTCAGGGTTTTTAAATCATATCCCCTTAGACACTGAAGGTGTTCAAGAATATTCAGTGCAATTTGTAGAAGGCAAATCTTTCATCAGATTATGTGTTCTTAGTAACTAACTACCTATGTGTGTGCTATTGTGCTTTCTGTCCCAGGTACAGCTATCCCTGTCTTTCATGGGCTTAGAAATATGAATAATATGCCTAAATTCTACTGAAGGAAATATCTGATATGGCATGTATCCCAGGTCAGGAATAACTCAAAAATCATATTTTTCCCCTATAATACAGAAAAAGGGTCAAGAGAAGGACAAGTAGGCTATAGGAACCAGGAGGACAGAGTGGAGGTGACATCCTCCCCTGGCAGCTTTAGGCTTTTCTTATCATCTCCCTTGTACCCAAGTGCCTTCCTGCTTTTTTTTTTTTTTTTAATTAATTATTCCTCTGGTATTGGCAATGCCATTCAATCTCTCTGTTAATGTCTCTCTCTCTCTCACTCTCTCCTCCCTCTCCTGTAAGAGAGAAAGATAAGCACATTTTCAAAAAGGAGCATAAAGGGAGCTTATATGTTAGTTGAATAATTATTAGAACTCGTAGGCTCTATTTAAGATTTGGATGTGAGCCTTACACATGGGACTGGAGATAGAAGAGTGGCTGAATCTCAGTTTCCTACATGGCCATTATTTGCATAACCAACAGGACACTGTCAGTTTGGGATGAATTAGATTTTTCATAGAGAAGGTTAAGACAAGAACAAGGGATTATGGACTATTCTAATGAAGCACTGGACCTAGTGATTCTGCATCAATGTGGTTGCATAATTGCCTGCTTGTGGGAGTTTAGATGATTTGCTCAATTATATATGCTTTGGAAAAAACTAAAGAGTGTTATCAGTGGTGATTGCTATACAGCCAGGAGTGAAAAATCGTTCATTAAAGCTGCACATTTTGATAGCTTCTGGTTCTCTGAAGTTTTCTGATTTGAAGCTCTAATCACTCCTGCTTATTCTCAACCATGAGTAAATTATATGAGAAGCTTCAGACACATTTTGCTCCTCAGGAAAATGTACATTTTACTCTCAAATAAAAGGAAAATATAATGTTGCTTTCAAGTGGTAGAATGAAAAGCTTTACACTGAAACAACTTGTGCTCAAAACTGGCTTCAGATCCACATAAAACAGGGGAAACTTGAGAAAATAAAACACGAGAAAAATAATTAAAATTTAGAGCCCCCATGTAGTCTACATTCTAGAAATCTCATGCTAACGTTTTGTTGATGTTGTGCTAATGTTTTGATGTTGTCTTAATAGCATCTGAATGGTTCACGATGAAACAGCATAGAACAGTAATTTTCTAAATGCATGAGATTGTGTGTGTGTGTGTGTGTGTACATATTTATGATAATGCATAATTACCATTATACTTACCCATATAGTTTAGAATGACCCAAGGATCACCTTTTCTGGTGAAATAAAAATAAGTAAGATATGGTGATAACTTTAAATAACTCACTGTTAATGCTTTTTCAGTTTTGGACTACTTTTGAGAACAGATGCTACGAGATCATTCAGAAGGTGAGGTTCAGTTGAAAGCAAATGTCAGAACATATCATCACTCAAGGCAGCAATATGCAATGATAATAATTCTTTTTACAAATAAAATATGATAGCCTTAGTTATATGATTTCAAAATATTAAAACCAATAGAAATAATTTATCAATAAAATTTTATCTGATCTTAAAAACACTTCAGAAAGCAGATCAAGTATTTCATTATTGCTGTTCCTATTTCACACAGTTGAAATGGTAAGTGATATTTACTTAAGGTCAAAGTGAATCAGGAGAAGCATCTGGTTCTCAAAAACGGTTTGTTCCTTGTTCTAAAGTCTTAAAGTAATGCTATGCTATGAGTTTCAACACTGCTACTGAAGAAAGAATTAATGTTTCTCTTTCACTTACTCATTCAAGGAATATTTTACCATGTGAGTCCAAGATGCTAGCCTCCACTTATGTTAAGTAAAAGATCTCCTTCCTCTCTTGGAGTATATACTCCAGTTATGAAAGACAAACTAAAATTAGTGAACTGCTCCAATAATCTAATATTGTTCAGTTTGTTTCCAAAAAATATTACATATTTTATGAGGCATCATGTGGCAGTCTTTGGACAAGGATGCTAGGCTCCAGATGTCCTGGGTTCTCATTCTGGGGATTATCATTTACCCTGTGGCTGGAGAATTACTCTTATCATGCATATCAATATTTGAATCATGTAATCACAATGCCACCTTTCAGAAGCTCTCTCACATTGTTGTTGAGAGGATCCAATGAATAATAATTTTTTGAAGCACTTCTTGATCAGTAAGCACTACATTTATTTACTGTGCTTCCTTGAAATTCTTCCTAAATTCTTATCTTTTTACTAGGTAAAATTCTTATGATTTGTAATTTTGCACCAATTTCTTTTTTTTTTTCCTTCTCTTCTACCACCCACTTAACCCAGTGCTAGGCCAACCCCCCCCCCAAACAAAAACACACAAACAAACAAACAAAAACAGAGAGAGAGAGATGTAGTAGAACTTCATTGCATCTATATCATGTTAGATTTGTTTAATGGACGTGTACCAATATATGAAGTGTTATGGAAATCAAAAATCAAAAAGTTGTTCCCCTATCCTCCAGATTGGTAAATGTTACCCATTATGCATTCTGCATCAGGACACCATCCCACTTCAGCATCTGCTTTGTGACAGAAAAATTAAAGGAAAGTGATAGAAAAACACCTATGTAGGAGCATGGTAAATCTTCTAGAACAGTTTTTGTGTATTCATTTTGTTAATCCATATTTATCTAGGTTATCCCAACATCATAGATGAAAATATTGTTCTAATCTCTTTTTGTTGCTATGGAGTTTGCTTTTGATGACTGGTAGGTAGTGCAATATATAAAATCTAAAAAAGATCTGTAAATCTTAGATATTCATGTGATATGTCTCCCTGGCAAATCTTCATAAATTATGTCCTTTTTATATTTGATATCTTATCAGTTTTTATGCATTATGTCATTAAGTTATATTAGGAGTTAGAATTATCACTTATTAAAATATTTCATGGGGAATGTCCTCATAGGTTGAGATTTGATTTAATCAGGAGCAAATTGATCAAGCTGAATGGAAGTTTCTCTACTGGTTGAAGAGGCAAGATTTTTCACCAGATCCTGAGAACTGGGATCTGTATGTATCTCTAGAGACTGCCAGAATTACATGTCAGGGAAATTTATTTGAATTTGAGTGACTCTTCTTGTACATACTTCCTGCTTGCTTAAAGAGAGACAAATATCTAACTGATTTGAGCTTTAGTCTCTTTCAAAACATCCTTTAGAGAACAGCACTATTCAATTCCCTGGACTAGGCTGGACCAGTCAAGATTTAAGAAGGATCACATGACTTCATACTGCAGCCTTCTTGACAGCGTGGTGATTTTCGACTTACCATTCAAATACTCAGCTGCTTTTACAAGGTTTCTCTACAACTTTACCAATAAGGAGATAGAGATGATATTCTGGAAGCAGTGATTCCTCCATAGTATTCTCTCCTGCTGATGAGTGAGTTGAGTGTCAGAGTTCAGAACCCAAGGTGTTCTTAGGGCTAGATCATTTAAGGCAGAACAGCAGATCAGTCTGAGGATAAAAGTGACCCAGAAAGTGCCATCAGGACTGAGTATTTGGGCAATTGACAAGGCTGCCTACTCAGCAGAATAACTAGAAAAGTGGCCACTAATTGTTGTGTTCTAGTTAACACCTTCCCTGCCTTAAAATAACAATAACAAAAATAATAAAAGATGTTGACACAACTTCCCACAGAGGTGCATCCTAAGCATGTCTGTTGCAAGTTTTCCTTGCTGGTCGCTTGGTCATTTCCCAAAGAGTTTACCTATTTCTAATTGGGAGAGCTGCTCACTTTGAACTTATCACCACATTCCAGAAATGCAGAGAAATTTCTTCCTTCCTTCTTTCTTTCTCCCTTCCTCCCTTCCTACCTTTTTCTTCCCTTCGATAACTAGAATAGTTATACTATATACTAAGACAAAGTTTTATCAAATCTAGGTGGCTAATCTGTTCACTGTTTTCCTATCCAGGGGTCACATGCGTAGGATTGCACAAACCTGATGCTGGGACACAGTCAGACTCTCAGGGGAAAAGTAGCAACCTGTTTCATTTTCTTGCACATCTGTTAGAAAAGAGATTCTGTGCTATCAATGAACGTTCTTTAATCATTTGTCCTCTCAAAGCTTCTTTTCCTAATAATTCATCAAATCCTGCTGGAAAACAGGTTCCCTTCTTTGTTTCCCCAGAGGCCAACGTTTTCAAAATACATTTTTAATAGAATGTTTCATAAATAAGGATAGTCTTCTTCAGAAAATAGTAAAAGACATTGTCTCCACTTAACCAATAGGTAATGAATTCTCAATTCGCTCACTTGTTAAGACAGGAATTCTTTCTAAATTACCCTGCATATTTAATGTGATTTCAATCAAAATCGTATTTTAATGCGATGAAGGAGTTTAGCCTGAAATTTAAATGGATGACCATAGGGGAACAAAAAACAAAAAGAAACTGCAATACACAATGTGAAATCATTGTACTATATAATATGAAAAATTTTATACTCTAATTCTTTAGAGAAGTTACTTGGGGTGGCAGGAAATAGGGATCAGAACATAGAAGATATGAACTAAACAACCCATAAACTAAAGCAAAGATTAGGTAAAAGTTTAGATTTTGAACATAAATATTCAGTGATCAAAAGACATATTTTTTAGTGTATGGTATTCAATTAAATTATTAGTCACATGAAATGAATCAAAATAAGCAGTTTATCTTATACACAATTCTAGGTATACCACAGACCTGCATGACCAAAGTGAATTTTAAACTTTTAAAACCCATCTGTAAAAAAAAGTCATTACCTTAACAAAGAGAACAAATTCTTAAGATTGTACAGGAAAAAAACATATAACATTAAATGTTAATTTTTTTATGTCCAAATGAAATTTGTGCAAAATAAAAGACAGGCAAAATCCAAGCCATAGACTCGCATAAGATCCTTGCAACACCGTGTAACAGATAAATATTTAATTTGATAATCTATGAAAATTCCTAAGAATATATAGGGCAGAATAGATATCATATTAGAAAAACAGCAGAATAAGGCATACAGAAGGAAAATTGAAAAACTAACACATATATCAAAGCAATCAGTTGCATTTGCAATTAATAAAATACAATCTAAATAAAAAAATTAATAGGATTCTTCATTTTAATAGTTGTGGTTGTCAATGAACCCTTATTTTATTTATTTATATGCAGCATTGAGAATTGAACCCAGTACCTCACACATGCTAAGCAAGTTCTACCACTTAGCTACAACCCCAGACCCTAATATGATTCTTTATATATTACTCCTCTCCATGGTTAAAAAAAATTCTTTTCAAAAAGTATAATAATAATAATGTTCACAGATATGTGAGTTATTCACTTTCTATAGGGTCATCAACTCTAACAGTTTATCTGAGTGGGACAGGGGAAGTTTCAGACAGACCTAAACTCATTGGACAACTTAGTAGAGGGGAAAGGTGTTAGAACAACTTGGAAAGCAATATTGGGATGCTTAACACACCCCATGGTATAAGTAATGGCACAACAGATTACCATTATCTACCTCTACAATTATATTTATTATTGTTGAAAAAAAATTTCCCTGGGATATTAATAAGACAGGGTAAGTTAATCAGGGGTGATTTTATTATCTTCTGTTTTATTTGTATATTTTTATTAGAAATACAATTAACACCATAAATTAATTGCTTAGGAGTAGCTATACTTTGCAGACACAGTTTGCAGATTACCCTGGATGATCAAATGATTTATTTCGCTATTTCCTGGTATCATGTGGATGGTAAGATAAGTACAAGTCATGGAATATGCTTGTGATTATACTCAGTCTTCATAAAAATTTTAGCACTAAAAGATTTGAAGATGCACACTATTTTCAAATATGAAGGAATAGAGAAATCAACCTTTAGTCATTGTTTTCCTTTGATTAGTATTCTGCTCTTGTGGGAATAGAAGAATTCAACAGTATATGTTGACTTTTTTCCTTAGGTATATAGCATATTGGATTATTCAACCAATTGGCTTAAAATAAAAGTAAGTGAAGCAAAATGACACTGCATCTTTTCTGACTTTAGTGAAGTTTCCTAACAAATGTCACTACTTACAGAAAAGCTGACAGAAATAGTTGCAAATTAGGCTGTAAAAAGTCCATCGGACTTAGCTGGCTACAGAGTGGTGTGCACATTTTACGAAGTTGGAAGAAAGACAAAAAGTCCCCATCAATTATTCAGGAAGGTCATTTCAGATGAGGTTTTGCACGTTGATGTAAAAGATTGCTTTCTTTCAACTGTCAATCTGATATGAATTGAATTTTCAGTAATAGGAAGCTGTATAATCTGTTGCGATTTGTACTTACAATCCTTTAAAAGCTATGTTGATAAGCATAAAAATTATAACAACTTGATGGATAAAGCAAGAATACTGTTAGAGTTTCAGAGAGATTAAAAAAAAAAAGTCTTAGTTTGTCCAGTTGTCTTGGCTTTGGCTTTGACTTTGGCTTCAGTCTGGGTCTGAATTTGTTACTTACTTGTTTTGCAGATGTTAAGATTCATTGCAAATGAAGACTTCCAAATTTCTCAGTCAGCTCTAGGCCAGGCCTCTTGTAATAGGGTAATTGCAACTGTATTAGAAAAAAGCAGGAATGAAAAGTCATGAAAAATTTTGGAGGAATGAAGAGATGGAAAGTTAAAATGAGTTTCTATTTACTCCCTCACTTGCTTTTTTTTTTTTTTTTTCTTTTTTCTTGGGATTTGAACCCAGGGCCTTGTGCTTATAAGACAAGCACTCTACCAACTGAGCTATATCACCAGCCCTCTTTCTTCCTTTTTCAAGGAATTGCAGAAGGGGAGGAGAGGCAGTGAGAATCTCCAATCTATTGAAAGAACAATGTTTCCAACCAAGAATTCAGGGAAGTATTCTGGAAAAACTGTGTGAGTAATGGTGTTATACAGGGTAGCAGAGAACAAGAGTAAGTCTTAAAATTTACCCAGAAATCGTTTAAGGTTACAATGAGTTCCTGGCTGAGCTACATGAAAAGAAACACCCTATTACAGGCATAGAAACCCATGCCTGAATGATAATATTTCTAAGAGAATAAGGTAAACACAACTTTATATAAACTGTTATTTAATTTAAAATTAAGTGAAAAGGAAGACTACTTATTCTCATCAAATTCAAAGCAATACCACTGACAGTTTATATATTTTTTTTCTAAAAAAATAATTCCTGGAAAAGTGCGATCCTAGGATTGGGACCTGAAGTTTGGTTGTATCCAAGCTTGTTATGACTAGGAAGACAGCTGTAACTTCAAAGGCCAGAGAGTCCTGGAATCCTCACATGGAGTTAGAACAGTTTGAAATTAAAGGGAGGAGTCACGGCTGACATTTGTAAGCATCTTTAAAGATACGTCTTTATCAAGATCTATATCCACATGTATCATTCAGCTGGGTTCTAGGAAATTTTGTTCTCCTAGGGACAGAAGTCAATTTCTGAAAAATTTATTTTCACAACCAGAAAAGGAGGGTGCATTTAGAAGGTAGGGACGGGAATGCTGTTAGACAGTCTTCAAAACTACACCCTGTGTATTTCCACAATGCAAAATTGTCTAGATTATAATATCAATAGTGATGAGGTTGAGGAAACCTGATATAAGAGACAAAGTGTAGTGTAAGATCATGTAAAGCTATTTAAAACTACATATAAACTCAAATTATATGGAATATAAAATTTTTTAAATTTGATAGCTTTTAATTGTTTTATTCCCTTTTTTCCAAATATCTGTATCGTTCCGTGTGGAAAGTTTTTGTTCATTTGTTATATCTGAGGAGGAGAGATTATGCCTAGTGTTGTTCTGATTTTAACAATGCATCACATCATGTTTTCAACTGAACATTCTGATATCATTTAATTTTAATTTGACTGAGTAAATAATGGTAGAATTCTTTTAAAGCGTTATTTTTTAATCAAGCTAAATGCTGAGTCCTCTGCCTTCAGCAATGTCACTCCAAAGGTTGGGGATTTACTGAACAACACTGTTATCAGGTCATTATTTTCAGAAATATTTATTGAATCCCTCTGACGTCTAGACTGCTTTAGATCTCTAGATACATTTAGTAAAATAAAATCTTTCAGAATGGAGAGAGGCATCACACAGACCCAAAATAATAATAATATCTCCACCAGCAGAGGACAAACAGAGGAATTGTTATGCAGTGTGAGAAATATTTAAATCAATTATTTTCTCTTAGATCCAATAGTCATAGGTCAAATTATCCTTTGTATTTGCCTGATTATTTGGGAAAGACTAAAGACATGATCCAAATATGAAAGCATTTGCTATGAAAAAACTAGAGGTAAAAGAAGAATTCAAAATCATATCTGAGAAAATATGGAAGTGTTCTATAAATCCATTTGGAATGCTAGAAACCAAATTGCATTTGGGAAAATTGTAGGAAAGGAATAAATTCTTAAAACACTTTTGGTAGTGATGTAATTATTATATTCTATGAGACTGCGAGGTTCTTAAAAATAAGTCATAAATCTTTATGCTGTCTTTAATTTAACAAATACAAGGCAAGTAAGCTTAAAAAGGTGGTGAATGTAAGAAGGAAATTTGTGTTTTCAGGGAATTCATACTCACAAAGGAAGCCAAGCATTAGTGAGAAGATACCCTGCTCTCTCTTGCATGTGACCCTTGTCAATGTGGAAGACAGACAATATAAGATAATGCATTTGTTGGAATGTTAGCAGACAAGAGTAGAGGCTGCTTAAAGAAATTAATCTTGTAGAAAGAGTGTGCAATCATCCCTTTATTTTCAATACTGTTAAATTTTTCCAAGTTCAAAGATCTGTTTACTTTCCCCAAATTATAACTACATTGCATTTTTTACTAGTACAAGTTTGATTTTTAAAGAAATTGAAAATTTTGTGTTCTTTAACTCTTTGGCAGAAGCCTCAGTTGAAAGCAATTATAAAAAGTAAAAGGAAAGAAAGTAAAACTACCTGTGAACTCCTAATTTGGTATAGAGTGAGGGCTGGGGTAACATTTAAACACCACTAGGGAATATTCTAAAGGATTAAAAAATGTAGGAACACATATTCCTACACTCTGTCTTAATTGTGCTAGCCAATAAACATAAGTGTGTGTATGTCAACAGCTTAAATTGTCACTTGTCTTGACTCATTCCGAAAAAAAAAATATATATATATTTATGTGCTCACATAATATAAATACATATAATATAAATATATACATATATATTAATGTGATCACATAAATATATATATATATACATATATATCTCTTGTTTCTATTTAATAATTTAGGCTGAATTTCCTCACTTTTTGATGGTTTAAAGTCACAAGTGCTTTTACGAACAGTTATCTTTAAATGTTTTGACCCATGTTAATAACAGAGATGGAAGCTGAAGAATAGTCTGCCACTAAATGGAATCCTCATTGATGTCTGAGCTTTATCTAAGTTAATAAGTTAACTAATATAAAAGATGAGCTGTTCTAATGGACTCCCAGAGATAATCAATATGTAGCATGAGTGCAGTGATTCCCCACTCCAGTTGTATATAATAATCATTTGGGAAAACATTTTTAACTCCTGAAATTGAACTACATCTCAGACCATTTAATCAGAATGTTGGGAATGGAGACTATGCATGTGCATCTCCGGTAATTCTAATATGTCATGTGTTTTGAGAACCTTTGGTATAGAAGAACATTTGCAAACATGTGCACCATATACCCAGTATGTCATCAGCATCACCTGGGATACTGATGCAGGTGGTAGATAGAGCACATGGTGGTCAGGAGTAACATGAGAGAGATGGTGAAGTGGTAGACCTAGACCATATTTCTCTCTGGAAATACTGACTTAACAACAACATAACAACATTTAACAACATTTCATTTCTAAGGACTCCAAAAATAAAGAGATTTCAGCACCTAAGGGGAGAAAACAGAGAAGGAAAACTTCAACAAATTGGGAAAAATGGCATGTTATAATAACTTACCACAGCCTCTTCCACCAGCAAGCACAATATATCACAAGTGGAGAAACAATCTCAACACATAGATTTTCCTTTAGGAGGAAAATAGAGTAAAATAGGCATCTAACATTCTGGATTTCAGGAAGCTGTTCAAGGGACTGTTTTCTGTTTTTTCTTACTCAAAAATGTTAGCAGTAACTATCATAGTTTAGATGTTGGGGGTCTACTAAGAACAGAAATGGGGATAATGTCTTATTGACAAGACAGACTTAATTACTATAAAATGACTTCATGGAAAGTGAAAGATTATATACTATTGAACAAAAAAATCAACCCTTTTTAATTGGGAAATTTCATGCATAAGCCTAGATTGGACACATCCAATCATCTACTGATAATAGGAGGCTTGGTAGAATTCTTTTTCTTTATATAGTTAATTGGTTAGGATGTAGGAATTGTTTTTTTCAAATGTGAAAGTTTTAACAAAGAGTAAGTATATAAATAAGAAACAGGGAAAGAGACTGATCATCAAACCAAAATAAATCTCCAGAACCAGAGTCTACAGATTTTCAGGTCCATAAACTAGTTCACAAATAATTCAAAATCACTGTTTTAAAGATATTCGCTGACCTGAAAGAGCACAGACAACTAAATAAAATCAGAAAAAAACTATGCATGAACAAAATGAGAATATCAACAAAAATAGAAAACAGAAAAAAGAAGCCAATAGAAACTCTTGAGTAGAAGGACACACTAACTGAATTGAAAATTTCACTAGAGTGGTTCATTATCAGTCCTTAGCAATCAGAAGAAAGATTTGTCAAACTTGAAGATAAGTCATGTGAAGCAGAGTCGGAAATAAAAAGAAGAACATGAAGGAAAAAGTGATAAACTTATTGGATACTCTGTGTGTGTATGTGTGTGTGTTTGTAAAAATTTAAGAATGAAAATAGAGAGGAAAAGATGAAGAAATTCAATTTGAATTAATAATGTAACCAAATCCCCAGATTGGAGGAAGGTCAGAAAAATTCATCTAAATGAACTCTATACAGGTAAAATTCAAAGAAACACTCATGATAACACATCACAATACAGATGTTAAAAGTCAAAGACAAGAAGAGAGTCTTGGAAATGCAAGAGAAAAATGACTAATCATATACGAGGGAGTTACAGAAGATTATCGCTGGGTTTCTTTGCAGATGCTTTGCAGGCTAAAGTGGAGGGGTATGACACATTCAAGTGTTGAAAAAGAAAACCTGACAATGAAGAACAGTATATGTTACAAAATTGTTCTTTAAAAATTTGGAAATACCAATAGTTTCTCAGATATACAAAACCTAGAGAGTTTTCACTATTAGACTTTCCCTGCAACAATTGTTGAAAGGAGTCCTTTAAGTGTGAATGAAATTATGGGGAATAATAACACAAAGACATATGAAAATGTAGGACGCTGTGGTAAAGTTAAAAACATGATGAGTATAGAATTCCATGGTATTGTGATGTTGGCACATAAATCAATTTTAGTTCTTGTATAGTATCTAAAAGACAAAAGCTTAAAATAAAGATAAATTTGTATTAATCTATGCAAATATAAAAAGTTAAAATTTACCACATTAATAAAACAAAGAGATGCAGAAGTGTAAGAAAGTGGAGATTTTCTACGCAATTGAAGTTAAATTGTTATCAGTTTAAGATAGATTGCTACAGCTTCAAGTTTATGTAATTCACACACACACACACACACACACAGAAGGACATAAGAAAAAGAAATTAAATAGTAATCAATCATGCCACTACAAAAACTCAATAAAAGTGAAAGACAGTAAGACAGGAAAACAGTGATAAAATATCTGAAAAAAAAAAAATATATATATATATAGCAAACAAAATGTTAAGAATAACTACTTCTCTCTCAGTAATTATGTTAAATGTAAATGTATTACATTACCCAATACAAAGAGAGATTGGCAAAATTGATTAAATTTAAAAAAGAATCCAACATTATGCTATCTCTAAGAGAATAATTCAGATCAAAGATCATACATAGGATGACTAAAAGATGGAAAGAGATATTCCCTAGGAATATCATGTTGAGTTGTAGGGGTTATTTATCTCTTCTCTGTATCAACTCCTTAATAAATACAAATTTGCAAATATTTTCTCTTATTTCACAAGCTGACTTTTCACTCTGCTGGTTGTGTTCTTTGTTTTTTGAGATTTTTTAAGTTTGATGGGCCTATTTGTCTATTTTTTCTTCAAAAATCTTCATGGGAAGTATCACAGAGCATGTTGCACTCTTTGTGGCAGACCATGCCCCCCAGTATTGCAGCAGACCCAAGCTGCTTGCCACCCGATTTCCTTACAGGTTCTTTTCTCACACATTCAAAGATTGAAATCCAAGGACAATGAAGAGTGAGTATAAAAAAAAAAAAAAAAAAGTAGATTTTATTTAAGTGAGAAGAAAAGAAGCAGAGCTCTTCCCAAGCAAGAGGGGGCCAGATAGCAGGTTTTCCATTTAGGTGGGATAGTCTAGGGGTTCATACAGCTTCCAGGTAAAACCATTGGTCAAAATCTATGCTAAACAGGTATTGGAAAGGTGCCAAGGCTATTGGGTATCCTCTTTTTAGCTCTTGAGTTTGAACTTTCCTGTAGCCTCTGTTCAGGCTGCCCCTGATTCCCTTTTCCTGACTATTTGAAACAAAGGGAATGGAATGTTTGGAATGTTTGGAATGTTTCTAAATGTTACTTTCATGGAGTGGTCTTTAACTTTAGAAAAGGTTTTAGAGGTCCTTTACCCTAACTGCCTACCTGTTTTAGTATCTATCCCATCTTATTCAGTACAATGAGCAATCATCTCATACCCATAAACATGGTCACTGTAAATATAAATAATATTCCCTCAGAACACAACAATTGTTGGTGAGAATGTTGAGAAATGGGAACCTGTGTACACCACTCATGGGGAGCCAAGTAGTGTGACTACAAGGAAAATAGTGTATGGGTCCCTAATTAGAATAAGTTACACTCCATGTACGTATAATATGTCAAAATACATTTAACTGTCATGTGTATCTAAAAATAACACATTTAAAAATCACTTAAAAATTTTAAAAAAATAGAATTAAAATATATCCTAAGAATCCCACTTCTTGATACATTATTTTCAAACATGAAAGCAGGTATTCAAAGAGGTATTTGCACACTCATGTTTGTGGTAGCGTTGTTCACAACAGTCAATTGGTTGAGGCGACTCAAATATCTGTTAATGCCTAAATGGATAAAGAACAAGGGTAAGCCTGGTGCAGTGTACACACCAGTATTCCTCATGACTCAGGAGGCAGAAGCAGGAAGATCACGAGTTCAAAGCTAGCCTCAGCGAATTAGTGAGACCCTGTCTATAGATTTAAAAGAAAATTTAAAAATGGGCTAAGGATATGGCTCAATGGTTAAGCATCCTGGGTTCCATCCCCTGTATCAAATAATAATAATAATAATAATAATAAAAAGAAGAAGAAGAAGAAGTTAAAAAATAAAAAAAATTTAAAAAATGGTCATATACACATGATAGAATATTAGCCTTTAAAAAAACGGGAATCCTGTCACACACATGAACCCCCTCGAGGACATTATGCCAAGGGACACACAAGAGGTGCCAGTCACAAAAGATAAACACTGTATGATTTCAACATTATGAAATAGTTAACGTAGTTAAAACACAGAAAAAGAGCAGAGTTGTGATTTCCAGAGTCTACAGGGGATGTGGGAAGTTGTTTATCAATGAACATAGAACATCAAATTTGCAATATGTAAAAATGCTAGAGATCTGTCACCCCACAAATAAAATCAGTTAATTCTACTGAAATGTACTTAAAATTCTCATTTTGGTAAATTTATATGTATTTATCAAAATTAAAATAATAAATAAATTTTGGGGGTCAACTTGGGAAATGGCACTTTTAAGAAAGTTCTGAGTTTGTCTTTATGGCTGTTTCACAGGCACAAAGTAAAACTGAAGAAAGAAAATTGAAATGTTCAAATATATGATATCAAACCATTCATTATCACATCCTACCGAAAAGGAAGGATTTTCACAAATTTGAGAGTTAAATTTTCTGACATGATGTTGATGTATGTATATGTATTGGTGGTCATACAGAAAAGAACAAAGAACTGAAACACAGGGGGAGTCTTGCCTCGTGGCACTTCTGAAGCTGTGCTCCATATATGAAGGCAACAGTACTAAGGACAAGAGATTAGTGTTCTTCACAAGCTCCACACGTGAAGGCAGAAACTTGATTTGCAACTGAGTTCTTCTGACATGGACAACTCTGACTGGCATTTTCTTGAATAAATGACATTGAGACTTAGTTTAATTATGTTTATGGATTTTTCTCCAGGAAAATCTCTTTAGCACAGCTATTGGAAAATAAGTCAGGTTTGGATTGGTTACTGTAGTGCAGAATTAGTGCCATGAAAGTAAAAATAATTGTCGGAATACTTGCTAATAATAACTATCAGATTTGTTGCAGGAAGAAGTTTAATGACTTAAGGGGATATTTCACATATTCATAAAATGAAGTTAAACTAAAGAGCTTATGCAGGGATACACATGCATATATTTATAAGGGTCTTAATGCTTCCTTTCTAGAACCATTACTATCTACCATCACCGTCTTTTCTAAAGTGAAACACATTTTAACATCAGAAAAGTAGGAAGAGCATTGTCTCAAAAAAGTAGTTTTCAATGACTATTTTTGAAAAGATATTTTATTATTCTTTATTCATGTATGCAATTTCAAGAGAGGAAGTCTCTCTCTATTTTAGCCTGCTTCTATTGAGTCAAAATTGTAAAATAACAGACTAGGGAATATTAGAAATTTGGTATCGGGTTACATAATTTTGTGAAAACTCAGATGGGAATATTTAAATTCTACAGGTTATTTTGTTCCTCTGAATGGGAAGCTACTTATAAGACATTATTAATAACCGTTTATTGCACAAATATATTAGTAGGAAAACATGTATAGAATTCATTCATTCACTTTTTTCTCATTCATTCATCTACTGAAAACCATATGAAAAAATATTTCACAAGAAATATGTCAGGTATTGTTAGAAAGGAGGAAAAGAGATTCCTATGTCCGTGCCTTCATGGAAGCACAATCTTTCAGGAAAGGTAGTCATTGTATAAGCAAAGTGCCTGCAGAAAAATTTGATCTATATTCATGAATTTCTAATTTATGAAAAGAATGATTTTAAATTTCAACCCAAATAATTATAGCAATGGTCTTAAAAATTGGATCTTTTGTTGGAATGTGTCTTTTGCTCATTATCTACTAATTACCATAAAAACTTGCATTAATTAAATGTTTCCTTCATCATAAAACATTTATAGAATGATATAAAATACAATAATATAATAATATAGGAGCATTCCAGTTAGACACATTGGGGTAAGGGACATGAGCAGTCATAGACATTATCATAGAGAACTTCTAGATGAATTGAGGGGAAGTGTGAGGAGGAAATATGGATGCCACTGAAGTACCAAGAATTAAATGTGAGGCAATAACAGACCTATGAGGAGTCATGGGAAATAGAATGTAGACTGGACTAACAAAGAAAAACTTCTCCCCCTGAGATATGAGTAAACCTTCTCTTCCTGAACATCTTTGCTTGTTCTTAAAAATAAGGACAAAAGATTTAAACTTCTTCAAATAAGGAAAACACATTTTTTTTTTAATTTTGATAAGAAAATGCAAACTACAACAGGAATAGACTCTATTTAGGAACTCCAGAAAATCCTTCCTAACATCTCTCTTATTGTCCTGTTCCTTGACTAAATCTCTGCTTTATTCTCATGTGGCCATTTATTGCAAATTTCTTTAAGCTCTTGGAATGGACCCAGAGAGGAATTATCACATTTCATTCTTCTTCTGCAGTCAATGCACAGAGTCACAGAGTCTGTATTACTATGGAGGCTCTGTGTGACTCACGTTCTACTTGCTATGATAATGAAAGGTCTTACTATCCAGGTCTTAAACATTTTTCGAATGAGAGGGAATCCATTATTGGTTGGAGTTGGTGCTTTGACAGCACCAGCATCTGGGAATAAAAAGACTAGCAAGGAAGAAAATGTGGTCCTGAACTGGGTATGATATCTCATGGGGAAAAGTCATCAGGATTAAAGATCACGTTAGTGAACCCAAAACCAGAGAAATTAAATGGATGCTAAATCAATATAATAGCCAATATTGACTCAATTCAAACAAGGAGGAAAAAAAAAAAAAAAAACTTCTGAATTTCAGCAGAAAAAGTAATTGACCAGTCCATATAACTGAGGCATTCAAAGGCAGGTCTCCCTTCAGATATAAGCACTGAGTCCAGAGCTTCACCCCAATTTATCAGGTAACCTTGCTTCCCTACCTCACTCTCTCCTTTTTCCACTCTCCCACAGCCTCTAATCACTCTCATATCTATCTATTTATCTATCTATCTATCTATCTATCTATCTATCTATCTATCAATCATCAGTGAATTCATGGGTTTATCATCTATCATCTACCTACCTTACTAACCTAACAAAAGACAATGTCAGTATCAATATCCTCAATGAACAGAGAAGGTAAGAACAATGACCCCTGAAAAGCTGAAGGCTTTATTTCATGTCATGTAATTGAAAAGAAAAGATATCTTTTCTTTCTTCTAATACCTAGAGGTCAAATTGCAGGGAAGGGCGTCTTTTCTATTTAAGTCACCCTAACACAGCTATCTGTATGCAGGGAAATCACTTAACTTAATTCCCTCATGAAGCATTGTCGGTTGAACTCTGTCACTGAAAAGGGAAACAGGACCAGATTGACATCTCCACCAAGCCACTTTGGGGAAAGATGATTCTTTCAGAGAAAGATTGGTGGACAGTTAAACACTGTGATAGTCTGGTACTCTTCTGTCTTTGGGGCTAGAAGCTAGTCAGTTTCCCTCATTATAGGAGCCTATTTTCTGACTAATGTCATAAAATAAAATGTGCACTTGTGTTGAAGTAGTAAAAAAGCACACAGACACAAGTACGGTCTGTCACAGAATAGAGGGGAGGGAATAGATTTTAAAAACTGAGCTGGGAACAGTCTATCAAACTGGTGATTTGTGGAGATTTGCCAAAATTGTTCCCGCCACTCTACATTTAGCAAGTGTGGAAATTACTTTCATTTAGATCACTCAGACATTTCTCTTATTTTCTCCTGCCTCCACTGACACAGACTTGAACATTTCTTTTTTGCCTTCTAATTGATCGTTGGCACTATATTTTGTGAAGACCCCCATGTCAACATTTAGGCAAGGGAAATGCGAAGGCCATTGCAAATAGGGGAAAAATGGGTAACTTGGACATTTTTATAATAATCACTTTAGACAAAAAAATGCATTCCAGGGAGTTTTTAATGGGCCTAATAGAGGCCCAGCGACTCAGGGGAGCAGAGGGCTATAGGCCAAAGAATTTCAACCACTGGAGAAGAAAACTAATGGCCCATTAAAGCACGCCCTGGAGTGCTTTATCGTTGTCATTGGAATTAGAATATATGTCTTTGTTTTAAAATAGAATCCTGCTTTGATGACATTTTAACATGTAGCCTGCTTTTTCTCCATGGACTATCAGTACCTTAAAAGTTCAAGCAGAAATTAAGCTACAACAGAAGCAAATTAAACCTTTGGTATCACAAAGAAACTAGAGGCATTATGACAATTAAATTATTTTGCAGGGCTATGAAGTTATCCAGCAAACCAATTATTTTACAAAGGCATTTGGATAGTAGGTATTTAAATGATGGAATAAAATAGAAGTTTAGTATGATCCTCAGAAATGGAATACCTGGAATAACTCTCTATTCATCAACCTCAGACTCTTAAATTAATATCTGTTCAAATATCCCTAAAATACTTTTCTTTCATTAGGAAGGTTTTAATATTTATATTGATCTATAAAACTTGTGCATGGCAACATGTTTGTGGAAAATTATAAATCTGATAACATTTTTAAAAGAAGTTTTATTTGAGCTCTTGAAAAGTCAGTCTTTGCTTTGAGTATACATTTGCAAGAAAAGAAAGAAAGAAAGAAAGAAAACTTTTCCTATTCATTTGGTGACAAAAGGATCCTGCTAAAGGGTCAGTAATTCATCTGCATTAGAGACACATACATTTTATGAAAGTTGGTGACAAGATCTCATTATCAACTTTTATTTAATAATACTGAAAGAAGATTCAGTACAGAGAGAGAAACCAAAATATGAAGAAATACTGTTGAGCTGAACACAAAGAAAATGAAGAGGAGCTCTGTCATCTTTGTTTACCAAAAAAGCAGGACAGAGATGCACAATGGCAAGTTTTTCTCCTTCCCCCCTCCTCCCCTTTTCCAATCTAAAGACAGAATGTAAATCTACTTTACAATTCTTACTTTTAAGTTCAAAAACGGCAACAGCAGAATGCAGAATGTGGTAGGAGCCCTCTTCAAACAAAGACAGCAAGCAGCGTGGCCAGTATCTGCGAATGCACGCGCAACTTTGTTGAACAACAGGACGCTTTCGGTAACTATGAATGTGTATCCCAGGCAAAAGAAAGGCAATGTGGCATAATCAGCACGTATACGCAACTCTGCTGACACTCAAGGTTTATGTGCCACCCTACCAGCTCCGCCCCAGTGCACTACGCAGCCTGGTTGTAACTTCCTTATAGTATTGTAGTATAGAATACCTATGCAAAAATGTATTTTTCTATATAGGGGAGAAAAGGCAGTAATATGGAAGAGGGTGCAAGGGAAGAGGGATTAGCAGGGACTGTATAAGGTGAAGCTCAGCTTTGGATGAGAATCCACCAAGTCTGTGATGTCACAAAATAAACACTGCTTCCTATTGAATGGTCCTGCATGAATTCCACAGTAAGAGGAGTACACATGGAACTTTTATTCCCGTCAATTTACCTTCCCACAGTTTTCCTACTTCTGAAGTTTGGGATTCCTTTCCTTTGTCTTATCCCTTCTCTAAAATATACTGTTTTTTGGTTCAAATACTCTTTGATTCAGACTCCTAAACCAATGCCTTGAGGTGCTCAACAAATGGAACTGCCCAGCCATAAATATATATTCAGGATGGAAGGATGGAGGGATGGATTCATCCCTCTGTTTAGTAGAAACAGTTGAACGTTTTTTACTGTTAAATTCTTTTCAAAGCAGCATGGTAATGTATGTCAGACTGTGTTCCCAAGTTATATATTTCTGGAAATATTTTGCTCAACCAAATTCTTAATTCATTCACATGTGTACTATTCTGGATGGCAAATGGAATTCAGTTTGTACTGCAAATTCCAGATGTGAATGGAGAATATAAAAGGATAAAGTTGACAGAACAAGATTAAAACAAAGTCCTACAACTATAGTTAATACAGAAACATCAGTGATTGACAGCCGCAAGTAGCCATTCCAGATTTTTCAACAGCACCAAATGTTGCTATGTTCCTCAGGGAAATGTGGCCTTTAAGAACAATTGAACTTGTTTATATGTCATACATATATTTAAATTATAAATATAATATGGTCCAGCAGTCAAATAAAGATGAATGGCCATTGAAGAAAAGAATATTAGGGAAGCAATGTATAAGAACATTTCAATCTACCAATTAATCACATTCAAATTTCTAATTAGACATTGCTAACTGCACTGGTAGCTAACTATGCTCAATAAATTTGAATTTTCTTCACTTCAACACAGGAGAAGAAACCAAGAAAAAATAGCCTTTTATCCATGGTTTTTCAGATGCTTATAAGTCTTAATTTTTTTTCTTAGACAATAATCTAGAGTTTATGCAAATACATTAGTGAGCAAAAGAATGTTTGGTAAGCTTGTAACACAGATATATTACTAAAATAAATATAGTTCATATAGCTCTCGGTTGATAATTAATCTTTTAGTAGTTATAAGTAATGGAATTTGTTTGGTGCAAAAGAAGTAACTAAACCCATTTGTTATTTTTACTTATTTCAAGTGACTTACAAGGATGCAATTAAATGTGAGCTCTCAAACGTGTTCCTTTATAATTGGTGATTTGGCATTATTAACTGTCCTTAGATGTATAAGGAGAGAGTGGTTGTTCTTTAACACTAATTTTCTAATTTTTTAGAATCTACAAAGGTACACCATAAAATATTTGATTTTCTTTATTTTAGTTTATTTTTTACAGACTGCATTTTGATTCATTGCAATATTTGGCTTCTTAATAAATTTTAATATCTTTCTGGTTTTCCTGAGTTTCCAGGCAGGAACTAGGCAAAAGAATGACAGGCTAGTAGAAGGAGGAATCTGGGCAAGCAAGTCTAAGCTGACATTCTGCAATCTAGTCCCCTTGTCATTGTTTAAGGCATGGGGATTAACAAGAGCCTTAAGATCAGTTGCCCTTAGATACTAGAGGAGGAAATTTAATTCATGAACTAACTTTGAAGAGTTATCCTGTAGTGATAAAATGGAAAGAGTATTGAATTTGGAATCCTAGGACTCTAGTGCAGTTTGGCACATACCATAAACAGGATCAGTGAAGAGAATCACTCCAAAATGTGCCATTTTGGCATAAAGATTATTTTAAGCTGAAGGAAACTTAGAAAGAAACACTGGTAAAGTTCTTTACCTTTCTCCTATTCACCTTCAAGCAGAGCATAACTTTCACTCAGAAAGGTATCCCTCCTTTGTTCCAGAAAGGGGAAACAACATTTATCAGTGGGAGGGATGTAGTCAGCTCCAAGATGAGTCTTAATAAAACAAACCTCACTGAGCAACCCTGTCTTCTTTTAGCTTTCCCACACATCCACCTTCCCTAGAAGCCCAAATCCCTTTTCTTTTGTTTTCTCCTTTCTCTATAATTCATTGCCTTTTGTTAGAATGGAATGTAGGCTTCCCATTTTTTTCCCCCTCTGGGATCTTCATTTTCTTTTTCTATAAAGTCCTCCATGCACGTAAAAAAATAAAATACTAAGATCAAATAAAACCTTCTCCTGTGATTCTGTCATTTGTCATTTTAATTGACAGGGCCTTAATGCTAAAGCCAAGACAAGAGAAAAGTAATTTGTTTTTTTCTTCTGTAACCAAAGTATCTAAACTCTTTGCAGGTAACACCACAAGCCTGGTCCTCTCTTGACACTGTTTACAGAGGGCCCAACATATAGCAAGAGAATTCGTGTAGCCCCAGAAAATTGACTAAAATACACCAAATCTAGATCTCCGGAAAGATCATAAATACACCAATCTCTAAAAAAAAAAAAAAAAAAAAAAAGTCACAATTAATTGTCCATGATTGTATAAATCTTTCAATTCATTTCTTTTATTCATGCCTTACATTTCAATGTGATTGGTCATATGTTAGTCTTCTTTTCCAAATTAATATATGTGTGTGTGTATATATATAGAAATATAATATATTTGAATTTACTCCTCATGTCTCACTGAAATGTTTTACTTGTTGAACAATACCTTTCTGTTCTCTGTTCTCATGCACCCCAGTTTCTGGCAACCATTATTTTACTTCCTTCTGCCATGAGTTCAACTTTTTAGATTCTACATGTAAGAAAAAATCAGGCAATAATTGCCTTTCTATACCTGCCATATTTCACTTATCTACAGATAATTCATCAAAAGATGGAGAAACATGATATACCCCTCTGTAGTTGGAACTTCAATTGTTTGCACATCTTGGCTATTATCAATAATGCTGCAGACATCTCTTTGACATAATGATATTTATTTGTTGGACATACACATGGAAGCGAGATTCCTGGATCATATGGCAATTCTATTAAAACTTTTGGGGAGCATCCACAATGTTTTATGTTTTCTATAACGGCTATATTAATGGACATTTTATATACTAGTAGTATATAAAAGCTTCTTTCTCTCCATGTTTTTGCCAACACTGGTAATTTTGTCTTTTTTGAAAAAAGCCATTAACCCAAGGTAAGGCCATATTTCATTGAGGTTAAAACTGCTTATCATGTAGCAGATCTAGTCATATGTAAAAATATATATAAATCACAACTAAATCACAACTATTCTCTAATGAGGAAAAGCAGTGCTAAACAATGCCTTCATTTGAGACTCTTAAAAATTGATTGAATTCACTATTGATCTTCGTTTGGAAGTTCTCCAAGTTATTAAGGAGTCAGAGGTGATACATCCTGAGAATATAATTAGAGATTAATCTAGAGAGGAAGACATGATTAACTGACCACCACCTTTTATCTTAATTAAAATAAATTTTAAAAGGGAAAGTCATAATTTATTCAAAATGTAGCACATAAAAACAAAACACAAAGAAGTTTTTAGGTTGTAGGTTTTGATGAGTAATATTGTTAAATATGAAAACTTACCTAACAAATTGTCCATTTAATAAGCATTATAT
This sequence comes from Sciurus vulgaris, assembly GCF_902686455.1. Classification (NCBI taxonomy): domain Eukaryota; kingdom Metazoa; phylum Chordata; class Mammalia; order Rodentia; family Sciuridae; genus Sciurus; species Sciurus vulgaris. Next base: position 22,940,651 of record NC_136478.1, on the reverse strand, counting down.
GCAATCTACACTATTATTTGACTATCAAATAAGTATAAAATTGGCTTTTCATAAAGCCATTCAGGGATGCTTACAGAACAAAAGGAACTTGAGCTTCTCTCCCCTGGGTATCCCCAGCCTGGATCACCCTGACCACAATCTTCTTAGCACCCTTTTGGTGTGCAAGTCAAGGCACACTCTGGACTCCCAAACAGGTGGCTGCTGACTTTCCCTTTATGAGCTCCTGATTTTCGGCCTCTGAACGCTGTCATGTTGCCGCTTGCAAACGGTTCACCACTGTGCCTGCTTAGTAGCCAAGAGATTCTGATCACTTTTCAATATTAACTCACTCCACCGTCCCTGAGTCGGTTAAGATCAGCCTCCCTCTCTGTTCCACAAGTTCCTCCAAGCCAAGTGTATTTGCCATGGTTTCTTCTTTCTAGCTATGTCGTCTGACTCTCCTCTCTGCATGAAGCTGACACCACTGCTGCTAGCCAAGCCAACATCTCTTACATATTATTTCTTGTGTGTTCAAAGATTCTGAATTTCTTTGCCTCTAGATTATTTTACTGCTGAATCTCAGTGAATTCCCTCAGTAACCCACCTTGCTAAGAAACGATGTTCCTGCTGCTTGAATCTAGAACGGAGAAGCATCTGAGGCTCACCGGTCCCTGGATTCACCATCTTCTAGTCTTCTGAAACCATCATATACCTTTCAGTAGAGATCTTCCTTTCAAACAGATAGAAATGAGGTCAACAAGTCCAGGTATACATAGAAGCCTATCAGTATTTTATGGGATGCAAACAAGAGGGGATTTTCTGTTTCTATCTTCACAATAGATTATGATTTAAATGCTTACTGAGAGTGAAGATGAGAAGATTGTCTCTGAGCTTTGAGGACAAAGGGAAAGGGGTAAAGAAATAATTAGGGGGAGTGGGGTGAAAAAATAATTAGAATATGCAGACAGACTGAACAATATTGATTGTTTCTGGCATTTGTGATCACAAAATTTATGTGAGATTATTTGTCACAATGTTATGCTTTTCTACAGTGAAGCTACCTTCCTGAAGGAGTTAGGCAAGGAAGAATCTTACAGAGATACTCACATTTCCATCAAATGACATTTTTTTTTCTGTATTTGGTAGATTTAAATTCAGTTTTTCCTCCTTACACTATTGCTTCCACTTTTATTCTTCAACAAAGACTTGTTTTACCCTATTTATACTAATAAATGATACACATATGTATCTGTTTTTAATTAATGTTGATTATAAATATGCTATCATTAAACATAAATATTGTCATTCATTATGTGAAAGGTGGCCTTACTTTATATGCTTATTTTTAATACATTTATACTTCCCTCTGACAGCATGCAAATTCCATTTATACCAATTATGTCTCATTTTTCTAGAGTGTCCACCTTATATAGTAGTTGGCATCAATTTATTTAAAAATAAATGGATTAATATTGAATGAATATATGATTATGTGACTGAGTATAGGGGATGAGTTTCTGTCTCACCATTTGTGAATTCTTAAGGCTTAGCTAGGGTCTGTTAGGTTATAGACTTATAATAAAATTTTGCTTAATAAGAAGAGGAATTTATGAGCGCTATGTCTTATAAAAACTTGATATTGAGAACAGACGTTGGTCTGCTCAATAAGCCATCTTAGATGTGTCAACAATTAATTTCTTTGTTGACAATGCATTCAAATAATAATACAGGCTTACCTCTCTCACTATTTTAGACTACTGTTAGTTTTGAAAGAACATTATGGAATATTTAATAATTGTCCATGTTCTCAAGTACTAGGCTTTGAAATACTTGTGGGTTAATATGAAGACTCACATATCAGATGTAGTATTTCTCTTTAAGGTGAATTATTTTGGTTTGCTGAAAATACATGGTGATAGCAAACAACACATTTCCTAAATTTTATGGTAAAAGTGTTAAAATAGATTCTCTTTCTGGTTAATGTAAGTACTATTGAAATTGTAGTTGTCATTTCAGACATATGGACAGGTAGGAATGCTTTAAGACCGCATGCAAAATAATTCCACGAGTAGGAAATACTGCAAAGAGATTAGCAGTGTTTACAAACTACACCTCCTTAAGGAATGATTGCTTTTCAACGTCACTGGCAGGGCTGCATTCGTAATGATACATCGGATTTGATGTACAGTTTGTTTTCATCAGGTTTTCCATTCTCCCTTGGGATGGAGAATGGGGTGATGGAGGTTTCTACTTCACCGTGAAAAGCCTGTAGTGGGAACGACCTTCAAAATACCTAGAATCGATCTCACAGATAATTGTCTTAATTATGCCAGAAAATGCATCTCCGCTTGGGTCATAGCTACCCCTGTGGACTTGAAAGTGCCCTTATCGGTAAGCATCAGCACTGTGAGCACCTCAGAAGCAGTGCAGAAAAGCCCAAAAACCTGATGAGAAATCTTGACAGTGAGCATTTAATGGTGATGTGTGCTTAATGAGGAAGCAAGAACTCGTCTGCAAATTGGATTCTGGTGTCTTCAATCAATCAGTGACGATCACAACACTCCTGTATCAAGATATGGGAAGAAATGTATTCTCCAGATAGATGGACGTTTTCAGTGGGGAGAGATAAAGAATGAATGTAACAAAGATTCTGTGGAGCTTATCATCAATGCAAGATTTCAGACTCTCTTTTCTTCAAAAATTTAGGGATTGATCTGATATATCTTCAGACACATATTTTATAAGTAAGTATGTTATTTCTCTCCCCTCATGTATTCCTTTCATTTCTCTTTCCTCTCTGTCCTTTTCTTCCTCTTTTCATTCTCTGTGGTCAATAGACCTGGGTTTCAGTAGCTGCTCCATCAATTACCAAGGGTGTGACCTTGAGGGAGTTATTTAATTTTCCTGAAATTTAGTTGCTTTATTTCTAATGGCAGGATTTCCAACTGAACAAGTCTGCTAACTTTCCCAACTTCTCAAATCTCACCAAGAGGACTTCCTGTGGGTCAGGCTCTGGAGTTAGTGATATAAGATAGAGAATGGTAACTTTTTTCCTTAGTGGAAGAAGTGGATAGGCATGAGATTAAAATGATTAGATATGAGTGATTTCACTGTGCATAGGATAAAATTTCTTTAAGTTTTAATTCTGCCACTGTGTAAGTCCATCACCTCTCTAAGCCTGACGTAGCATTATGCGAATAATGCATACTTCAAACAACCTCCTGGAAAATCGAACCCAACATAGAAGAAAGCAGAGCCTGTAATCAAATTGCAGTGGAATGCACAAGAAAGAGTTTCACTCAGACCCTATTTGTTTCTAACTGACACAGAGATATCTTGTTTGGGTTCTTGGAAATGTTCATTCACATAAGAGGACCCAGGACACAGACCTGATCAATGAAAACACAAGTACACATACAAATTCTGTGAGTGCAAAGGAGGTGTGGCACATTGGGTTCCCCTAGACCACCTGAAGCTTGGAGGTGACCTCCCAGGATATTCATGTAGGAGTGCCCAGTGGATTAACCTCGTGGAAGGGAGACAGGAGAAGCAGGATTAGCCTGTAGTTTCCCAGCTTCAGTGCATCCTCAAGGTAGACAAAACCCAGAGGGAACTCTAGGGCTGGGGTTCCTCAATGTTGGGGTGAGAGTGTGGATTTTATACCCTCATGTTTCTCAGTTTTTGATGAAGGCTGTCTCTGAAAGGAGGCATAAATTGAGGCCAGGATATTTTTTAAACTAAATCAATCTTCTATGAATACCCACTGTTAACAGACTGACAGACATCTTCAGTTAACTTTCCTAGAATCTTGGAAAATAATTTTAAATTTCATTCAACAGATTTGGAGAGCACACTATAGAAGAGATTTGACTGTCCTGATTTGGGAAGAGTAGTTGATAAAAGGCTACACAGAGAATAGGACTTATTTTGATCTTTAGCTTAGACTGAATAAATTCCCCAACTTCAATTTACATACAGACACACACACACACACACACACTCATACAGACAGTACCCTAAAAAGTAAACATTTTATCTCTTAGGTCTCTTATTGCTTCATATGAAAAAGTGCTCACAGATGAAACATTGCTATTGACTAGATTTTTCCCCTACTGAAGAAGTCATTTCACCTGGTGGATGATAACTTTTTTTATATGTCTGTATTGTCCCTTTGACATATTTAGACTTTTCAAGTGTGAAGTATATTCTCAGAGAAACCACTATTAGCTCACCAACATACCCAGAGTTCACTGATACATACAGTATATAACCAGTTTTGGAAGAGTCGGCACAATGATCTATGATTGTATTCAAAGGCAACTGAAGAAATTTGGTTTTGTGTTGACTTAACTACTTTTTAATATCTCAATTTTTCCTTCCAAATGACCCTGTGTCAGATGATCTGAAAGTTCCATTGACCTATGGTTTGCAGAAGGTAAGTTTCTAAAAGCACTTTCTAATACAAGTTCCTGGAATGAATGAATGAATGAATGAATAAATAAATAAATAAATAAATAAATAAATAAATAAACCTTATCTTCGCAAGCTGTTGGGATACTTGAGCATTATGACCTGCTGCTCCATAGGAAACTGTATTCCAAGGAAGGTTTCCGCTCAACTCATAAGCTGCCTTCTGTATTATTTCACTGCCTATGTCTTGTTCCCTGACTTGCCTATTTTATTAGCACACAGGTGATAATGTGGAACTACTTCATTAACTGGAGGTTAGCCAACAGCCATTTCACTGGCACTTAATGCACAGGAGAAACAGTTTCACTTCATTAAAACACCTACACTTAACTGCTATTAGACCATAATTGTTTCTAACTGACACTGAGATATCTTGTTTGAGTCAACAGAAATGTTCATCACACAAAAGGACCCAGGACACAGACATGATTAAGCAGAGAGGAAACGCACTGAAGACGTTCCGCCTCGGGAAGACCAAAGGATCAAACCTGTATTTGAGTAGAAACCGACCAGTATGTTTAAGGTGTGTCTTATCTAAATGGGATAGATAATAACAACTCAATTATATTCACAGATTGGTATTCTGAGGCCACTTCCAGCCAGGGGAGGGAGGGGAGATTCTAGCCTTTCTGTAGTTTATCCCAAGTCTGTAAGACATGTTATTCTACTGGTAGCAATACCAGCTACTATCTTTAGAGCACTAGAATGTTAAATATATACCACAGAAGCTGGCATTTCAAAATCCTTACCAGTCTTAAGTATTCCACAATGCAGATCTGAGAGAACAGAGACAGAGCAGTTTTATAATTTTGTTCTTTACTAGTTTTTAGTTAGCATGAGTTTTAAAGTTAAATACACATATATGTCTCAATTATGCACTTCGTACACAAATCATTCCTTTTGGCTAGTCTGTTTCCTATTTGTGTTCTGGTTACTTGCAATTATTTATTTATTTATTTATTTTTACACTGCCAACCACACAGAGAAGCTTTATTTCCAACTGCAGCCGGGACCCATCAATGTTGTCACAATTGCTGATGCTTGGACACTGACAATACTAAGAATGCTGTCATTGCATCCCCTAAAATCAGTTCAACAGAGACATGGTTTTCTTTTACTCCTCTACATGGTCAAAAAGATGCTTTACATCATTAGTTCTCTTGCTTTTCATTTTAACTGAACTAAGCATAAGGTTTAACAGAAGTCACCTGGAAGAAGATACAGGCAAAGTGCACAGAAGTCATATTTATATTACATATGCCACACCAAGAAAACAATCTGAAATCAAGTTAGCTATGGACGAAGAAGAGGTTCAGAGGCACTGACACATTCTTGATTAGTTTATAATAACCATTCTGGTCTTTTCCAACTTCCTCTTAACCTTAGGTGCATCTCCTTAGGTTTTCAACAATGCACACTGTTGTAATGGTCAAATAAGATAACACACCCACTAGATTAGCTAAGAATCCTTTTGTTTCTATAGTCCATGTATCAATGAGAATAAAGCTAAAGAATCTGCATATTTACTGCTAATGGCCTAATTTTGCAGCACTTCGTCTCTAGATTTATGGTAAATAAAATGTAGAAGTGAGTTTAGAGATTCTTTACAGCTTTAATGCCCTTTGGACCAACTGTGTATTTATAAATCAGTTGTCAAAAAGTAAATATATTCTTCTAATGTCACTGTTACCATCCTGACTACAGAGAAAAATGGTCCTTCTATGATTCTTGATCTTTTAAATAGCCATTGTAGGATGTGTGTGTGTGCGCGCGCACACACGTGCACACTGGAGGAAAAAATAAAAGGAAGTTAAATTATGAAAAAAATAATTTTTAGACCAGCCTGAATTCTCCTTGTTGTGAGCATGATACAAGATAGATAGATAGATAGATAGATAGATAGATAGATAGTCTGAAACCTGAATTGTTGCTCAATTGTTAAGTTGTCAATCACCAAATAGCTCTATGGTTTGGGGAAAATCATATCATTTCTTAAACTTCATCTGTAATATTGAAATCTATGATTATTCCTGACTTGAAAAGTTATTGTGATATCTTGGTGCTAGCTAAGATAAATCATTTAACACTAAGCATTTAAATTTAATAAAGTCACTAGGAATATCTCCCCTGTTTTTTTTTTATGCTGCTGGGGCTTGAACCCAGGGCCTTGTTCATTCTAAGTATGTGCACTATCTCTGAGCTACATTCCTAGCCCTTCATTCTTTCTTAAAAGATATCAGAATTGATTCAGAGTCGATTACTATTTGATCTTGTCCCTAAAAATCTATGTGAAGGTTCAATTTAAGATGTGCTGATCCATCACTGAGAATATTTTTCTTCTTGTCTGAAAACCAGTGTTGGATTAACAAACTAAATAAGCATACTTACTTAGGGCATCAAAAAAAACAGGTAAGAGATGGTTCCAGAAAGCTAACAGGAACCTATTAACCCATCACATTTTTTTCCATGACATTGCTGATTAAACTTCATGGCAATGTTACCTAGGAAGCTGAGACCTCTCAACAGAAGGTGTAAAGTTCCATCCCAGGTCAGGAAGGAGATGCAATCAGATGGAAAACCCCTTTGAGGTTGCTTCCTGCATATTCTCTTACACTTTCTTAATAGAGGTAACCTCACTCTCAAAAACTGTCTATCCTAGGTATGGTGGGGATTAGATAATTAGTCATAGGGATGCTCTGTGTTGTACTTACAACCTGCAGGGGGAAAAGGACATAGTAAGAAAATTACTTCGAGAGAGCAAAGATAAAACCATTTTACTTTAATTTTGGAAGAATTAAAATGCAATCATAGCCAACAGATAATCATAGTATAGTACCATTAAGGTAATGAGTTAATTATTATATTAATTGGCAGGTAATGGAGCTCCAATATGGATATTTAAAGCTTGTATTTAAATAACAGAGAAATAATATATTGCATTACAAATATTCTCCATATAATGTATTCATACAGCAATATACTTCGGTTTTTTCCCTCCCATGAAAAATTTCTGGTTCAATATTTACTCCCCTCCAACCACTGGTTTGGAAATACTTTAAGCATAGGTGACACAAAAAATACATAATGATTACAAAGAATTTTTTAAAACTAAACACAAGATTGGAGATATGACATTAGGTTTGTTTTAACTTGTTTTTTTATTTATCAGAAGAAATAATTTATGTGAAGTTTTCACATTTCTTTTAATACTTGTTGCCTTTTGCATTTATTTGAGGTTCAAACACTCTTTGATCATCATGGGGCACGTTGTTCCAATACATGTAACATTTCTTCTTCCCTCTTCTGTTGGATTACTAGAGACTGAAATCTTGAATAAAGTCCTGGACTAACCCTATGTTGAAAGTCAGTGTGATTAGTGGAAAGAATTAGTGGCTTTGTTGTTTCAGAGCTTAAATTGCAGCATAGTCTCCAGTTAAGGTAATTTAGAAAAGTCACTATTTTCTTAAACTTTTCTTCTCATCTCTAAAAGAATGCTGACCGAGTCTTAGTCATAGTTACAGATGGTAAAGTTTGCAAATTTGTAAGAAGGAAAGACTTGATTCAAGGCTAAGGGAATGAGGAGATAGATCCAAGTTTTCCTTTATAATATATATATATATAATAAATGTATATATAATAAATGTATATCACAGAAATATTAAGACATTCCCAATCTTGATTTTAATAAATGAACTTGTTGAATGAGGGGAAAAAAGTTCTTACTATAATATTTTATTATCCTGTACCATAGAATATGTGTGATAAACAATTTAAGCAAGTATACCAATGTAATGAAACCTCAACTAAGATCTCTGAATGAGACCCAGAGAGCTTCCTGGATGATGACCATACTGATATACAAGGTGGTGGCTCATCCTGATTCTGCAGGAGCAGAAGCGCCTAAGCCAAGGATCCTTCTAGACCTTGTTACCTGCAATGGACTGAATGTTTGTATCTTCCTGTGATAGTCTGATTGTTATGGTTTGGATGTGAGGAGTCTGCCAAAAGCTCATATGTGAGACTATGTAAGAAGGTTTGGAGGAGAAATTATTGAGTTCCAACCTTGTCTTAATCAGTGATTTAATCCCTGATTGGATTAACTGAGTAGTGACTGGAGACAGGTGGGTTGTGTCTGGAGGAAGTAGTTAATTGGGGGCGTGTTTCTGGGGAATATATTTGTACCTGGTAAGTAGAGAGCTCTTGGTCTGCTTCCTGATCACCATTTGATTGGCTTCCCTCCACCACACTCTTCCTCCATGATGTTCTCACCTCAAACCCTGAGGAATGGAACCAGCCTTCTATAAATTAAGACCTCTGAAACTGTGAGCACCTGAATAAAACTTTTCTTCCTCAACAATTTTTTTATTGGGGTCCTTTAGTCACAGTAGCAAAGCAGCTGACTAAAACAATTATAAATAAATAAATATATATATATGTATATATACAAATATATATGTATAAATATATATATTTATATACATATATATGTATATATACATATATATATGTATAAATATATATATTTGTTTGTTTGATGTTCATACCCAAATTCTGAAATTGAACTCCTAAAATCTTTGTAATTTCCTGTGTGGTAGGGGTAACAGAAGAATCTTTTGGTATATCCTTTAGCATTTGTTTCTGGTTCCTGCCAAAAGAGTTTTAAAGTCCTTGGAAATTCCTGGTTGATAAGAGTGAAAATGGTGTCTTACTGTAAGCCTCCTTCAGCCATATCTCTGTTTATGCTGAGGTGTTAACTCTTGGTGGGTTCATAGATAGCTTCAGATTGGGGTTGTTTGCCAGATGAAGCAATCATGGGACTAGAAGGTTAGAATTTGCTGCTCTTCCACTCTCTCAGCTTCTGGAGAAGAACGAGAAACTAGATATTAATTATTAAAAACCAGGGATTTAATCAACCATGCCTACATAATGGAACGTTTGTAAATACATGAAGTTTTGGAGAAGACTTAGGTTGATGAATGCAGCCATATGCAGGAGTATAGGGCACCCCATTTCTATGGGCTCAAAAACTCCTATGCCCAGAATCTTCTTTGACTACTTAATCTATATTCTTTATAATAAATTGATTAATTAAGTTAAATACTTTTCCTCAAATTCTAGCACCTTATTGACCTAGGAAAGAGGGGAACATTGGAACTCACAATTTCTACACAGTTGAACTCACGAAGTATGATTTTCTCTCTGAAGTGGGCAAGACAAGCAGTTTTATAAGATTGAGTCCTAACTTGATCCCAATTTCTGCAGTCATGGCCAAGATTAAATTGACCTGTAGGATATAGCTGCCATTGGATATTTTGATTCTTATGATGAAAGTCCCTCATAAATTTGGTGTCAAAATTCTTGTGGACAGAAACATATCATAGTAGTAGTCCAACCGAAATTTCTTGTGTTGAAACTCTAATCCCAATATGGCACATTCAGAGGTGGAAACTTTGGGATGTAATTGAACCTATAAAAGTGGAATCCCCATCAATGTGGTCTGCCCCCTGTATAAGAGGAAACCACAAGCTAGTTAACCTTCTTTCTGTAATGTGTAAATACAGTGAAAATTTAGTTTTCAAATCAGTAAAGAGTTCTCCCCAGATGCAAGTTCTGCTAGCCCTTCGATCTTGAACTTCCTAGCCCCCAGAACTGTGATAAAAAAGTGTTTGTTGTATAAGTCACCTACTCTGTGGTACTTTGTTATAGCACCTTGAAATGACTAAAACAGAAATTGGGCAGTGAGGTGCTACTATAATGAATACCCAAAACTATGAAAACATATTTTGAATTAGGTATTGAGTATACACTTGAATTGTCTTGAATTAAATGCCTGGAGAAAGGCAAAATTTTTATGCAGGGAATTTTAAAGACAATTTTGTTGGATCTAAGGAAGAAAAGAGGAGAGTTATAGATGTTTTTGTCTTTATAGGGAATACATAAATAATCATATACAAAATAGTAGTAGAACTATACAAGGTAAAGCCATCCTGAAAAGATTTCAGAAACAAGAAACACGTTGTTGGATAATGGGGGGGAAATGGTGATCCATGTTATGATATGGCAGAGAAAATGTCAAAATTGTTTTTGTCTTGTAGTGTTGTAGAAAGTAGAACTTGCCAGCAATAAAAATTGGATATGTATCTGAAGAAATTTCTAAGCCAAGGTTTGAAGTAGAGCTTTGGTTCCTCCTAACTACTTATGATATAATGCAAGAAGAGAGAAATAATCTGAACATGAAATTGTTAAGCAAAAAGGAGCCATAACTTAAGATTTGGAAAAACATAAGCCTATCAATATTGAAAGGAGTGAGAAAATTTGTTCAGAAGAGAATACTACAGATGTGATCAAACAACGGATTTGTAAGGAGATTAGTGCATATGTGAACTGTAAACTTTACCCACTACCCCAACATTAAAAATGTTGATTTGAACTGAAAGATAAAGAGACAAAAAGGAATAAAAGTGTTGAAAGAGTCAGCTGGACTTCTTAGATTGTACAGAACAGAACCATGGAGCTATTCAGCTCTTTATATCTTCTATTCTTCAGGACAAGGGAAGAATAACCCAGAAGATGATTTTGAGGTCATCAGGGTTGACCCTTGTTTTGGAAAAAGTGAAGGAGGCAGTTATTTTGTTTTCAGTAGGTAGATGACTTCTGCCCAAAGCTGTGGGAATGGGGATGCCTAAAGCTGTGGTGGTTTGACTCCTGCCTAGAAGAACAGTAGGAACCTGACCTCTACCTGCCAGAGCTATGGAGGTGGGCCCCCTACACCAGTGGGTATGAAAGATGGGATCCCCACCCCAGTGGTCCTCCAGAAGCCAAAGAAGATGATTCTCAAGTCTTAAAGTCTTATGGGGTTTACCCTGCTAATTTTGGAACCTGGCTGGCCCCCATCACTCCTCTTCCTTTGTTACATAATCTCTTTGGGAATTGGAATCTCTATCCCATGCCTATTTGTGATCACATTTGAAAACACATATTTTTTGATCTTATAGGTTCCTAGTTGGGAGGTGGAGATTTATCTCTGGATTAACTATACTTCGAGTCTCATTCATAATCTGACTTAGATACTATTTAGATGAGACCCTGGATCTTAGACTTAAATCATGATTGAATGTGGTAAAGGCTTTTGTAGCCATTGGGAAGCCATTAAATGTACTTGTGTTGGAAGGATATAAATTTGAGGGGTCCAGGAATGAAATGCAATGAACTTAATGTTCATTTACCCAAAATTCATACATTGAAGCCCTAATCCCAATGTGATGTTATTTGGAAGGGAGACCTTTGGAATATAATTGGGGATTAATAACCCTATGAGAAAAGATCAGAAAACTGGCTAGTTCTTTTTCTACTGTGTGAGGACACAAAGAGAAGTTAACTTTCTGCTAACCAGTAAGTAGGTACTCAGAAGACACCACAGGTAGCAATTCCTTGCTGTTAGACTGCTCAGTCTCCAGAACTGTAAGAAAAAGATGCTTTTGGTTCAAACCACCCAGTGGTATTTTGTCATAACATCCCACATGGACAAAGACCCTGTCCTATGTGCGTCTTTTTACAAAGTTTCATTTGTAACCTTTATTACAAAATGCTAATAGTTAAATAGACCACTTTCCTGAGTCATTTTCTGTGAGTCATTTTAGTGAATTATGGAACGTAAAGCTGGGTTGTAGGAATACCTGAATTTTTAGTCATGCTGGGCAGTTGAACTTCAGAAGAAGTAGTATAAACACAAATCCTGAAGCTGTTGCCAAATTATATGCATTTTTCACAGTTAATCTCAATGCTGTTAGTGATGTTAGAGAACGCTTTTCAGCTCAGAACTCGATAATTAGCCTTTTATTAGTCAGGCTAACTCGAGATTCAAGATAACAATTGACTCTCAGTTTTAAACACCTTACAACATGTCACTGTCCTGTGTTAGCTCTTTTTTTTTTTTTCCCTAAGATACCTGGGTACTTTAGACGTGCTAATGATTCCTCAGAGTTCTTCTCAACTGATGACTTTTTCCTGGTTCTACAAAGGTAAAATTAGAAAAATTATTAGTCACTCTACTATTCACACTTACAGTGTTAAACAGGTACAGGACATCCTACAGAGAAAGGAGCAGGATTTCTATAGCACTTGCCTCACCCGGGTACAGAACAAAGAACAGTCTTTCAAGGGCTGAATTCTGTATATTCCCCTTCCTGGCTTATGACATGATTGCAAGAACAGACACATCTGTGTACCTGTCACTGGCTTTCACCCCTGAGATGCCATTATTTAGCACATAAAGAAGAGATATTGAGGGAAATGCCATCACTGAACAGAGAGAAAGTCAGTATATCAGACCATGAGCAACAGAAGTCATAAGAAACTCTTCAGGTATAGAATCATCTTGCAACTTTTCCTATCCCAAGTTTATCTGTGATGCTAAGTATTCATAAGCAGGTTTGATCTTGGTGAATCCTTGCCGTAGTGAGTTCAGCTCCCAACTTTCCTTCCTTTTCCCATTTTTATCCAGGAGAAGGAAAACATGAGCTGCTTAGAGGTTACTTGGGAAATGTTTAATATAAACTTTGGGCCTTGTGCATGTGATGTTACTTTCAAGATCACTATCCCTCTGCCTTCTCTGGTATCTTTCTGAGTAGTATCACCTATTTCCTCAGCATTTCCCACACTCTGTGACTTCTCACACTGAATAAGTTCTTGAAAATAGGCAGCAAAAGGTTTGACAGTCTTTGTGAAAGTCAGACCCTGGGAAATAAATTGGAAGGTGATCCTCCTTCCCCTACCCTGCAAGCACCATTCAAGCCTGTTTTCTCCATTTTTCAGCACCTCCAAGAAACTTTAGAAAGAGAGGTGGCCTAGAGAACCCTCACTGACACAGGCACGGAGAGAAAGACACAAAGATAATGGTTTCTGTCACAGAACAGAAGAGCCCGTGATGGCTTTTCTGCAGGAATTATGAAAGTGAGGCCAACACACCCTGTGTGAGCTCTGCTGCTTGCCTCTGCCACAGACATGCAGAGAGCTCATGAATACTTACTTTTCAGCGACGGCTACAGCTGCCAGGCTTCACAGAGAGGAGATGCCACACACGTCTTTAGTGCACCCTAGGAAACAGCAAAACAGGAGAGATGTCCTTGGGCGTGCTGGGCTTGAGTCTCCAGGCCCAACTCCCAGATGCACAGGGCCAGCACTAGTGCCAGCTAGTTCAGTAACTTGTTCTGGGATTTCTATTGCTAGGATATAATATTTTATAGTTGATTTAAATTTCTTCTGTGTACATCGTATATTCATCAAAAGACTTAAATATATTTGTGGAACACAGGAGGTTATTTCTAATTCATCTAAAAGTAAGAGTAAGCTCTAATAACTCAAGTCCTGAAAATTTCTACCTCTGGTCCACCTTGCCTACTCTCCACTTCTCCCCCATCTAAGCAAAACTTGATATGCCCGACGTGTGACCTCTTGTGTTCATTTCTTGTTCAAGCCCTTTTACTCCTTCATCTGATTTGGCAAATAACTCTAAATCTTCATTTTAGACCCTTGATCTATCTTCTAGAATACTCTTATTTATTTATGACTGGTACATTTCTAGCTATATCAGTGAATCCACACCTTGGGGTTTTTTAGAAAAAGTTCTGTGAACTCACCCCACTCCTACTGAATTTCCTAAGAAATCCTTGGGGTGGGGCACAAGCATCTGGCTTTTTAAGGAGCCCTCCAGGTGATACTGGTGATAACTGGTAAGCTACACAAATTCTTCTACTTAAAACAATCTTAGACAATTATGCAAATATATTATTACCAATCCAGCATTAACCCTTCCTCAGAGAGGCATTAGGACAAGAAAGCAAGCTGGCAGATGTCATTAACTCCGGGCAGGTGGTTATGCTCATAAAACAAACAAATGAAAAAATGATCTTGAACTAGAAACTATATACATTATGACAAGAAGAAATTATGGCCTAATTCACCAAATTCATCTTAAGGGACTCCTGTCATCTGGAATGTTCCCCTAAAGGCTCATGTGCTGAAGGCTTGGCCTCCAATGTAGCAACGTTCTGAGGTGGAGTTTTGGGGAAGTGATTGAATCACGAGCACTCTAAACTCATCGCTGGATTAATCAATTAATGGAGGTGTTGGAAACTGTAGGAAGTCAGGTCTAGTTGGAGGAAGTAGGTTGTTGCAGGATTCTCACACACAGACATGGGACACAGAAGCTTTGGGCCAGGAAGTAGTGTTTATTATTGTTGGCGCTGGCCCAGTAGATGCACCTCCAAAGTCTGAGCCAGAGAAGAGTAGGGTGTTGCCTTATATACCCTCTGTTCATTTCCCCTTTCCACATTAGCGCCTTTGTTTCCCCAAACATACATTCTGACTGGGCATTCAATGTGATAGAGTTGCAACAGAGTTGTGCATGCGCACATAGGTCCTGTGCGTGACACTTCCTGTTTGGTTTGTTCTGGGAAGACTCTTACCACAAGGTCACTGGGAGGGTATGTTTGTTCCCCAGACCCCTACCCCTGGACTCTGTCTCTCTCTGCTTCCTGCCTGCCATGAGGTGAGCTGCTTTACTCCACCACAACCTTCCACCACAGGCCCAGAAAAAAATGGAGACAACCATCCAGGGACATAAACATCTAAAACTGTGAACTAAAATAAATCTCTCTTCCTTTAAGTCATTCTGCGTATTAATTATTCACAACGACAAAAAAGCTAGCATAGGGAGTATATATCCCATTTTGTACTTGAGAATAAAAGGGCAATAGGGGGAAAAGAAGGATAAAGGAAGAAAAGAAGAAAAGGAGTTGAGAAAAACTAAAAACAACTTGATGTACTAAGACACATGGATTGGTTGAATTCAATAGCAATCATATGAAGAAAGGTGAAGGTTTTCAAACTCTTTCAATGCAAGAGAGTAGTAAGTCAAGGCCATTAGTTGGTAGAAAGATTGAACCTATTGCACCAAAGCTCCTAATCATAATTAGGCTCAATCGTTGTTAATCACAAAGAGGTAATTTCCAGCATTCACTAAGAAACGCTGTCTCTTACTCAAGAAGAAATCAACTGCTTAATATGGTAAGAAGTGAGCTGTCATTAAGAACTATTCAAAGAAGAGTTAGGATATATTAGGTTATGCTTGGAAACAAGGGTGTGACAAAAAGTGGCCCATTTGGTTTTAAGTCATTTTTGAGGCAACTTTGGAGAGGAAATTTGTTACTTTTTCTTGACTGCAACACCAATAATGGCCAACATTAAGGGTTTGAGACCTAATCTAACTATTTTGAGAATGATTAGAGAAAATTCTTATTCTTTGGACTATTAAATCATGACTTTGACATGAGAGGGGACCAAGGTCATTCACTGCTCACTGATGTGTTGTGTCCACACTGATACCAACTGATTCAATTAGATACACAGCTACTTGTTGGCCATGGTGAGTGTTTGGGACCCAGAACCTTCTTGCTAACTTCACTGATCTTCTCACCACCTTCTCCTGAGTCTTCTTCCTCTTTGTACGTTCACTTCTTTTGAGGCCATCTTCCTCTGTGCCCCTCACTTCTCCAGCCCTGTCCTGGAGTCATGGCTCTTTTACATTCTCTGTGCTTTAGATTCTTGTGGCTCTATTGGCATACTCTGCGTATAAATGTAAATGAATGTTGTAGAAAAGAGAACTAATTTATCAGCATCAGACACATTCTAACTCCTGTTTTGCAATTATGAAATCATGAAATGTGCATGAATGCTCCTTCTTTCATTAACGATGTGATAAGTAGAAGGCGGACTTTGGGATTCAGTTGCGGCTCTACCAACTGCACAGCACTGTGACCCAGGGCAAGCTCCTTTCCCCATTTTAACCACAACAGAGTCATCTGCAAAATGGGATGAGACCTTACGTTTAAGAACCCATGAGAAAATGTGCATCTGATCAATGTGTGGCTGAGTAGATGTTTTGCAAAAAGGAGTGCAATTATGGATTTAGCTCCTGTTTAGAGCTTGACCCAAAGGCTTTCTGGTTCAGAATTTTCTTTAAGGTGTATCAGAATAGATGGGTTTAGTGTTTTTAACTTATAAGAATGCTCAGAAGAGATGAATAAAGTGCCCGGAAAACTCAGTATTGCCTTCCATTGGTAACTTATTTTAAGAAGCCAAAGTATGACTGGAAAGGAATTTCATAGATGCAAATTTACGGGAGTGGATGAGTTATGTGTTCGTCTTATGTTTTATGACACCTGGCTCAGAAAACCCAGTTCAGTTGCTTCTGCATAGAAATTGCCTTGAAAGAAAGAAATCCTACCTGCCTCCCAAATACGATTGCCTTCAAACAAAACTAAAATAGTCACATTGCTCTGCCCAAGGCACTTTTCTCAATGTAGTATTTGAATAGGTGCTGTCAACTTGATGTCCTTGACTCTTATTTTGTTGCTTTCCTAAGCAATGCTACTCTGATTAATATAGTCTTTATTTGCAAGAGAATGTTATATCATATATTCAGTTAAAAAGCGAAATTTGAAATAAAGCAGGTCTAGTTTCACATCCCAGTTGTGCTAACTGCATGTTTATTACTTTGAAAAAAAATTTTTTTTTTCTGATCTCATAGGTAAAATGTCCTTAATAACCATGCCTACCTCACAGGTTTGTTTTTATTTTATTTATTTACTTTTTTGGAATAAGCAAAGTAGTGTTTGTCCTCTGATTGGTAACTATTATTGCTCCCACCTTATATATTAGTAATCTCTAATCTACAGAGGTGGAAAATGACTTACTCAATATTTAAGCACTGTAAACTTCATGACTCAGGATTCAAACACAAATGTGCTGAATCCAGAGCCCACCTGCTTAACCATTATCCATAAGAGAAAAAAGTAGCCTACCATGGGAGACCTGTTAAAGTGGATAATGCTCTTGATCCCACACACCCTGCTGAAGTCTGCCCACTGTATTTGGTAAAGGATGCAGTGAGTAGATGTCCTTTATTTGGGGTCTTCCTCCACTAGACACATTCTCCTTCCTATTGCAATCTGGTGCTCTTGTGCTTAAACTCCTTAATCTTTATCATTTTTTTCTCTAGTGACATTTCATTGCCAGTACTAAGAAAAACTCATTTCTGTTGGTGATGAGAAGCATTTGTCTATTTGTGTTTGAGAGACCCCTTTTAGTTCCAAACAGACTCCATCCTTCTCAGGTTAACCTTGATGGGAGTGACTTACTCATCTGAAAATCCCTTCCGCTCACCTCTCCTTCAAGACCTCCCTCATGGTCATTGCTGTCCAACTCCCAATTGAGTTCCTTGATAAGAGACCCTCATGCTTGCCAGGATAAATGTACACCTAATCTGTGTTAACAGCGAACCCCCTCTCTGCAGAATTGTGATCCATCTAACCACAACCAGATACATCCACCCTCCTCAACCTTACCCCAGGGATACCTCTGCTTCTGTAATTGGCTTGAATTCCTTTTACTTTGGTCAATACCTGTGAAGAAATGGCTTCAGTCCAGAGACTCCTCAGCCTTGTGTTCATAAATATTTGCATCTTATACCTCTTGAATCTGCCATGTCATTTATCCCATCATCTGATAAATTTCCTGGGCAGCTCACTGTTTAAACTCTTGGTCTACTTAAAATGAAAGGAATGAACATTATCTCAAAAACACTCAGATTTAACACTTCACTTACTTTCTCCTCTCCCCAGAAATTCCTCTTTTTCTCTTCAATCCTAGTTTTGTTGAAGCAGTAAAGTTCTTCATAATTACCCAATGTATGCTTTCTTCACTTATTTAACAATTTTTATCACCAATTTATACAGTGAGGTAATAGGACATAGAAAGAAAATACTGATAACTTTAGTTACTTTGGATCCTTTTTAATTTGCAACTTTGAAATCCAGTTTCATAGCAATCAGCATATTTCCTTATCGACATTCATCTCAGGTTGATTTGTTTTTTAAGATTTTAACTTGCATTGCTACCCAAGTTCATCACTTAATTTTTCACTTTGATGTTCTAGCAGCCTCCACTGAATTTCAGTATAAATGAAATTTAGATGTGTGTGAGAGTGTGTGTGTATGTGTGTGTGTGTGTGTGTGTGTGTGTGTGTGTGTGAGAGAGAGAGAGAGAGAGAGAGAGTGTGTGTGTGTGTGTGTGTGTGTGTGAGAGAGAGAGAGAGAGAGAGAGAGAGAGAGAGCGAGCATCCTATATCATAAACACACATTTCTTCTGTTCTTCATGGAAAAAACACAAGAAATTCTTAGGTAATTTGAGACTAATAATTCCAAACACTCCACCCATCTGGCTTTCTGTTTTCACTGTTGTTTTTACCTTACAGGATCCTTGTTTTTCTACCCTTTTCATTCTTAAATTTCCTTAAGCTAACGTAAACCTTTTCTAATTCTAAATCCCTCTATTAAAACCCTGTCCTTTTTTTCTCCAATTTTTGATTCTGAAAAATTTTAAGCTGACATGGAAGTTCAAAGGATGATACTAGAGACTTTAGTACATTGAAGAATTCTCTCCATCCCTGTCCCTGTATGTGCGCGAACGCGCACATACACACACACGCACATACACACACACACAGACTTCCATGTACACATATATACAACATCCATTTGATATTGAATGATAGACATGTTGACATCTCACCCTTAAACACTTCAACATTTATGTCATGAAAATGAGGGCATTATCTTACATTACCACAATGACATTATTACACCTGTCACCCCAGTT
Source organism: Sciurus vulgaris (assembly GCF_902686455.1). Taxonomy (NCBI): domain Eukaryota; kingdom Metazoa; phylum Chordata; class Mammalia; order Rodentia; family Sciuridae; genus Sciurus; species Sciurus vulgaris. The sequence goes on along the minus strand of NC_136478.1, from coordinate 22,921,484 downwards.
TTGATTTCAGCTGCTACTATGGTAGATAGTTCTTATTTATACTGAAAGCTTGTCATCTTATTTACCTTATTATATATCTTAAGATTTCCCTCTTTTAGTACTTACTTGAGCAAATGAACTTGGCAATATAATTGAGATCTGCAGAAAGCAACTGTCATTGGGTAAGTATCCCAGCCCCCTGTCTCTCAGCTAATCAATAGGGCACATTAAATAAAGGTCCTTAGAGAGTTCCTAGAGAATACACCAATGTCAATGGCAAAGAGGTCCATTCAACTTGTACCATTTATACAAGGGATATACTTCCATTTCTCACTCTCTCCATTCCACATCTCTTACAGGGGTCACTTTCAAAATAATTATGCAGACATGTTGTGGTCTCGGGTCCTCATTTCAGTAAAAATCAAATCGGAAACTATTCAAAAAAAAGTCTGACATTGATTTGGAATTATTATTTATGTTTCATTTATACTTAAATGTCTTTCATTGTCCAAAAATATTTTTTTCTTCAGCTCAGGAGCCAATCAAGAATCAGAAATTTTATTTGATTGTCTTTTAAGTTAAAATGCCCATCCTCTCTTTTTTTTTCTTTTCCTGACAAATTGAAATAGCTTGAACCATGTCTGATTTTTTTTTTTCCTGTAATTACTTTCAGGTTAAACAGTATGTAAATTATACATAAATTCCACTGATTTATTTAGTGTAGTGGCACATGCCTGTAATCTCAGTGGTTCCAGAGGCTGGGACAGGAGAATCCCAGGTTCAAAGCCAGTCTTAGCAAATTAACAGGGCTGTAAGTAACTTAGGAAGACCCTGTCCCCAAATAAAATTTAAAAAAAAAAAAAAAAAAAAAAAAAAAAAAAAATAAGGGGTTGGAGACATAGCTTAGTGGTCAAACATCCCTGAGTTCAATCCCCAGTGCAAAAAAAAAAAAAAAAAAAAAAAAAAAAATCCAGTGAAGTGTATTAGAAAAATTCTTTCCATTTTTGAAGACTCAGTTCTAGATGACTGTATTAAAAACTATTTTATTTTCTCACTTTACAAGTGGCCATGCCCTGAAAGAACTAGGAAATTTTATAGCTCATGTTCTATTTCATACAAACAGCTTTCTACGCAAATCTGACTACCCCACCAGGAATTATAAACCTAGGGAAATTCATGATTATTTCTAGATTACCATTACAGTTCTTAAAGTGACTTTCAAAATGTTGATGGTCTTCAATGAGTTAATGAGAAGATAAAATAACCTCAATATACATTTTAGATGATTTAACAAACTTCTCTTTCTAATATATCAGACAGCATGATGAAAATGTATTTTTCCCCTTCACTTAATAATCTATGAAAGGAAGGAAAACAGCTTCAACCATTTGGGGTCATATAACCACAGGAAACTAAATAAAATAAGTTTATCTATATGTACATGCACATAAATTCATATATGTACACAAATATCTACTTATGTATTTCTGTGTTTTTTATGCTTCCCAGGAATTAATCTCTTTTTAAAATATAAAAAATAGTCTGTTATTTCAATAATTGAGTATTAAAATTTTTTGACATTTCATCTTTAGAAATACAGCCCATTCACAACCAGTCATTTGTTAAATTTGGAAACTGTTCATTTTCTTGGTAAGTTTCTCCACTTTAGAATGCATACACAATGCAAATCATTGCACCAGAATTTTTTAAAACACATCCTACAGAGAATTGAACTTGGAATTCATGTGGTGAAGAAAATAAATTTACCCTGTATCCTAGTTTTTGCAGTGACAGGGTATCTCATTGATCTTTCACTCTTTACTCACCTGCCTGGCCATTATGTGCCAACCAAACATTACCTGAATTGCCAGTAGAGTGTTCCCCCTTAAGTACAATAGCACACAAAACCTGTCACTCAAAATGTCTCTACAAGGGGTTATCTATTTCAGGTTATAAAAGAGATTTTATAGAAAGTAAAAAGAAAGGAAACTTCTCATGACAGAAGTATTGCTTTCTATTATAATATTGTCCTATCAAACATTTTACCCTGTGTCTCTTTGAGCTGTAAAAGGACTACCATACTTCAATCCTCTCTAAATCCCTCACAATTCTAATCTTTCTGAAAGTACCAGATTTTTGTGGTTGTTGTTAATCTAGACTATCAGCTATCTTAAAGCCATATTTTTTTCTGTGCAGTCCAGCAGAATAGAGGAACTCCAGACCCCTCAGTCCTTGTAGATTAAGCGTAATAGACCTCTCATTTCCAAATCACTCATGGATGCTCATCTTTAATCATTTCATCCTGCTTGTTTCAGCTCGCTTTTGTCTGATTTCTGACTTTTGTTCCCATATGCCATTTATATCACAGGCTCCTGGCTTCTTAATTTAGTATCTGTGTCTTTTTCCCCTCTGATCTTTTTTTTTTTTTTTTTTTTTTAGCGCTAGGGATTGAACCCAGGGCCTTGTACTTGCAAGGCAAGCACTCTACCAACTGAGCTATCTCCCCAGCCCACCCCTATGATCTTATTCGTGATTTCCTTGTTGACATTTTGGCTTTGTGCTGGTCATCACCAATTTTTTTCCCCAAAGCCTAGCCCTTGCATTTGTCCATTCTGGAAGACATGCAGAAACATGCATTTTTTTTTTTTTTTCTATTCCACTGAGAAGTAAGTAAAAATTGTATCTTATATAATTATTTAGGAATATCTGTATTTAATATATCCTGCATATCTGCTGTTTTTTCAGGTACTGTGCATTATTTCTTAGGATGCAGGTACCAAAACAAACTTTAGTTAACTTTTCCACATCACATAATGCACTGGTGCTTATTTCTTTTAGAAATAATTCTCCAAGATATATAAAGTTTATAATTTATCATAGATTGATAAAAATGTTAAATAATTGGTTCAATATCATACATCCAATACATGACTGTGTAGAACTTAGAGACCAGGCCCTAAAAACTACTAGAAAATTCTACCTTGCCCGGTATGGTGGCACATGCCTCTAGTGACTCTGGAAACTGAGGCAGGATTGCAAGTTGAAGGCCAGTTCCAACAACTTAGTGAGGGCCTAAGCAACTTTGAGAGACCCTGTCTCAAAATTGAAAAAATAAAATAAAAAGGGCTGGTGATGTAGCTCGGTAGTTAAGTACCCTGGGTTAAATCACCAGTACCAGAGAAAGAAAGAAAGAAAGAAAGAAAGAAAGAAAGAAAGAAAGAAAGAAAGAAAGAAAGAAAGAAAGAAAGAAAGAAAGAAAGAAAGAAAGAAAGAAAGAAAGAAAGAAAGAAATGGAAGGAAGGAAGGAAGGAGGAAGGAAGGAGGGAGGGAGGGAGGGAGGGAGGGAGGGAGGGAGGAAGGAAGGAAGGAAGGAAGGAAAGAAGGAAGGAAGGAAGGAAGAAGAAAATTCTCTCTCCAGTCTACATCAAGTTAACAAAAGTATTTCTATCACACAGTGATTTTGAGAATAGATTGACTAGTTTTTCTAGTTCTGACACATTTGAGTTCACATTTTCTGTGTCCTAGAATCTGTGAATATCAAGATGCACAATTAGTGATGACTTTTTAGAAGCTTGGTGAGAATAGTTAAACTAAATGCTATATTCTTCATATACAGTATATGGTTCTAAAGCTGAATGAAAAAAAGTTGTTTAGGAAGCATTTGTTCATTTCAGTAATGATATTCACTGCTCTTTTTTTTTCATTTTTACAGACTGCTTTGATTCCACTGTATACAAATGGGGTACAACTTTTTGTTTCTCTGGTTATATATGATGTAGATTCACACCAATCATGTAATCGTACTTGTACATAGGGTAATGATGTGTGTCTCATTCCACCATCTTTCATACCCCTGCCCCCTTCCCCCTCTCATTTTCCTCTACGTAATCCAAAGTTCCTCCATTCTTCTCTTACCCACCCCCCCAACTCCCATTATGTAACATCATCCACTTATCAGAGGGTTTTGGGGATTGGCTTATTACACTTAGCATGATATTCTTAAAAGTAAATCATAAGTCTATGCAAATATCCTGAAATTTTTTGCAAGTAAAACATGAATAGAAAATTATATTCTTATGTAATAAGGAGCAATGTTTTTCTTTGGTGACCAATGCATTTATTCTATTTTTTCTTTGGTACACATTTATTAAGTGCTTAGTGTGTACTAGGCGCTCATTGTACTGAAAGCTTATGAATTCTGCATATATTTTGTAAATAGTCTTATGGAACTTTATCCTACACATGGTCTCTTCTGCATTTGAAGAGGGGAACATAAGAATTGTCATTATTTATAAACAAAAAACTTATTTTTCCCCTTGTCCATTCCCCTAAGAAATAAAGGAACAAAGTTAAGAAGTAGCAAACCTCAAATTTAGATAAGTGAAAAACTGATGCTAAAGAGTTTTGAATTTGGTTTCATTCTAGTCTATTAAAAAATCATTAATATTTTCAGCTAGTACCATGCTCTTCTCAAATCGTCGAAGATTAACCTGTTGAGTATTATTTTCTATTCAGGTGGATAATACACTGTATTCTGCCAATTAATGGTGACAGTAGGCAAGGTGAAGATTTGACAAAGACAGAAAAAAAGAAAGAAAATCAGGTAATCGTGTTGTGCTGAAAAATGGATCAACTCGAAAGTTAGGCATTTTGTGGTGCCTGTAGTCTATGAGTGTTGTTACATGATGAAATACAAAATGTTTTTAGGCATAACTAATTTGAAGAACTCGAAATGGGGAGATTATTCAGAATCAATAGCGTGAGCCCTGTGTTCTCATAAGAAAAAGGCAGAAGGAAATTTCATCCATCCACAGAGGAGGAGGCTATAGAATCCAGGGTATACGGAGACTTGAAAATGCTAATTTTGAAGACTAGGGTGCAGCAACTAGGAACTAAGAAATGTTAGCCGTCACCAGAGCAAGAGACAGTTCTTTCCTTTAGAAGCTCCAGGGGAAGGGCATGTGGGAAGGTCTGTACCTTGATTTGGGCCCAGTGGTACTAATTTCTGACTTCTGGCATCCAGAACTTTAAGAAAATAAATGTGTGGTATTTTGAGTTACACATTTATGGTTAATTTATTACAACAGCTTCAGGAAACTCAGGTAATAACCTAACTTAACCTATGGTAGATAAATGACTTTTTAATGAGAATGCTGAGCAAATACATTGTATTTCATAGGTGAATGGTTGGCAGCTGGACTTTGATAGGTGACAAAATCTCTGGTGATAAAGTTCTACCTTTCCTTCTTCTGGCTATGGAGGAGAACAGTGATTACTTTTCCACCAGAAAACTAGAAACTTCAAAGCACAGGTTTTTAAATACATCCAAGTTAATGGAAAAAATTAACAAGGCCAACCTGTTGGTTGACAATTGTTATTGAAATGATAATTTTTAAAGGTTCCCAGAGAAGGGGTATGCCATGCTGGCACAGGGAATATAAGGAGAAGCACTGGTCTTATAAATTAGCAAAGGAAAAGGGAGGAGCTATAGACCGGGCCTTAGCTCTGGTTTCTGCAGAAAAGAGTGAGATGGGGTAAAGGATGCTTAATATCAGTCAGTGGGAATAATTTAGTGAATTTTGGCGTACAGGACTGTTCCATATAGTCTGGTATCTGACCTTTGGTGATTAGAACAGGGGAAAGTGCCAGAAAATAGAAGTCTGATACAGGAGATGGAACAGATAGAAAGAACATGTAGCAAGAAGGTAGATTTATGTGTAATCAGAAAAATGAGAGATTATACTCCATTTATGTTTAATCTATCAAAATGTATAAATGCATTCTACTGTCATGTACAACAAATTAGAACAAATACAAAAATTTTTTAAAATCAGTTGGTAGGAATATTAAACATAGTCAAATTAAAAGAAAGAGATCTTTAGATTTAATGAAGAAAAGAAAAAGACCAAACCGTATGATTTCTACAAAGATATCTACTTTTAATTCATGTTAACCAAAGATGTTAAAGTAAATGATGAAAAATCAATGATAAAAGAAAAGGCTGCAATAGATAATATTAATATCAGGAAGTGTAGACTTAAGGAAAAGAATATCAACAGGATAAAAAAGAATATTGCATAATGATTTTGAAAAACCAATTCATCAAGGTGGCAGGAAAAAACTAAGTATGCATGCCCCTAGTAACAGAGCTTCACAGGACAGGAAATGAAATATGAGATAACTGAAAAAAGAAAGAGGAAAAAAACCACAACTTTAAGTGGAGATTTCCACAACCCTCTCTTAACAACTGATGAAAGAAATAGAGAGAAAATCATTACAGATCTCAAAGAATTGTTCAACTCTATCAATCAAATTGACCTAATTGACACTTAAAAAATGATACTGATTTGAAAAATCTCTTTTTTTCTAATTGCACATAGAACATTTACCAGAGAGACCATGTGATGTACCATAAACACATCAATTAGAAAGAAGGCAAGTTACTGTTATCAGGATGAAACCACAAAGCCGCAGACATTAAAATAACAATTTTGGAATGCTATAAACAGAAACATGATACTATATATTCCATCACATAAATGAAATAAAAAATTACTTAGAAAACACATATGACTAAAACTCATCCAAGGAGAAATAAGGAACTTGAATAGCCCTATTTCTGTCAAATAAATCAAATCCCTACATCCAACTTGCTCCCAAATACAATATGCATCCAACATAGCTTCATCAATAAATCCTGCTATGCACATAAGAATAAATACTACCAATTCTGCACAAATCCGTCTGGAATATGGAAGAGGAGGAAACATTTCTCAATGCTTTTTATGACTCTGCTACAACCTTTACGCCAAAAATTAGGCAGCATCCCATTGAGGAAACTTGACCATTATCCCTCATGATTATAAAATCAAAAATATTTTTTTAAAATAGGAGCAAATCAAATCCATTAATATACAAAAAAGATAAGTCATGACCAAACAAGGCTTATTCTAGAAAGGAAGGTTGGTTAATATTCCAAATACCAGCAGAATATTTCAGCATATACATTTGTAGTCTGATTCTTCTATTTCAGGTCTTTCACTACCAGATTTCATGACATAGTATAGTTTCAGATGGTAGTGTGCAATTGGTATTAAGATAGATTTGTAGGAGTGGCAACAAAATAGAGTTTAAAAATAGATCTGCATTCAAATAATTAATCGAGTTGCAACAAAGTTGCAAAGACAGTTTAACAGAAAAGGATAACTGTTTTAATAGCAAAGCTATAACATTTGGATCCATCCTCCTCCTTGCTACTAGATTTTGAACCCAGGGCTGCTTTGCTATTGAGCCACATCCTCATCCCTTTTTATTTTTTATATTGAGGCAGGAACTTGATAAGTTGTTTAGGTCCTTGCTAAGTTGCTGAGGCTTGCCTTAAATTTGTGATCCTCCTACCTCAGCCTCCAGACTCACTTGGAATATTTGGATTTTAATATGCAAACAAACAAACAAACAAAAACATCGAACCTCAACTCTTTCTCCACATAATATCTCAAAATGGACCCTAAACCTCATTGTTTAGTGTAAAAACTATAAAACTTGTGAAAGAAAACAAGTTAACTTAACTTGAGTTAGGGAAAATACCACTTTAAAATAAGGAAATTGAAGAAAGGAGTATAAAAAATTATATGTGATACAACACCAAAATTAAATGTTTAGGTCTTCAAAAGCCACTGCTAGGAAAACACATACATAAATCACAAACAGGAAGAAAATTATTATGGGGCTTATTTTCTGATGATGAACTTGTACCCCAAATGCAGAAGAACTCAAAACTTAATACTAAAATATCTGAATTTTTACTCATGGACAGAGATTTCAAAGAGACATTTTACAAAATTATTTTCATGGCACTTGAACCCATTACAAACAGAAAAGTATCATTAGTCATTTGTGATATGTAAATAAAGACTACAATTAGACAGCAATGTATACCCATTAGAAGACCTAAAATTAAAGACTTATAATATCAAGTTTTGGCAAAGCTATGTAGCATCTGAACATCTGCTTCATACATTGCTGGTGGGAATGAAAAACAGAGCTGTAAATTTAGAATACAGTTGGGTTATTTGTTATAAAGTTAAATATCCACTTCATATGTGACCAGCAAGTCTATACCTTATCTCCAGCAGAATTAAAACCATGAAGACTTGAATTCAAGTATTCAAAATAGTTTCTTTATATCAGCTAAAATCTAGATACAAAACAATTTTTTTTATCAACCAGAAAATGGATGAAACATATTGCAATATACTTGTACAAAGCAATGCTACTCAAAAATAAAAGAGTAACTCCTGAAATTTTCTACTACATGGATGAGTCTCAAAAGTATCAAACTAAGAAGCCACACTCAAATACTGCATGTGGCATGAATGTATCTGTATGAAACTCTAAAGAGGGTGAAATGATATTGATACAAAAAGATCTGTATTTATCAGGGCTCAGGGGATGTGGGGAATAATTGTCTGAAAAGACACAGAATAGGATATTTAGGGGAAATGGAAATGATTCTTATTATAGTTACTGTAGTTACACAAGTGTACACATTTGCCAAAATCTCCTTATTACATTAAAAAGTGGTAAACTTTACTATCAGTGTAAGTTTCACACAAATTAAAACAAAATAATGTCTGCTGTAACTCATGGAGATGTTTTGGAAGGGAAATGGGTTATGCATGTAAAGCATGCTTTTGACTTGGGCTTACATTGTTAGCAAAGACATAGCTGAGATTCAAAGAGAACCTGCTCCCTGGTGACTGTTTCAAAGTCCTTTCCTCCTACTCTTGTGGAAAGGAATAAGGAAAGTGTTCTCTACTGTGAGAGATTGCTTTTCAGGAGAAAGAAATCAATGCTCAATGCAGACAACACAAATGCTTCAGACGTTTGTTGATTTGAGGTTACTTGGCCAAATATTAATCTTCATTTTCATTAAAGATTTGATGTTTGGCACTGGCATTGCCAATAAATCTAATGGATTAAATTATGTGGAAGAAATCACAAACTATTGATTGTCATTCCAAGGCTGAGATGGAAATTACTTATATTGAGATCTGAAAGACTGTACCAAAGTCGTTGACTTTAGAGGGAATTGCATGAGCAGAGAGGAAATAGTCCTATTAAAAGTGCAAACAATCTACATTAGGGAATTACAAGACTGTAGTCAAAACTTGCATTTTTGTCAGAGTGCATGAGATTTAATTAGGGGAATTTCCTAGTAAATAAATAAAGGTAAATAAAGTAAAGAAAAATAGAATGTGACAAACACCCTAGGTTTTACAGCACAGAAAAACCCTGGAAGCTTCAAAAAATCTGTATCTTATTCTAAGCCCTTTAATCCTGAAGTAAATCTTATTAGAAATTCCAGAGGATAAACTAATGAATTCCTAGAGAGGTAAAAATAAAAAGAAAGAAAGAAAAGTCAAAGCTACTCATTTGTTATTGACGAATGTAATCAGCTTTGCTGAGCAAGCACCATTTTGTCAAAAGCAGCCCTAAGAGGTTATATTAGAAAATGATTTCTGCTCATTTGCACTTGTTTCAAAGGTGACTCCATCATCATTGTCTGAAAGACAGTTGCCCCTCAGTAGCAAATGATTATAGCTAATTGAATCCCAGAGTTTTGCCACTAATCTAGAACAAAGGAGTAAGAACAGGAGCAGTGCCTCAAGATCTATTTTTCATGGCTACATAATGTTTTCCTTCAGTGATCTATCACTTAACAACAGCTGCTGGGCCAGAGGCAGCGTACACCCCAGGAGGGATAGACACCTCCCTTAGTGCCTGGGAATCTGGACTTGCCTCAGGCCTTAAACAAAGTTGTGAATGAGGAAGGAAGACTGGTGAGTTAATGTTACCTTGAATCTTTTGCAAAAGGATTGACTGATGTTCCATACATCAATGTGACAGTTTGCAGCAGACCCACATCTTCCTGTACACTCATAATTATCAACACACATGCTGTTCATCTTTCCTGGAGGAAAGGAGTCACTTGGGAAGATAGCGGTTTCTAAAGCCTCCTCTGCTTTGTCCACAACAGCGATGTTGAAGTGTTACTCTTCGCCTGTTAAATCATTCAGACTGAGGGTCTCTTCCCTGTGCACTGTGCCTTGGGTTTCTTCAGTCTGCCCCTCTCCTGATTCTACTCCTGCTATCAAATACCTGCTTACAGTGTAGATTGTGCATCATATCTGTTATCCTAATTAACAGAAGTCTGTCTTCATTTCCAGATGCTGGAGAATGACCTTCATACCTCTTTTCTGTGTGTAATTATTGCAAATAACTAGAATGTTAAGGAAAGGGAGGAAAAAAAAAAAGATTTCCAAAGCACATGAATTAAGAATCACAGGGGAAATTAGCATTCTTTTTTTTTTCCAAAAGGGCAATAAATAATAATTTTTTGAAAGAGAGAAAAAAAGTGGATGAAAGACAAAAAGAAAGAAAGAAAGAAAGAAAGAAAGAAAGAAAGAAAGAAAGAAAGAAAGAAAGAAAGAAAGAAAGAAAAAAGGAAAACCTTGATCATGGTGTATATGACTATTTTTTGAAATAAACATTCTTACCATAATTTTTGGTTATTGATTGCATATTAGGGTTGTTCATTAATTCTAAGCAAAACCCACTATTTTGGTTTTATAAACAGTTTTAATATTCTGCTTCAGAAATACTTTGGTTGAATGTTCACTGCAGTTACAGAAAAAAATAGTTTGAAATAATTTAAAATGAAGATTTAGACGCCGTAGGTCTACCTATTCTTCAAGGGAAAGGTAGTAATCTCATATTCTACCAAACTTTTGATAGATTACATACTTAAAGACTTCATCTGTCTATAGATCCTTCCATTCATCCACTCATCATTCATCCATCCACCCCTCTACCATCTAGATATCCATCGTTCCCTACACCTCTATCCTATCTACTGACCCATCCATGCACCTACATACTCATCTATCCTTCTATCCATCTATCCATCAATCTACCCATCCATGCATATATTCTTCATTTATTTAGACAACAAATAAGTCATGAAGCATCTAATATAACAGAGACAACTTCAAGATGCTAGCAACATAAGAAGAACCTGTCCATGCTTCAGGATTAGGTTTTAATAGAAAATAGATTTGTGAAAAGGAAAACCATTGCACATAAGGTAATTAGAAATATACCTATTTTCAATACAAGCAGATACCCCAATTTTAACAAGATCAAGGAAAACTTCCAAGTAGAACTAACATTTGAATTAAGTTTTGAAGGTTAGGAAGAGTTTTTCTGATTGAACAACAAAGAAGAAGTGATTTCATTCACAAGGAAGAATATTAAAGTAGCAGTGGATCTCAGGTATCTTCAATCACTTAGAAATGGTTCGACATTGCCAGATATGGATGCTTGAAGTGAGGTCTGAGAGGAGGTGATGCTGGGTAAATAGCTAAGAGAGAGACCATGAAGAACAATGCAAACCTGGTTTTGAAGTTTAAATAATTTTTAGTGGGAGCCAATAAATAATTAAGGGCAAAAATGGCCCATTATCTCTCTTCAAATACTGAAAAATTATTATTGAAATCATTATATAATAAACTTAAAACATCTTGAATAGAAAAGTTAAATTATATATAATATGCATGTATGTTATATGCATTATATATGTGAACATGAGTTATGCTGATATTCCTGTAGAATATGTTATTTTTAGCTGATTTAGTTGAGCAATAATTAAGAGTAAATTATCATAAATTCTTCACATGAATGAGTTTTCCAATCGAAGTACATTTGTCTTAGGTTTACTAGTTGTATTTGGAAATGTGTAAAAAATACTTAGCACCTCCTTCCAACATACCTCTATTATCCCACTCATTCTTAAGCTTTCCGACTCTTGTTCTATACAAAATACTTTCTGCCTCCCTCTCATTTCTACTGCTCATTGTTATTCTCGCCCTCCTAAGTAGCATTTTCTAATCTCAGGTGGGAAGGTATGGTGGGAAAGATACAGGTAAAATAAATGGGTAAGGCTGGACAATATTTCCTACCATTAGGGAAGTCTTTCATATAAAAAATGCTTCATACATTTTCAGATAAATGAGATAATACATGCCAAAACATTCAGCATAATGTTTTGTATAGTTCCTGTGAATGAGTTAATGTATGGAAAGGCAGCTCACACTTGTCTCAAGCAGATAGCACATATTGATGGTGATTCACACCTCTGTGTCTGGGCGAGATAAATGCTAGTGTTAGGACAAAGAATGAGAAAAATATATATCGTACTGGAAAGTGTATCCCATCTGGTTATCTACATATGTGTATTTTTTTTTCCTGTCATTATGTTACTTTTTCTTCTCGTGAACATTAAAAATTTAAGTAGCCCCAATATTAGACGTGGTGACCCAATGAAGGGAATATGGTGATTTCAAGGCTGGCTGACACATTTATTCTTATGAATATATAATATACAAACTGGCAACCTAGTAAATGCAGCTATGCGTGTTGACAGCTGTTTGAGTTCCCAGTTATAGCATCAGCACACTGTCTGTTACAAGTACCATCTGAGCATGCCAGAAAGAAATTCCAGGATGCAAGTCTTGGATTATTTTACAGTAAGAGTCCAGAAGTGGTTTGACAAGGAGAAGACAAAGCAATCCTCTACCTTCTGCACCACACACACAAACAGCAGAATAAGATTCTGATGAGAGTGATCAAAATCTCAATTACCAGTATCTTTCACAAGAGAACTTTAGTTTAGGATATGGTTCCAGAATCAAGAAATACTATGAAATATAATAAAATCAGTTGGAGGAAGAAAGAAAACAGATGCTATTGCTATGACTTCAGGTTACACAGTAGGACTGATTCCTGGAAGGAAGTTCCCCAGTCATGTCAATGGGTATATAGGCATTGTGATCTTAGTTTTCAGTGCTTCAGGAGGCTAAGGAAAAGATAACTTCTGAATGTTCTATTCTGATCAAATTTGACTCAAGAATTGGTTACCATATGTACGTGTCTATAAGAAAAGCTTGCTAGCAGATCCAACTTTGGATTTATAATAGAAGAACATAGAAAACTAGATAAAGATAGAAAACTAAATAAAGATTAAAATATTGCACAAAAAGAAATATAAAGGCAATCTCAGACACAATTTGTATTTCTCTTTGGAATTTCTTTCTCTAACTCATATTGCCTAGTAGTTTCCAACATTTTAAATGAGTTAATCATAGAGTTATATAAAGAAAACAATCTTGCAATTTTGATTGAACTGACCATTCAGTTCAATCAAGAAGGTAAAATCCATGAAGGTGAAGGCAGATTCCTACGCAGCATGCATTCTCAGTCAAAACCAGCCCCTTGATTTCATGAAACACTAACTTGACAGCTCTCACCATACCATTTCACAAGATGCATATGTGTTAAGGAGACATGATTTTATCCTGAAAGTCAATTCATTTTTGGATTATCTTGAGTTAACTTATTTCTTCAGAATGAATTTTGCACAGCAGCTAGTTAATTAATGAGTCTAAAGACAAGGGTGCAAAGCAGTTAGCCTTACAGCAGTACCTGTTTAACAGAAAATACATTTAGAGCATTTAGTGTGCTTGATTAGTCTCCCCAGTTAGAAAATCCTGTTGCAAACCACATGTGGTGAGGTTTAAATACTTTTTTCCTGCCCTTGGGAGTTTGATATCTTAATGACTAATTGTTTTCTGAAAAAGCAAAAGAAAATGTAATGTTTTTCAATAGGAAGTATAGTTTAGGTGACAATTTGCAAATCTAACTTGGAGACCTAAAGTAAAAATAAGTTTTCTTTAAATTCATTTTGTAATAATGTGATGAAGGCTTGCCGTGTATATAATATGGAAAAATAGAAAGAAGTGTTTCCTGTGGTCTTTTTCCCTTAAACATTTGTCATTTTATTAGGGAATTATGTCAAAAGAATGCATACTTATATACATTTTATAGTAGTATATAATCAACTCTTATTAAATACAGGATGTTTAATTTTGGGTGGGAGCAGTAGCTTGGAAATAATGTCCAAAGGGGTCCTTGTAGAACTCAGGGGCCAAAGAACAGGATACTCCTTTATAGATGAAAAGAAGTCTTAAAGGGATAAGTGAGTGCAATTCTGTTCATTTTCTGAAACCAGAATTCCACTTGCTGAAAAACAAATCTAGATAATTATTATATGGTTAAGCCATATCCCGTGGACTTTTGAAAATGGACTGGAAGAAATGGCAGTTTTATTAAAATGAAATCCTGTTTCAAGAGTCTAAGAACGGGACTATGAGAATGAAGTATCACAGATGTCCACTGTAAATATTTTTGCATTTAGTGATCCGTTTTTGGTCAAAATGTAGTGTCGTTTATTATGACCTCCAAATCATGTGAACTCTTATGAATGTCCCTTTAGCAAATTACAGAAAGACGTTTATATTCGTGTCTCTACCTATTTTCCAAGCTCAGATCCTCTAAAGTCCCAGTCATAGAATATATAAAGATTCATAGAGTTTACCCCGGAATTTTTTAATAGTGGGTTTATGGGAGTAAGTCCAAGTTAGACCTCCATTCAAAGAAGCTGAACAAGGTCCATAACAAGTTCAAGCAAGTGTTTTGTAATATATAATCAAATTCATGCTGGGAATTAACAGTCATGAGTTAAAGGCACAGATGTGTGAAAGAATCTCTTCCTTCATACCAGATACTACATAGCAATGGAAGGCCTTATTTCAGAGCAGCAACAACTTATATGTGGACTCAGCTGTCTGCATGGTACTAAAGAATAAGTTGTAGATAATAATAGAAACCTTAGCTTGGAGGTGTTAGAAAACAAAGGCACTTAGACCTTAAATACTGGAGAAGTGTGACACAAAGAAAAAGAAATAGAGACTAAACTTAAGTAAAATGTGGCTAAGACACACTAGTCATGAGAGTTATCTATATTGCTCTAGGAATTTTATTTGATAGAATATATGATATGTGTTCTCTGAAATATTTATTATATTTTTTATGGACACAGACTACTTTTGCTCTACCTTAGATACATAGTCTGACTTGTGCAATGCAAAAGATAGCACCCAGGAAAAATAGTAACAGAAAAACAAAAACCAAATCAACTTCCGCGATAGTAGAAGTTTAATATAATCAATCATTGGACTACCTTACTTGTTACACTTTCTAATAATAAAGGCTTGAAAAAACGTAGAAAAATCAAAAAGTCAAAACGTATTATGAAAATAGAGAAATAATTTCTTGATTCACCAAAACTGCTCTAATAATTGTATGCATTGGAAGGTTGATTGCAGGTGCAAAAATCACTCTTGATGGTCAGAACTGATGCCTCACTGCAGAAAAGCTAAATAATTGTAGGTATTATGAAATCCACTCCACCCAAACCTTGAATCATTTCTGATCAACACTGAACAACAAATATACTGGATCTATGTCTTAATCATGGGAGAAAATGATCCTGGTCGAGAAAAGGCTTTGCATAAAAGACTGCTCTGTGTCCTCTTGCTTTTCTTTCTCACTCTAGTCTGATTTGCTTTGATTTGCTTACTGCAATCCTGGCACCCCGATCTGTCCCTCTTCCCTCAGGTCCTGACTTGAGTCCAAACCTCTTGCTTAGGATCTTAAGTTATTGTTCAACTTTTATTTCTTAACAAAACTATATGCTCTTTTTTCTTCCCACCCAAATTAAAGTCTTAAAACCATTTTACTGACAAATGTCTAAATGAGATCACTAAGGTTGGTTGGGTCGTCTATGTTTTTCCTGAAAGAGATGGAGCACAGAGATACAGATGTGGGAAGACAGGAATCATTGCCATATTAATGATAAAGTAAAATCTACACCTATAATTCTGAATCAAATACTGTGGCTGGGTAGTAACCTTCTCCCCGTGCTTCCTTCCAATGCATGTGTCATGGTGACTTAGAGTCAGGTGTGCTTGGGTCAGTAAGAAGAGACAATTAGGGGAATTAGAGAAAGTCATTGAGAGACTTTTCTCTTAAGCAGGACAGAATTCTTTGGCACTAAACTTCCTTCTTGAGGTAAAATGTGAGTGATTTCTAAGAAAATGGAAAGTTTCAAGTAAAAGGTCATAACTTCAAGAATGGAAATGTATCAATTCAAGTAAACTGTAGGAGTGTATCTATTTGATCTCTTAAAGCTTTACCTGAAAATAAAAATGGTTTCCTTATCTCTGGGGGTATTCTTGCCATAAATCCCCAAATACAGAGGCTGACGCTTATTATGAACTGAATGGTCTATTCCTTAGCGTCAAGGAAAAAGAGAAAAATGGAATGTTTTTCATCCCATTTCTTAGGACATAAACATGAAAAATACTCTTCTGTCCTGGCACACAGCAAATGTTTTGACATCTTGATATCACAATAACTATTTCAATTTGGAGCCTCTTCAGTACCATGTTGGGTCTCAGAAAAAATACTGACAGTAAAATCAAACCCTAAAATTTCGTATTTTTAGAAGAAATCAGAGACCATGGATAAACTTTATATATAGTTATATATGGTATGACTTTCTCAAAAATCTGAATGTTGTAGAACTTTGGCTCACAATTACACAGGAAGTGATGTTTCAAGGTGATTGGATGATGAGGGGGATAATGCCTGTGCCGGTTTTGTTAAGTACATTCTATCATCCGAATACAGAATAACTATGGGACTGCATTATTTCCCACATTTTATAGATGAGAAGACTGGGAAAAGTAGTCCATATTTACATACGTCAATACTGCATGTCTAGGAGATGGAGGTAAAACAGAGGCTCAGGATTACGTGCGTACTTCCAGAACCAATCCTTCTCAGTTGATGTAGCAGTTGCAATGAGCATGTTATCACTGTTAAAAATTGTTTCTGCAATTTTTCAAGATTTGAGCTTAGAGTTGCCTTCAGTTCTGAGAGTGGAATACAGAAGATGGGACTTATTGCAAACCAAATGCCTAGACTAGGTCATTGTGATGGGAAACATTTGCAATGTGAACTAAGGGGTTTGGAAGACCTTTATTCTAAATCCCGAAACTCCCCTTCAGAACTCATTCTTCCCACAATTGTTTTTCTTTTTGATCTCCTCTAGGAAAATAAATGGGTCTGACATCAGATTAGGCAAATATTTCTTTAAATTCTCTTGTATTCTAACCCTTAAGAGCAGCAACTATACAACTTCAAGTCAGTTTGGTGAAAATCAAGCCAAATGGAGATGTTATGGGTATTAATAAGATATGTGCAGAGTTCCACATAACTGAGCACTTAAGCAAGAAAAACGGTCCAACTACTTTCCTTCATTGTTGGAAATTTTAATCCCTCAGAATGTGTCTTAGAAGTGAGGCTAAACTGTGTTGGGGAGAATTTTTTGATGATTTTAAACACCAGTCAGGAAATTGCCAATATCTACTCCCCAAATGATGTTATTAGACTTTGATGAAAAAACCAAGCTTTAGCACATGGAGTACTTGGAAAAGGCCCCCAATGTATCAATACTCAGATTCAGCAAGATATTGTTATATGCAAGTATCTGAATCACTTGTTACTGTCAAAATTCTGCTACATGAAGAGTGGTAAAACTAGGTAAGCGATAATATTGTTTAAAAGATTGCCTGAACAAATCTCTTTCTGTTTTTTTCTGTTTTTCTTTGTTTTTGTTGCTGGACATACTTCAAATTTTCTTGACTCTTGGAGTTCACTAAAAACCATGGAAGGTCACCCAATTTTATGTATCAATTCATTCTTTATCAACTACTAGTATGAATCGAATATGTAGATGCTCTCTGCCTCAATTTCCCTGGCAAATCATGCTGATAGGAAATCGTACCATCAATTCAGGATTTAATAACGTTTGAAGAAAGCTCTAAATGGCAATGCACTTTTTGCAACTTAATTTCCCTGAAACAGTAACTGAATACACAAATTATAAAAACTTCTTTACAGGTCATTTCTACTTAAAACTCCCCAAGGTCGTGAGACAGAAAGAAATACGACAGATTCTATTAATTCAATTTGGAAGATGGGGGAAATGAGGCATGGGGAATTTTAGTTATCCACTCTCATTTTTCTACTTTACATAGTCTTGTAAGATGCAAATACCACATAATGCACCTTGCAGTCAAGCACTTAAAAGATTATGCTCTGCAGAACCCTAGTTTGAGGGGATATTTAAAAGGACCAAAATAAGTTTGGAAAACTCTCGTTCAAATATAATTAGACTCTAATGTGGGGGGTCCTAAAAAAAAAGATATGCTAGATTGAATTGCTTTTTATCTTTCTTAGCTAGAGGATTTGGCAAGGCTTCACAGATGAACAAGGGCAGAAAATAACCTTGAAATAGAGTTCTTGTTTTCTAGTTTTTGCAAATAAAAGCTGAATGGTTTTTTTTTTAAAAAAAAGTAGTTAAGCATAAATTTAGTTGGCTTCCCTTAACTGAGATAAAATGTCAAAACTTTTCCACTCTTAGATGATAAAGCACGCAGTGAATTAAAGGACGACTCTGTCCTTGCAGAGTTTCAGCATCAGGGAGTAAGAAGAGACTGTGTGGAAGTGTGTGTGTGTGTGTGTGTGTGTGTGTGTGTGTGTGTGTGTGTGTGTAGTGCTGGGTGGAGAGGAGATATTTTCATCCTGTGAAATACCTGAGTTTGAAGATGGAGACGTCGATATCAGGCCTGACTGATGCCCAAGGATGTAGTTTTACATGTGAACTCAGAGTGCTGAGTGCAAAGAGCTCTACCATTTGGACATCAGCCTTTTGTACATGGAACACTTCTGAGTAATGTCGACATCCCCTTTAGTGAACACAGGAAGTACTCCACTGTGATACTCAAGGAGCACTCAGTCTCTGTCACCACCCTTCAGCCTGAGATTGGAAAGGCAGCTCAGCTCACAGGTATGTTGGATCTTCAGTCCTTTTCTACGAGAGAGTGGAATTCTTGCCACTTGACTGAGCAACACTGTCTGCTCCACCAGAGACACTGGACTGCCTGTGTCTTTCTGAGTTCCTTGGTCTCAGCTGACCTTTTCAGCACTGAGTAGTACTGGTCCAACACAATAGATAGCTCCATAACATCATGATTTTGAGGACGACATATATAAACCTTATATATCCTCATTATGCCAGGCCAGCTAATAGACCTTTAGAAATAGGGAGGAAATTGAAAGAGCTTAAGGAGTCAGTTGACAAATATTCAAGTCTCAGTAAAGGAATCTACCAGAGTGGCTGCTAGCACAGACAGAGATTTATTATTTCTTTCTCTGCATGCTCCATTTTCCAGGCAGGCTCCATACTCTATATTAAAATGAGCCAGGCTAAATTTTTCTTCCTATTGAGAATTTCTAAGCCCACAAGAACCCTGGGCATGTAATGAAGAATAGGTTAACTATCACTATCATTCCATGAATGATATGCAAATTTTACCCTAAACTACACACTCAACCAATAAACAAAGTAACCTCCCATATATCTTTAATACAGAGTTTTTGGACGCCTTAGACCTGACTTGAAAATAAGCAAATATAAACTGTTATGTATTTCCAAGTATTCCTTGGAGGAGTCTCCTCTTTATAAAAGGCATATGCAGAGATTCCCTTTAGGAAGGGGTGGGCTCTTTAGTCTTTCTGAGTTCTCTGTAAGAGTTTGGTGAGGACCTTCTTCCCACAGCAATTGTATAGGTAACTGCTGTGACTTGAACTCAAAGCCATTCATGCCCTGTCTTTCCTATGGATGAAGACCACTCAGGTTCTTCTCTCCGAACCTATCTACTTAGAACTAGATAGAGGTCATTGAATGTGTTGAACAACTTTTAACTATTTCACTAAAAACAATTCAAACTGTCTGAATCATTAACTTAAGGGTGAACTTTTGAGACCACAAACATGTACTTTATGAAGTCACATGAGCTAAACTTCTGAGTCCTTAATACCACATTCACTGGGAGGGAAGAAGATAATCACCCCTCTTCCTCTAACACTATGGCCTTCTTCCTGGAGTATTTTTATTAAGTAATACATATTTTATTGGGTTAATTAATGCTATTATTTCCTAAACCTCAGACAATTATGATTAAAGGCCATTATGAGCTAACCATAAACTAAGATGCCCTCTCTTCTTCCTCCTCCTCTGCCGTTTCCTTCTTTTTCCTTCCTTTTTATGTGTTATCTTCTCTTTTGTCTTCTCTCTCTTACACACACACACAATTTCCCTTCCTCAAAGACACATTTCCTATTCGTAGGCTTTCCTTTCAGACACACTTTCTGCAATGGTTCGATATTTTTTTAATATCAGAAGTGTTTACTTAAAAATGAGGTGTTTCAGGAAATGACTGAGTCATTAGTCATTTTATTATTCACTCTATGAGAGACTTCTAATATGCGTTTTTAATCTTCACTATAATGCAAGTAGTTAGATATGATGATCATACCATTTCATGATGAAACATATGAGATGTCATTTAGTTGCTGAAAATCATGAGTCACATGGAGGTGATTCCTAAGATTAAGCACAGGTCTAGAGGACTCCTTGCACAAGCTTTTTTTTTTTTTTTATTAAAAATCATAAATTTACATAGGGCAATGTTGTTTGATTCATTCTATTATTTTTTTCCTTTCCCCCCACCCCTCCCACCCCTCTTTTCTCTCCATAAAGTCCTTCCTTCCTCCATTCTTATCACCCTCCTTTTCCCTAACACTAAACCTAACCCTAACCCTAATGCTAACACCTTCTACCCCCCATTATATGTCCCCATCTTATCAGTGAGATCATTCGTCCTTTGGTTTTTTGAGATTGGCTTATCTCACTTAGCATGATATTCTCCAATTACACCCATTTGCCTGCAAATGCCATAATTTCATCATTCTTCATGGCAGAGTAATATTCCATTGTATATATATATATATATATATATGTATATATATATATATATATATATATATATATATGCCACAGTTTCTTTATCCATTCATCAACTGAAGGGCATCTAGGATGGTTCCACAATCTAATCTGGCTATGGTGAATTGAGCAGCTATGAACATTGATGTGGCTGTATCTCTGTAGTATGCTGATTTTAAGTCCTTTGGGTACAGGCCAAGGAGTGGGATAGCTGGGTCAAATGGTGGTTCCATTCCAAGCTTTCTGAGGAGTCTCCATACTGCTTTCCAGAGTGGCTGCACTAATTTGCAACCCCACCAGCAATGTATGAATGTACCTTTTTCCCCACATCCTCGCCAACACCTATTGCTGCTTGTGTTCTTGATAATCACCATTCTAATTGGGGTGAGATGAAATTTTAGTGTAGTTTTGATTTGCATTTCTCTTATTACTAGAGATGGTGAACATTTTTTCATATATCTGTTGATTGCTTGTACATCTTCTTCTGTGAAGTGTCTGTTCATTTCCTCAGCCCATTTGTTGATTGGATTATTTGTATTCTTGGTGTAGAGTTTTTTGAGTTCTTTATAGATTCTGGAAATTAGCGCTCTATCTGAAGTATGAGTGGCAAAGATTTTCTCCCACTCTGTAGGCTCTCTCTTCACATTACTGATAGTTTCCTTTGCTGAGAGAGAGCTTTTTAGTTTGAATCTAACACAGTTGTTGATTCTTGCTTTTATTTCTTGGGCTATGGGAATCCTGTTAAGGAAGTCTGATCCTAAGCCAACAAGTTGAAGGTTTGGACCTACTTTTTCTTCCAAAAGATGCAGGGTCTCTGGTCTGATTTCGAGGTCCTTGATCCATTTTGAGTTGAGTTTTGTGCAGGGTGAGAGATAGGGGTTTAATTTAATTCTATTGCATATGGTTTTCCAGTTTTCCCAGCACCATTTGTTGAAGAGGCTATCTTTTCTCTATTGCATATTTTTGGCCCCTTTGTCTAGTATGAGAAAATTGTATTTATTTGGGTTTGTGTCCGGTCCTCTATTCTGTACCATTGATCTACCTATCTATTTTGGTACCAATACCATGCCATTTTTGTTACTATTGCTTTGTAGTAGAGTTGAAGATCTGGTATTGCGATACCCCCTGCTTCCCTCTTTCTACTGAGGATTGCTTTAGCTATTCTGGGTTTCTTATTCTTCCAGATGAATTTCATAATTGTTTGCTCTATTTCTGTAAGGTACATCATTGGGATTTTAATTGGAATTGCATTGAATCTGTAGAGCACTTTTGGTAGTATGGCCATTTTGACAATATTAATTCTTCCTATCCAAGAACATGGGAGATCTTTCCATCTTCTAAGGTCTTCCTCAATTTCTTTCCTCAATGTTTTGTAGTTCTCATTGTAGAGGTCTTTCACCTCTTTTGTGAGATTGATTGCCAAGTATTTTATTTTTTTCGAGGCTATTGTGAATGGGGTAGTTTCCCTAATTTCGCTTTCTGAAGATTCATCACTTATGTATAAAAATGCGTTGGATTATGAGCATTGCTCTTATAACCTGCTATTTTACTGAATTGACTTATGAGTTCTAAGAGTTTTCTGGTGGAATTTCCAGGTTCCTCTAAATATATAATCATATCATCAGCGAACAGGGATAGTTTGAGTTCCTCTTTTCCAATTCGTATCCCTTTAATTTCTTTGGTTTGTCTAATTGCTCTGGCTAGAGTCCCAAGAATGATGTTGAATAGAAGTGGTGAAAGAGGGCATCCCTGCCTTGTTCCAGTTTTTAGGGGGAATGCTTTCAGTTTTTCACCATTTAGCATGATATTGGCCGTGGGCTTAGTGTAGATGGCCTTTACAATGTTAAGGAACATTCCCACTAACCCAATTTTCTCTAGTGTTTTGAGCATGAAGGGGTGCTGTATTTTATGAATGCTTTTTCTGCATCTATTGAAATAATCATGTGATTCTTAGATTTTAGTCTGTTGATATGGTGAATGACATTTATTGATTTCTGGATGTTGAACCAACCTTGCATCCCTAGGATAAAACCCACTTGATCGTGGTGCACTATCTTTTTAATATATTTTGTATGTGATTTGCTAAAATTTTGTTGAGAATTTTTGTGTCAATGTTCATTAAGGATATTGGTCTGAAATTTTCTTTCCTCGATGTGTCTCTGTCTGGTTTGGGTATCAGGGTGATATTGGCTTCATAGAATGAGTTTGGGAGGGTTCCCTCCTCTTCTATTTTATGGAATACTTTGAGAAATATTGGAATGAGCTCTTCTTTAAAGGTTTTGTAGAACTCGCCTGAGAACCCATCTGGTCCCGAACTTTTCTTTGTTGGTAGGCTTTTGATGACCTCTTCTATTTCATTGCTTAAAATTGATTTATTTAAGTTGTGTATGTCCTCCTTGTTCAGAGTAATTCATATGTCTCTAGAAACTGTGTTTGAGGTTTTCTGTTCTGTTGGAGTATAGATTTTCAAAATAGCTTCTAATTATGTTTTGTATTTCACTCGTGTCTGTTGTGATATTTCCTTGTTCATTCCAAATTTAATAATTTGAGTTTTCTCCCTCTTTCTCTTTGTTAGTGTGGCTAAGGGTTTATCAATTTTGTTTATTTTTTCAAAGAACCAAATATTTATTTTGTTAATTTTTTTGATTGTGTCTTTTGTTTCAATTTTGTTGATTTCAGCTCTGATTTTAACTATTTCCTGTCTTCTTCTACTTTTGGTGTTGGTCTGCTCTTCTATTTTCTAGGGCTTTGAGCTGTAGTGTTAAGTTGTTTATTTGTTGATTTCTACTTCTTTTGTTGAATGTGCCTCATGAAATAAATCTTCCTCTAAGTCCTGCTTTCATAGTGTGCCCGAGATTTTGATATGATGTGTCTTTGTTCTCGTTTATTCTAAGAATTTTTTTATTTCCCTCCTGATGTCTTCTGTTATCCATTCATCATATAATCGTGTATTATTTAATCTCCAAGTACTGGAGAAGTTTCTGTTTTTTATTCTGTCATTCATTGGTAATTTCAATCCATTATGATCTGATAGAGTACAAGGTAGTATCTCTATCTTCTTGTATTTGCTAACAGTAGCTTTGTGGCATAAAACATGGTCTATTTTAGAGAAGGATCCATGTGCTGCTGAGAAGAAAGTGTATTCATTCTTTGATGGATGGTATATTCTATATAAGTTGGTTAAGTCTAAATTGTTGATTGTGTTGTTGAGATTTATGGTTTCTTTATGCAATTTTTGTTTGGACGATCTATCCAGTGGTGAGAGAGGTGTGTTAAAATTGCCTAGTATTATTGTGTTGTGGTCCATTTGATTTCTGGAATTGAGAAGGATTTGTTTGACGTACATGGATGAGCCAATGTTCGGGGCATAGATATTTATGATTGTTATGTCTTGCTGATTTATGCTTCCCTTAAGCAGTATGTAATGTCCTTCTTTATCCCTTCTGACTAGTTTTGGCTTGAAGTCCACATTATCTGAAATGAGGATGGATACTCCAGTTTTGTTGCTGTGTCCATGTGCATGGTATGTTTTTTCATATCATGTTCACCTTTAGTCTATTTTTATCTCTTTCTAAGAGATGAGTCTCTTGCAGGCAGCATATTGTTGGATTTTTCTTTTTAATCCAATCTGCCAGTCTAGGTCTTTTCATTGATTTGTTCGGGCATTAACATTCAGGTTTATTATTGTGATATGATTTGTATTCCCAGTCATTTGACTCATTTTTGTTGTTGACATGATTTGGTTTCTCCTTTATTTGGCTATTCCTTTAGGCTAGTTCCTCCCGTTGCTGATTTGCATCGTTGTTTTTCATCTCTTCCTCGTGGAATATTTTGCTGAGAATGTTCTGCAATGCCTGATTTCTTTTTGTAAATTCCTTTAGCTTTTGTTTATCATGGAAGGATCTTATCTCATCATCAAATCTGAAAGTAATTTTTGCTGGGTATACGATTCTTGGTTGGCATCCGTTTTCTTTCAGGGCTTGGTAAATGTTGTTCCAGGCCCTTCTTGCTTTTAGGGTCTGGATTGAAAAATCTGCTGATATTCTTATTGGTTTCCCCCTGAATGTAATTTGATTCTTTTCTCTCGTGGCCTTTATAATTCTGTCTTTATTTTGTATGTTAGGTATTTTCATAATAATGTGCCTTGGTGTGGGTCTGTTATAATTTTGTATATTTGGAGTCCTATAAGCCTCTTGTACTTGGTTTTCCATTTCATTCTTCATATTTGGGAAATTTTCTGATATTATTTCATTGAATAGATTGTTCATTCCTTTGGTTTGTTTCTCTAAGCCTTCCTCAATCCCAATAATTCTTAAATTTGGCCTTTTCATGATATCCCATAATTCTTGTTGATTCTGTTCATGATTTCTTACCATCTCCTCTGTTTGGTCAACTTTGTTTTCAAGATTAAATATTTTGTCTTCAATATCTGAGGTTCTGTCGTCCAGGTGTTCTATCCTTGGTTATGCTTTCTATGGAGTTTTTAACTTGGTTTATTGTTTCCTTCATTTCAAGTATTTCTGTTTGGTTTTTTTTTCAGTATCTCTAACTCTTTATTGAAATGATTTCCCTGTATTTGGTCTTTTAACTGTTCATTGGTGCGATCATTTAATGCCTGTATTTGCTTTTTCATCTCCTTCAATGCCTGCATTTGCTCTTTCATCTCCTCGTTTGATTCCCTGATAGTTTTAATTATGTACATTCTGAACTCCCTTTCTGACATTTCTTCTGCTGTGCTGTCATTGGGTTTTATTGATATAGTATCTAGGTTTGTTTGGGGCATTTTCTTCCCTTGTTTTCTCATATTGGTCAGATGTCAATGGGACTCTGAGATATTGCAGATTTCCTCTATTTGCTTATAGTGTCCCTGTAGATTTCCAGTGTATCACCATCCAGCCTTCAGTAGCCTAAAGTCTTGGAGTAACTTGATAATGCAGTACTTCCGAAGAAAGCTGCCCCTAGCCCGCTACTGGTTCCAGGGCTTGGAACTGGCTCTGTGTGGAAAGGTTCTCACTGGGGGACCTGCTCCGAGATGCTGGCCTTGTGGGAGGAGCCCACCACTGGAGTGCCCAGGGCTGCCTGGAGACGACTCTAGCTGCCCTGCCCTACTCTAATAATCTGCCCGAATCCAGGCCTGCCACCCGGGCCGAGCTTCATCAGGTCGGGGAGACTCACCCCGTGGTTCTATTTTAGTCCGAGTCTCTCAATGCCTCTTCTTCTTGAATCCTGGGTTCTGGAGCGACTGGAGATGCAGTCACCCTCTAGTCCGCCACCTTGGATTTCCCCGTTGAAAAAGCCTGCGGACTGGAGTGGGGCAGGGCCGCCTGAAGATGTCTCTGGCTGCCCTGCTCCAGTCCCAGAGGCTGCTTGTCTCCGCTGGCTTGGGGACTTGTGGCTGGCTCTGTGTAGAAAGGCTTTCACTGGGCAGTCTGCTCTGAGAAGCTAGCCTGGAAAGGCACTTCCCCCCGGAGGGAGCCGGTTTGCTTGGGGAAGTCCCTGGCTACCCTGTCCTGGTCTCTCAAGCAGCGTGTGGGTGGGCCGGGGCTCGCTGTGTGCTGGATCAGGGCCTTGGAGCTGGTTGTGTGCAGAAAGGCTCTCTCTGGGGGGCTGGCTCCTAGAAGCTGGAGTATCTGGCCCGTGGGAGGAGCCCACCGCCAGAGTGCTCAGGGCTGCCTGGGGGAGACTCTAGCTGCCCTGCCCTACTCTAATAAGCTGTCCAAATCCGGGCCTGCCGCCCCGGCCGAGCTTCACCAGGTGGGGGAGACTCACCCCGTTGTTCTATTTTAGTCAGAGTCTCTCAGTGCCTCCCCTTCTTGAATCCTGGGTTCTGGAGCGACTGGAGATGCAGTCACCCTCTAGCCCGCCATCTTAGATCGCTGTACAAGCTTTTTTGATCTGAATTTGAAACGTGCCTCAAACTCTCAGTTAAATTGTCTTATCCTAGTTCTTTTTCTCTTTGGTTAAGAGAAAAGTTTTTTGTTTTTTGTTTTTTTTTTTTCAGATGATTTCATTCTGCTAGACAAATTCAAAATAATTTTCTTGTTGTTCAAAGCCAGAAAAAAAAAAAAAAAAAAGAAAGACAAATAAAGCAAGCCTAAGAAGAAGAAAGAAGACAAAGGAGATATTTATCAAGGTTTTAAAACCTTACAAATTAATATTTCCTCAGGTTTTAAGGGAAGAGTCGAGAACTAGCAGTCTGAAGAACTAACCTCTCTGAAGTTTTTTTTTTTTTAATCTTATTGAAAATGATTTACTTCTTCTTACAAAAATGTGTTTTACTTTGTCTGAGGAGGATTTTTGAGCAAATGATTTATTGAGGGAGCATTCTCAGGAGAAAACTTTAGAAGAAGTAAATGAAATAGGTTGGGCAAAGGGAGAAAGGGAGGTGAAACAGTAGTTTGGACAGGGTGGCCTCTGCCTGGTCTCAGAGGAGCTCTGGATTTGAATGGTTCTACAGGATTGCCCTTTGCAAGGGAGGAGCAAGACTGCTAAATAGTACATGGGCCAGTCAGTTTTCATGAGCCATCCCAGGAAGAAGGGGAACATGAACAACTGTGCATCTCTGGGTGCTTCCTCTCAGTGCAAGGAAATTCTCCATAGAGAGATGCAGATGTGAACTGCTGAGAGACGGAGGCCCCCAGCCTACAGATCAGCTCTAGGCAGGACATTAATGTAACTGATTTGTGACTTAAATAAGAATATCTGCACTGAAAACTCTTAGAGCTTAGAACACAAGAGCACCATATTTGATAATCTGGTCTTTTTTATTATTAAAATAGAAGAACAAAATACAACCCCCATCACATTACTTTTAGCCGGGCTGCCATGACTTTTCCACTAGTGTCTTAGCTGTAGTCTTCTCTAGCAATGTTTTCTGTTATTATACTTTTTCCCTCAGTTTCTTAGTTCTCCATTCTTTGACCCTTCAATTACTAGTTCAAAGACCTGATTTTGCTTTCATTTTGTTATAAGTCATTTCAAACTCTTTCTATAAGTAGACTGGGTGAATAGTAAAAATAAATGAATAAATAGATAGCTATAATTGTCCAACGGCATGAAACAAACATGGATAAACGCCATAACTTTGCAACCAGAGTGTTTATGAAATCATAGAACTACACTTCTTTCATAGAAGCCTCCATTAAAAGTGACATTTAAAGACAAAGTTTACCAGTGTTCATTTGACATGGCGATACACATTTTAATTTCATCTTTAACATTTATTAAAGTAATAAATCTTTAAAATATTTTTTTCACAAAACAATTATGGAAATATTATCAAGTTCAAACATATTCTAAAAACCTTTTAATTTAAAGAAAGCACCCACTGGCCTTCATAACGATTATTCTATCTAACCAGGCACTTAAAAATGACAAGGTCGTGGTCTTGGATGTGACATTTAAACCCTCTGAATGCCCTAAAACAAATTATTCATTATTCACAAATCCAAAATAAAATAGCAAGGTCAGCAAAGTGCATCCCCCACATTTACAACCTGAACAAAATCATTAAGGTTCTATAATTATTTTTGTCTTTTCACAAAGCAACCAATGTCCTGCTCAGACCCACTCTGGTCATTTTGGGCATTGTGTCCTTTTGGCATTTCTCAGAAAAATAATCAAGGACTATTACCCCATTATGGACCTGAGGGAAAAAGGAAATTAACAAATGGTCCAGCATTATTAGGAAAACATGCAGGTGAATTTTGGGCAATATCATTAAGTCAGTCTTTGCTCCAGTTACTCGTTTGAGTTTCCCACTGTTGAAATCTATGATCAGGAGAGAAAAATCTGTGCTCTGTTAACAGGTGAGGTAAAGTCATTGCATTGACTATAAGATTTTAATATGCATTTGTGAACTGTTTTTTAACAGTGGATAAAACCATGCATGAATTTTGAGAATCATCATTTGCTTTAATATTCAATTAAAAATGCATAATAAATCTATGACATGAACTGTGAGAGGTCTTTCCATTAATCAAGATTTCTAAGCATCTCACAGTGTGGAGAGTACAATGCAGGAGTGTCTGACTTACTTCCCAATGACTATTGCCTACCTTCTGCCACTGCCCACTCCCAATTCCCCCCAAAAAAAACTACCACCATTTTTCTTTATTTTCCAAGGTGGCATGAATACAAACTGTTGCAGGTAACAGAACTTTACTAAAGATTTTATTTTACAATAAAGATAACAAGATAAATTCAAACCAACTTAAAAACCTGACATGGAGTTTTAGACATAAATATTGAAAACTCCCTCAGCCATTTCCACCTCCATAAATTCTTTACTATGAAAAACAATGATGAATTATTGAAAAGAAACATTTCCTAACAAATTAATAATACCATCAGTTATAATAACATTTTTACTGTAACAGACATTGAGGAGTATATTCAGGAATTGCTTTGTTTATTATCAGTCACATGCATGGGGAGTCAATATTATCACTTTCATACTGTGGATAAATAATAAATTGAGCTTCATGGAAGCTAGTTAACTTCCCCAAGGTCAAATTATAGAACTAAGTGGGAGAATCTGAATTTGAATCATCTCTGATGTTGAAGCTCCCCACTTAAAAAAAAAAGAATAGTAGGATTGTGGTTTCCATAACTGTGTACTACTCACAGAGAAAAGAGAGAAAATGGCTGCCTTTATCTTTTTTCAAATTTACTGAAGCACAAAAGAAGCACAGATCTCTGAACAGAAGTTCAGGTAGACTTCTTTCTCCCTGGTGAAGAAGCAGGACAGGAATATTGGCGTTGAAGGCTTCGGCAGGAAATTATGCCAAGTATTATGCAACAGCAGCACCTATGCAGAAAGTGGTTTTGCCGCAGAACTCTGGTTGTAATAATATTTTCAAGCCGACTGCTTTATGATTGTAAGACCAATGAAGAGATCTGAAGTAAAGTTCAGTGCTAGGAGGAAGAGACATGAGATGTCTTCTCTTGGAAGCATCTATAAATTAATTGGAGTTATTTATTTCTTGTAGACCCTGTAGGCTACTAGCCCATCGCAGGAGTTTATCTTTGAGGTGTGAATTGATTGACAACCTGAACCTAGTGCAAGCTCTTTAACCAATAAAGGAAATTTCCTGGAGATGTGCTGGTAAACATTTACCAACTGGTTGGTGAGGAAAAGGTGGGCTCCATTTATCATTTGACTTTATCTCTGGTCATGGCAGACCCTAAGCTACCAGCATGATTACACTGAAGGCAGAGTTGGGAAGAGATGCAGATAGTCAGCACTAAAGAACATGCAAGAGCCTTTTCCAGAATACCGTTAGAAGACTGCAAAAGAATTGATGTATTCCAGATTAAATGCTTATTAGTCTGTAATTAGAAACAAGCTGACCTAATTTTGAAACCAGCACACTTTGCACACAGATCTGCCTGTCCAGTTCCATCCTTCATATTGTCCTACATAAGAAAATCTAAGTGTTGACCAGGTGTTTGCAATAGCAGGGCAGGGGAGCAGGTAGTTACCTCAAAGTCCTAAAGATTCTGTGATGGTCTAAAATGGGTGGGTTCTTTATTTCACTCATTCCTCCATGGGTAAAATAATTTATTAGGTCATAAAAACAAGTTGAACTCTCTCTAATGGTAGAGTTCAACATTGAATCAATTCCTTCCAGCAGGGAAACCCTAAACATAATCTAATAATAAGGCTGGAATAGGCAGTACTGTGAATAACAGCATGATGTTTGGAGTAGATCAGAACTAATTTTAATTACTGACTTAACCATTGACTGATACAAGGCTTTGAAAATTTTCATTTCTTCAAACTATAAAGCAATGAAATCATCTACTATAAAGCAACTACTCAATGTAGTTGTGGATATGATTTAATGGGAACATGAATTTGAACACAATTCCTGACATACAATACATGCTCAATAAACATACAGACTATTACTGGTAAGAATATTATCAATTTAAATGTTATTTTAGAAAGTATGCCATTGGAAATTCTGAGAAGAAAGCTTTGATGCCTATTCTATTATTCAGATTAAAATATAAGAAAATACCAATCTGAATATTTGTTGGCACTGTATTATTTTGATTACACTCTTGTCCCTGGTTCTTCTATATTTTATTCCAAGTGCCCTTTATTATAGTTTCAAAATAAGTCAAAACCTTATTTTTAACCTGGAAATAATATCTTCCTTTAAAGGTGTGTGATCCGTAACCAATACTTAGAACCAAGTGACCTTCAATAAAGTCTTTTAAACTTCCAGTATATTTTCTTACAGAAGATCTAACATTTTACCCTAATGCATTGGTTAAGCTTTTGAGATGTGTTAAAATCACAATTAGACAAATTTACAAGGTATATTGTTCCTAAGAAAGCCTTTATCCTTTTGTGCAAAACTCATACATATTCAAAGGATTGTTTCAGAAAGTGTCTCAGCTTAATATCAATTGATATATTCCAAGTAAGCAACATTACAGAAGTCCAGTGCTTGTTGAATTCATTAAAATTTTCATTTTTGCCTTTTTTTTTTATACAATTCACCGTTTGGAAAATTAGAAAAAAAACTGGTATGCACTAGAGACAATAAAGGTCTACATATTCAAATCTTTCATCTAACAGTCTGTTAGAAAGCCTGGCCTAATTACTTTTCTCTATTTAAAAATGGCCAAGCATGTTGGACTTTAGTTAAGTGATTCTGATTTTATTATAAACTCAATAGAAGCACTCCAGGGTGGTCGGCCATGCGGGTGGGGCTGTCTGCTTAATTGCTTTGATTGCAGGACATTTTCAAAAGCAACAGTACCCCAGGTAGAAGAGTGTCCTAAGTGAGTATTTCATCAGATGACATGCTTGTTTCTTTTCTTTCATTTTTTTTTCTTTCACGTTTAAGTATTTGGGAGCCAGTTTTGGAGTAGTAGTGACAGATATGCTCTGCGAAATATGCTAATTTTGGGTACAGCTGGGTCTATGACAGTGTGTCTAGTGGTTACAGGCACAGGTTTTGCAGTTTGGCTCAGTCAGTTACAAGCTGCACAAGTAACTAAAATTCTCTGATTTCCTCTATTCCTTCTTCTGGCAAATATGACCAAGCTGACTAATTTGCAAGTAAATTAGAATCTATTGAGTATCAACTAACTACAAAAGGACAATGATAATTGGCAAGAGGATGGAACTCCTTTATTCTGACATTATAATGAAACGGATCCTAGAAATGGCATGATTTCTAAATCTGCATTCCTTATCTTTTCTGTCAGCATTGTTCACATCTTTTTATATCTTCAGGTCTGGACACAACTTGAGGATAGTTACTGTGTCTTGATGTGTTGGTGTTCCTCCAAGTAGTGCATTAAATACCTGAGTGTTTGGACCATAGTATAAGAAGGGAGTTTGATGGCTTGCTAATGGTATTTCTCTTAGAGATTGTTCTTCTTCAGAACCTGCATTAGCCATGGGGGTCAAAGTGTGTGCGCGCATGCGTGCGTGTGCCTGCACGTGTGTGTGTGTGTGGGGGGGGGGGGGTATGTGTTTCTAATGGTAAGGACAAGGGAGAAAATGGAATATTTCAAAAAGTGATGTCTCTTTACATCCTCAGTCACGATTTTACAATGTTCATTCTATTTTCTTTGTTTCCACAAAATAATTATCACTGTGTGTATCCAGCTTCCTTTTGTCTCATGCATATAATGACAAACCTTTGATAAGATGCAGTAAATAATTTGTCAATACTTAAGTCAGAATCAGAGTGCTTTAAAATATAATGAGTAGAAATAATCTTGTTCTTCTGCTTCCTCAATTTGAGGTTTTGAATATTGTGACTCAGAAATACTGAGATAGGATCAAAACCACAGGGCTGTTGACAGCAGAAATAAATCAACTATAAATCCATGTCTATATGATTGCATCTCATTCCCTTCTTACCAAATCTCTACGGTTAAAGAAACAAGATTTTTTTTTTTTTTTTGGTGGAATATCAATTTCAAAGAGCACAGTAGTTAAAAACACAGCATCTGAATACCGACTGTGAATTATGGACATACCTGTTACTTCTAAGAATTCCGTTATCCAAAAATGATTCTTTGATTTGAGTAGTTACCTATGAGACCCTGGCTTCTGTTTTGCTTATTTGCTTCAGATTTGATATGTAGGCAACAGTTCCCTCACATGCAAGAAGCAGTGGTAATTCTCAGCTGGGGGCTCCATCTCTTACTCTGGCTGCAGGTGATTAAGGTTCTCACCTGGAGAGCACTCAGGTGAACATCTGCCATGGTATGTCATAACAGAGGGGGCACATCTCCCACTGTTCTCATTTCAACAAAATAGCATGAGATGAAGCAGCATATTTTACACCTACATGAGTTGCATACCTGTTGTATTGAGTCAACAGAGTATTACATTATTATTTTTTTCTTTTTTGCCCCAGCTTTACCTGACTGGATTTATATAAATGTAGTTGACTTTTACTCATCAGTTGGTGAAGGTATCTGTTATGTCAATCAAATGGGTTGGTATGCTTAAATAAACTTTAATTTTTTTAAAAATTTGTTTTAATTAATTATACTTGACTGTAGAATGCAAACAAACTTTTAATTCAGAGAAAACTACCTAGATTCAATTCTTAACAGTTCTAGTGTTGGAGGCAATGAGAAGGAAGTTGCCCAAGCTCTTTCCTTACTCACAAAAGCAAATTCAGTTGTTACCTAATTCAAGAGTTATTTTTTGAGGCTCTGATTAGATTTCCTCATTGATTTATTTCAAAATTATTTATTGAATATAGACATGGGAAATTCACTGGGTTGTGGCTACAGAATGGTGAAAATACCATGATTATTATGTAGCACTGCAATTACAGACAATTTTAATCCCCAAAACATTTTATACACACACACACACACACACACATATATATATATATGGTAATCCCTGGCCAAATCAAGAGTTTACAGGGTCTTGGATATTTTCTTGCCAGATAAGAAAATGCCTTACATTAAACAAATATAGTTAATATTCAAAATTATGGCCCTAAAGCAATTGAATATCTTGAAGTACCTTTTGCACAAAAGGCAGTTTTAATACTATTAACTCCTTTAGTTCTCTTAGTTATGTGTCTGCAGTTTGACAGTTCTGGAAATAAATAATGCTGTACAAAATTTCTCACCTTATTATTCTTTCTATTTCCACTATTGTCATTAAAATTCAAACCCTTTACTTAAATGTGGATTTTTATAAAACTCTCAATGTTGACTTTAGTGCCTCAAATCTAATTTTTAGTACATAAAACATATTTTCTTATAATTCAGTAAACTAATTTTTAAAGTGTCACTTTATTGCTCAAAATCTTCTAAGTATGTCCAATATGAATTATAAAAGATTTAGTCATAATATGATATTCAACACTTTGAGTACTTTCACAGTTATTCATGCTAGTACTTGCCTATTCGAGCCTTTTATTCCAGTCAAATTCAAGGATTCATATATTCACTTAAGCATCTGCTAAATGAAGCAATTATTAAACACCTATATGGAGTTAATAACCCAACTCTGCCACCTATTAGACTAGATAGGTTATTTAGCTTGCCTTAAGTTACAGTGCCTTTAAAATGAGGATTATATCAGCATACTACAGAGATACAACCATATCAATGTTCATAGCTGCTCAATTCACAATAGCCAGATTGTGGAACCAACCTAAATGTCCTTCAATTGATGAATGGATAAAGAAACTGTGGTGTATATATATACAATGGAATATTACTCAGCCATAAAGAATGATAAAATTATGGCATTTGCAGGTAAATAGATGAAATTGGAGAATACATGCTAAGTGAGATAAGCCAATCTCAAAAAACCAAAGGACGAATGATATCGCTAATAAGTGGATGATGACACATAATGGGGGGTGGGAAGGATTAGTGATAGGGTTAGAGTTAGGGTTAGGGAGGGGGGCCAGAATAGAGGAAGGAAGGACTGTATAGAGGGAAAAGAGGGGTTGGAGGGGTGGGGGGAAGGGAAAAATAACAGAATGAATCAAACAACATTACCCTATGTAAATTTGTGATTACACAAATGGTATGCCTTTATGCCATGTACAAACACAGAAACAACATGTATCCCATTTGTTTACAATAAAAAAATGAGGATTATAATCACCCAAGAGAAGATAACTGTGGAGATTGAATATGATCATACATCTTAAGGTACAAGAATTATTCCTGGCACAAATAAATCATTCAATCATGTGTAGTTCTTATTGTTCTCATCGTAGTTGAACATAACGTTGCTATGTTTAAGAAAATATTTCTTAAGCACATTTTTGCAATTCATTTATTGCAAATGAGGTAACTCACAGAATTTCAACCAAATGAAATATTTTGTGCACATTTATTTGTTGTTTGATGACAGCAATTTTTTTATGTGTTCAGATTCTTATTTATGATGTTCACCTGAAAACATATGAGGTAGAATCTTCAGCCTGCCAGTTGCTGAAAGGGAGCAACAGAATTATGAAAATACAGAGAAAACAGGAGGTCGATGCTGAATAAGAATCAGAATTACAAGGTCCAAAACTCTGGGAGAAACAATAAGGATGTTCCCAGTGAAACACACAAAGGAAGAGTTAGCAAAAGTAGGTGGCTGTTGTTTGGAGAAAGTCCTAAGCTGAGGATTCCAGGTGACACATTGATGGTCTTTTCTCTAGACACATATTATCTTTTGAAGTTCAAATCTTCCTTTCCTTAAAGGTGTTCTAAGGTAGGAGAGAACTCAAGATAAATCTATTTTATGTACATAAGTGTTTAGGAGAAACACAGAGAGAGCTTGAAGTAATATCACAGACTTAAGCAGAGAAGGTCAGATTTGGAAGACATTTTCAGTGCCCACCCCTATTTTTCAGTAATTCCTTCATTCCTTCCATAACTTAATTATCTCCATTGTAAGACCAAGTAAAGAACTTCTCAGTTAAAATACTCCTTTAAGAAGTCTCAGAATTCCTTTCCAAGTCACAGTCCCCTCCTCAAAGAAATCAACACACCTAAAACTCTACCAAAAAAAAAAAAAAAAAATAATAATAATAATAATGTTTCCTACAGGGATGGTTGTAATGTCCTTCATATCATGTGACTAACTCCAGGATTGAGCTGATCTGAACAGAAACAGGCATGTGATCTAAAGGCAGGTTATTTTCAGTGGGTTGGCATCTTCTGAACTTTGCCCAGTAGGGATAGCAGTGATAAAGTAATAAGACTCTCATTTATAGAAAATTTGAGTATAAAACTGGGCTAGTCTGATTTTTGTTGCTATGACCAGAATACCTGACAATAACAACCTAGAAGAAAGGTATATTTAGACTCATGGTTTCAGAAGTCCATCATTAGCTCCATTGTTCTGGGCATGAGGCGAGGCAGAAAATCATGGTAGAAGGGCATGGTGGAGGAGAGCTGCTCAGTTCATGGCAGCGAGCAAGCAGAAAGAGAGACAGAGGGAGGGAGGAGGGGGCAAGAGAAAATATATAGTCTTCAAGAGCACACCCCTAGTGACCTCCCTCCCAAACCATGCCCCAATGCCTACAGTATCCTCCACCTCCCAGTAATCCATTCAGCTCTCAATGGATCAATCCACTGATGAGGTCAGAGTTCTCATGATACAACCACTTCCCCCAAAGCTCCAGGTCTGGATATTGTTGCAAGGGGGACCAATTATTTAACACATGAATTTTTGGAGGCTATTTCAGATCCAAAACCATAACAAAAACAAATAAAAAAATTAAGGAAGCAAGATTAAGAAAAATGATCCAGAGAGAGAAAGCAATAAAAAATAAAATAATTAAAACCCAGAAGTCATGCATGTTCCAAGTGAGCAGAAGCCATGAGTGCACAAAATGATGAGAGACTGGGAGAGTGGAGAGAATCCGATGTGCAGTAAAAGCACAGAGGACAATTAACCCTCACAATGCAATGGCTGAGTGTTAAAGCTCAGATCCCTGAATACCAGCTACTGAGCAGCCTAAAGAGATACTTCTGCTATAGTGATAATATATTTTGAACAAAAACTTCTACCTGTAAAATATGTTCTACTGTTTTTGTAACATTTCTGTTTTTTTCTTATCTTTTTCTCCTTGTGGAACATTTATATATAAATATATATATATATATATATATATATATATATATATATATATATATATATATATATGTCTGATTTTGTTCTGTTTCTTTTGTAGTAGACTGGATGAGTATTCAGCTAAATCTTCTCCCTACCCTACATCTCCATGAGAGAAATATACTTGTCTAACCTGCTGATGTTTGGATAGGGCAGGTGAATTTCCTCTTCCACTGAAATGAATGTGAAAGCGTTAGAGTGCTGGTTTCGTGTCTAGACATTAGGAAGAGCTTTCACTGTTGAGACCGAGTCACCTCTGTGAGGAGAAAAATGTGCCCTCAGTGGCTGATGATTCTCCAGTGTAGGATGCAATCCCCAAGGAAGGGATTACTGGAGCAATCCTAAACTTGATCCTCAGACTCAATCAGAGCCCCTGCTGATCCAAAGGGCATCATTGAAAAATAATTATTTATCGTAGAATATATTCAGATGTTCTGATTGCTACAAAGTGAAAACTGACATTGCAACATTTTAAAAAATTCTGTGTAACACTTCTTTAAGAAAAATAAGAAATTCAAAGAAGAACAAACTATGTCATGCACCTGTAGGTTTGTAGGAACATATTTTAGAGAAGAGAAAGGAAGAACAAAAGAAAAAAAGAGAAAGCAAGAAAGAAAGGGAGGGAGGGAGTAAAGAATCCACATATCCAGCATTTCTTGGGTCTCTCACAGTTCTTGATTTTCTTCTAATTGTCTTTGAGTCAAATCTCTGTCTTTTCCTATCTGACCATGACTGAACTGGCATATACTATTATTACTTTCATGTTATTACAAAGGGGTTTAATAATTAGAGAGGTGGGGTAGTTTAACTTAATCAAAGGAGTAAACTTAGAGCTAGTCCGGAGGAGCACGGAATCTGCCCAATATGTTTCCTTTTTTGGGGGGGTGAGTGTGGAGGGTGGGATTCCAAGGATTGAACTCAGGGGCAAATATGGTCACCAGAGTAAGAGCCAAGAGTCCCTTATTTGTGACTTATTATGTTCTTTTGATTATTGATCTATTTGTATACCGACTCAGATCACTTAATGGTTTGAATCATCACGGTTTAGTCTTTGTTCAGCTCCACTGAAGTATGGGAGAAATAATTTATCTTGGGTAAGCATTTATGTTCATCTGTGAAATGGACAGAGGCATCAGTATCTCATGGTTGTGGATGACATAAAGTATCACAGGAGAGAAATATGATGTGACATACATGGGAGAAAATACCATACATTTTGTATTGTCTAATCTGTCTAATCTAAATGTCTAATCTGTCAAAATGTCTATCAAGCTTTCTTTATACATAGTGTGTGAACTGTAAGAATTCCGATTACACTGCAACCTATGAGAACATGTCATGAAAAAACAATCTGTCACATTCTTTGTTGTCTCATGAAATAAATGCTTAAAAGTAGGTATCAGGACAAAAGATGAGATCATTATGACATGCTTTGAGGCACTCCTCAGAGTTCTTTTAATGCCAATGCTGATGTCTGCTTAGCATTTTTGGTTATCTCTGTGAGAGGTGGCCACCCTTCCTGTGAGGGTTACCCCAAGTAAGTGAGCATTTAGGATTTTTTTTTTTTTCTTTCTTTTTTTCAGTACTGGGGATTGAACCCAGGGCCTTGTGCTTGTGAAGCAAACACTCTACCGACTGAGCTATATCCCCAGCTCTCAGGATTTTTTAAAATCCAAAGTCTCTTAGGTTGATAATATATTTTTGCTCATTTCTTATAGGTCAGTTCCCCACAAGCCTCTCAGAGGTTAGTATGAAGAATTTTTTAGGGAGTGCTTTCTCACTTACCCACAAATTTATCCAAGGATTAGGCAGGAGAAGAAGTTGTGTTGTAATGCCAAATTAGAAAAGCCCTAATCTATCATGCTGAAAGCTTGGGAGCAGAGGCAGCTCTGTGGGATTATCCTAAAGGTATAATTAGGGGTAAAGGAGCAATGACTCAATCCACTGTGTCCCATTACTGGATGTGGGATGATCTCAGGAAGAAGACCTAACTTCATGAAGATGTCACACGTTTAGGCAAGTTAGCTTACTTGGGCACAGAGCAATCTTCAAAGGGCACCAGGCTACAAGCCATCCTTAGCAACACTATCTTCATGTGATGAAATAGTGCCTCTCTGATAAGGGAAGGATCAGAGTTCCCACTGCATTTCCCGAATATTTTCAGATCTGTGTCACCAGAAGTGTGTTCTTGAATATACAAATGGCAGAGGTAAAGCTCGGTCTTAAACAAGGAATCGTGCATCAAGGTTTAATATTTGCAGACTCACCAGCATCAGGGCTAGAAAAGTATTTACATCTTAGAATGTCAAAGAATTTCAGTTAGTTAATTATGCTGCAGGTGGGCAGATGTATCTAGGAGTAGATATTTGCAGATGCAAATTGTGAATTTTGCATGTGTAAAGGTAAATAGCTAAAATGATTATTAAAGCACAGTGAAAAAATAAAATAATATATAAAATGCAAATGTGAAGTGATAAACACAAGGAGGCACTTTGCTTGTGATCTTTGACCTCTGCTAGTGGAATGTCTCTGTGCTTCCCTCCTTGCTCTGTTATTTGCCATAATGAGACAGTTTCAGAGTGCAGCCTCCAGGCCCTGCAAACTACATTCACTTACTCAGGTCTCAAGGTTAACATTTTATAAATTACCACTTCAAAGCAGGAGTCACCATCTATATGCAACAGGACCGAGGTGAGTGTCATGTGATATCAACCCTACCATTTTCTTATTGTCCCATTTCAGATTTTATTAAACAAGTTTGATTTTCTTCTTAGGGTCGAGGGCTTTATTAAAGAAGAAAAATGAATTCTCCAAAACTAATATTTTTGTTCTTTCTTTTATCTGTCCCCTAATCTTCTTTGGCTATTTATAACTAAATACATTGGTCCTGATACATTTCATTCAACTTCATTATATCCATTTTCCATGCAACCTTTTCATTTTAAGACAATCTTTTTTTTTAATCATGGTGCTACACATTTCTATAGGAGAGATCAACCTATTCATTTCCTATTTCCTTCCACTTTTCTATTCCCATTAAATTTCTTTGCCTTCTTGCCTTCCATTTAATTCATTCACTCATTCATTCATCTATCCATTCATTAGAAAAGTGTTGCATGCATTCTTTTCCCAAGTAAAAGGCTGACATTAGAAGCATAAAAAAGAATGAAGTCTGACTACCTTCTCTAGTTTAGTGGTAAT
This sequence comes from Sciurus vulgaris, assembly GCF_902686455.1. Taxonomy (NCBI): domain Eukaryota; kingdom Metazoa; phylum Chordata; class Mammalia; order Rodentia; family Sciuridae; genus Sciurus; species Sciurus vulgaris. The sequence continues at coordinate 22,881,306 of NC_136478.1, read as the reverse complement.
CAGACTCTTTATAAATTTAGAAGTTATCTACCTGGGTTTTGGAGTTTAGGAAGGAACGTGTGTGGTGGATGACTGAACATGTGTATTCCAGCAGAGGGGGAGCTGTATAAAAAAAATTCATGGCATTGAAAATATGCCCATTTGGGGGAATTGTAAAGGCTCACTGTTCATCAGCATAGAGTGTAATGGAGGGAGGGGGATCGGATGAAGAAGTAGGCAGATCTCAGGTCTTGGCATCTTTACCAAAGCAAACCCTACTCGCCATGAGGGCCCATTTGAATGCATGGAGCTGTCAGTCGGTGTCAACATCTGTTCTCTATGTTATCTTATGACACTTCTGTAAATTTTATAGAAAATTAGAATACTGTGATCAGACTGAATTGTGTGTGTGTGTGTGTGTGTGTGTGATGTGTTTCCTAAATCTGCAAAGAGAGGTAGATCCGAAGAAAAGAGTCTATTTCCTCATTTTATTAATTTAATGAAAGACTCAGTTAAAAAAACGTAAATACCTGATATCTGAATTAAAGGGTAGATTCGAAATTTGGAATAGATATGAGGCAACAGGATCAACAAGAAGAGTATTGATCTGTAGAAGTTCTTACTGCATTTTAAAATGCTATTTAAAGTGAATTTTTTCATAAGGTTTAATGTTAGGTACATAGAAAAAAGGCTGGGCCTTTTAAAGGCATCTGGAACTGGAATATCATGCAGTGATTAGCCTTCTTATTCAAAGCTGCTGGCACAACTATAATTCAAAACACCAGATATGGTATTCCAAGTAGTCTTAAATTACATTCAATATCAGTATCAGTTTTCTGAAGGACTTAAAGCCAGAATAGACACTGTTGAGATATATATTTCCACAGATTCTTGAAATTGTCCATTGATGGACTCAGCACATCGCTGTTCTCAATGAGATTCTGTCTTACCCGATGCTGTCACTCGATACAAATGTTAAGTAGAAATCCTTCTTAGGGAGAAAGGAATGAATGCTTTCTCTTTTGTTAAATTGACTTTTCCAATGGTAAAAGCCAAAGGCAGTGACTCATACCCTGTATCAAACACCAGAAATCCACTAAAGAGGGAAGTTAAAGATTTTCAGATCAGTATATTAGAAGACCTATACTGAAAAAATATTGAATTCATGAATCTAATCTCAAGACAAAGTTGAAACAGAGTTAAACTATGAATTGGTCGACCGTTAACTACAGATTAGAAACATTGAAGTTCATAAAGGAAAATTACTTGCTTGAGCTCACAAGGCTCATTACCAGAACTCCATGCTATTTTTGTGTTTCTGGTTTGTGTGTGTGTGTGTGTGTGTGCGCGCACACATGCGCATGTGAGTGTGTGTGTGTGTGAGACATAGGCCCATCACGTATTATTCTGTTTCCAGTTATGAACTTGTGTGAATTTCTGGAAAAATAAATTCTCAAAAAATCTGATTTTTTTTTTTTAATACAGAACCATCCTGAGATAGAATTGCAGATTTTATTGAAAAAGGCATATCTTGACCCCAAAACTGTGGGGAATATTCACTATTCTAGTGGACAAAAGCTAAGAATGTGCTCCCCAAAACTCTATCAAACAGAAAGTTAGTTTCAACCCCTCTTCCCTCCTTCCTTTCTTCCTTCCTTTCTTTTTCTTTCTTTCTTCCTTCTGTTTTTTGTGGGTTTTTTTTTTTTTTTTTTTTTTTTTTTATACCAGGGATTGAACTCAGGGGCACTTGACCATTGAGCCACATCCCTAGCCTATATTCTTACCCACAGAATTTTCACATAGCAAATTGACTTGACTGACAGAATGTGGAGGCAACATAATAGAGGATTCTACAAGGAACACAGATTGGGCCTGACCTGGGAGGGAGGGCAGGCTTGCTAGAGGAGAGAATGCCTAGATAACCAAGGCAAGGACTGTTAGCAGAGAGATTTGTGCAAGGATGTAGACAGGCAGAATGCACCGAGTTTCAAAAATTAAGCAGTGATCCTTATGGAAAGAGTGTATTTTGTGGGCTATTCAGGGGAGTTTAACAGTAAATGAGATGAAAGGTGGGTAGGGGCTGGAATATGAAGAGCTACATGATTTCAATTTTATTCCACCATGAAAGTTATTGAATAGCATTAAACAGGTGTGTTGCACCTGCTGATGTTTTAGGGTGATCATTCCCATAGCAGTGTGGAAAGGAGAGTAGAGGCATGAGAATGAAAATAGTCATTATAAATAATCACCACCCAGCAGGGTTTGTCAGCTTCACTTGTAGGGGATGGGGTGGGGATCTGCTGAATGTCGCCAGTCAGTCCAGATCCACTTAAGGAATCCCTAAGCCACAGCATGTCCTGATAGCCTGAGAGCTGTGGCAAATTATTTTGGCCAGAACTGTGGTGCCACAGTACATTTATTTTGCATTTTTAGATATTCCCGGGAGACTGGCTTAACAAGAGGGAAATCTGACTCAACACAAAATATACTGTCAAATTTATTTTTTCCTTGGGTTTACAAGAAATTGAGTAAATTGAGTTAGTAAGCAACATGCCATATATTGCAATTTGAATTTGAACAGAAAACGAATTTTTTTAAGTTACTTATCCCTGCAATGGAATGTATCAAATTTCAAATAACAAATAATATTTTGTTCCAGTTTCTCTCCTTGGCAATGTTGTGGTCTATATATTTTCCATCCCTATAATTAGTCTTTCATCTTAAACAGTGCAGTAATTCATTGCATGACATTCAGTCAGAAATTTTGTTGTTGTTGATAAGGCAAAGCTTATCATAAGGAAAAAGGGGGGAAAGTCTAATTTGCTGGAAGAGGACAGAATATAAAAATAACATTATCCATTCAGTTGGATTGAAATCTTGGCAGCTGCTCTTCAAAAACGTTGCTGACATGGTTTATATTATATTAAAATTCAGAATTACTGCGTTTTCATCAGTTTCTCTGTCTGCAGCTGGCATATCATGCTGTCAGCATCTTGGGATTTACCAACCTCAGTACATCGTAAGAATGTTCCTTTAAATGGACATTTTTATAAGCATGTTGGTTAATTGATATGCTATGGTATTAGAAAGTGTAAACATATGTTAGGAAAGTCATAATGTTTCAAAGAGTAAATGGAATACATGAGCTGAGTTTTCTTAGCTAAATTTTCATTATGATTTGCTCGAAAGCAAAATAGTTCCTCTGGGATGATTTGTAACCTACCTTCTAATTTTCAATGTCATTGATTATTCAAGGAGGAAAATTGTTAAAATATTCAAGGACAGGTGCATTTAAAAAGCTGAATTATTTTAAAAGGGGTGTAAAGAATTTTTGATGCTCAGAAAAAAATGATATCAAATAAAAACATTTGCAGCCTACAATATGATAATAAATGGTGTCATTTAATGAAATCACTAGTCTCATATATCAAATGCATTAACTGCTACTAATAATGCAGTAAACAGTTGGAGAATGTTAGATTTTATTGTATTGTTAGCATATTTTTTTTTCTGAAAATAGTTCTTTGCAAACTATAATCAAGTCTAAAAACTCCACAATTTCATAAGACTTTCGATAATGTTAAAATATGTATGCTTACATGTGGATCCTGCAGATATTTATAAGCACTTATGTGGTTATGATGATAAAACTAAATTAACATATTCATATTGAATTTAGAGGATTCTTTAAAAATTATATTTGAGGTTAAATAAAGCTGAATTTCTTTGTAGATTGAAACTGCTTGAAGGAACTTTGATTGTACCTGAAGAGCATAGCAGATGAATTTTTAGATTTCAAAATAATAGTTTTGACTTTTCATCCTGTCCATTTAGAGTGAACATAGGAATGATCTAGAAACACTGATGAACTGCAGACTGTGTCCTGGGAAAGGGAGGCCCAGATCGAACATATCCAGCATGCCCTGAACCAGGATTCCAAGAGGAAAACATCCAATGCAGCTAAGCAGCCTGCACACTGGTGCCAAAGAAGCTGCCTTCTGTTTTACACACACACACACACACACACACACACACACACACACACACACACACAATCACCCATTATTGTCCCTCTTTGCACAGTTGCCTAAGGGTGTTATATATTAAATTGGCTTCTTTATTTATTAAATAAACTAGAAACTGTCTAATTTCTTATTATGACTTCAGAAAAAAATCCATTAATATTTCTACCTCCAGTGAGCAAAGCTAGAGATGAACTGGAAAAGCCAGGTATGCAATTCCAATAGCTCAAAGTTCATTTTCAGTATGAATACAAATAGTCTTTTGGAATCAAGATGTTGATTGAAACTTGGCTAAGGCTGAGATATTTTTTTCCACCCTCAGTGAGACTATAATAATTGCATTTCAATAGATTTGGTTTCATTAATTTATAATTATTGCTTTCTTTAGTGAGAAAATATGAATGTGCAAGTTTTGACCAAAGTACGATCTCAAGAGGAAAATTAGAACCTTGGTGATCAATAACAGCAGGCATTCCGAATCTCTCCTAGGTTTTCATTAGCTGGAAGCAGAGCACATTTAAAGGAATGCTAACAAGTATTGATGTTTAAATTTGATTTATCAATGCTATTTAAACGTATATCTGCACTGTGCCGAGTTTATTTTTCTACATTAAAGATTATTCAGTGATATCTCCCAGGTTAAGACAACTTCTAAACAAGATAAAGTACCCTGTGAATTAATTTATTTCAGAGAAACAAGAAAACGTAATTTGTGTCTTCTTTTCATTAAATTATCTGTTAGTATATTGATTTAACAGGAACCCAAAACTTATTCAGCTAAGGAAACTAAACACAGATAGAACATTCTGTCATTTGGGTGACTCCTTTCCTCTGAGGAAAGTGTGTGTGTGTGTGTGTGTGTGTGTGTGTGTGTGTGTGTGTTGTATGTTTGTGTGCATTTCTCAGTGTGTTCATAGTACTACAGGTACTGTTTTATAAAAGGAAAACACTATTATTCCTTTCAATAACAGACCAAAGGAACATAATCAGTTAATAGTTTCTACCTCCCTCTATTCATTTTGATTGTGTTCTACATAAACAATAAAATTATTGCAATTATTGTGATTATGTCATCAAATCAAATAGCAAGGACTGACTAACCATTTGCAAGACAAATATGTACAAACACCCTAAGGGACCAGCTGAGTCCCCCAAATAACTGCAATTTTTTTCCAATCCTTTTAATCAACAGCTAAATCAGAAGTAAAGGAATTTTTAAAAGCTGAGATAAGCAATATATTTTGTAAGAACTCTTTCATCTGTATAGTATGTTGTGTGTGTCTGTGTGTGTGTGTGTGTGTGTGTGTGTGTGTGTGTATAAAGACATTATTCATCTGTAAATTTTATCGGTGCCAAAAAGATGTAAATTAGTATTTACTCAGGAAATGTTTAGGCTTGTGAACCTGAATAGGTGAACGGTTATTAAATTTGGTCTCTTAAGAGCACTTCCATCCTGATGATAACACAGAGACTGAGCCTGTATAAGCTATCATTACATGTTGAAAAACCAGCCTCTGTAATTAACATACAAGATTATACATAGGGTTCCAGTTACAGTAATATCCAATTTTCCATAGTATACACACCAGGCAGCTTTGCTGAATATTAGATTTTAATGAGATTTATGACCTTATTCATAATTTTTTCCTTAAGTTGGGAAAGTTTTGGTTAAAGTTCAAAGCAATGTCTTGAAGCATGAAAATAAAAACCTATGTGAAATTTTTCTTGGAGACATTTTAGACATTCTGGATTTAACATGACAGAATTTTGTGTTGACAATAAAGAAATATTTCATGCTTGTCCTTTGCTTTAAAGATGAATATTTATGACTCTTTTTTCTTTCATTGTTTATGTGGCAGTTTGAATTCATGGCATGATCTAGTCCAGCAAGTGTCAAACTCCCAAGTGAAGTCACCTGGGGATCCTGTGAAATTCCAGATTCTCCTACAGTAGGTCTGGGATGGGCCCTGCCAATTCGAGTTCCTGAAAAAAGACACTGATATTGCTCATTCCAAGACCACACTAGTAGTAGCAAGGGTCAAACAACTTTTCCTCTTCATTGTTTTCCATGAAAACTCAAAGAGATATAAAATGCTTTCCTAAGTGATCCTTAATGGGGGCTGATTATTAGAATCACCTCATGACATTTAAACCACTAGACACCCAGGCCCCACCACAGACCAATAAAACCAGACTCCCTGGGGACATGAATGATTTTTACAGCTTCTCTGATACAGTGAAGGTCAAGGAACATTGCTAGGTCATACAGTCAATTAGTACAAGGGCTGAGTTGAGTGTCAGGCTGACTAATTGGCAGACTAATGGATTGATTCATGATTGATTTTTGCTTATACTTTGTGGAGGTATGTTCCATTCCTATATATATGCAGAGTTCTCTCATTATTCAGTTTTCAGAATAAATGCTATCTTTCAGGAAAACCTTCCCCAAACAAGATATCTAAAGCAGGTCTTCTTCCCTTGTCAGGCCATTATGTCATTCTGATTTTTTTTTTTCAAATTTATTGCCACTAGCTGAAACTATAGTACTTATTTTTGTTATGTTACTCATTAGAACGCAACTGTCACGAGAGCTGAGATTGTGTCCCATTCACCTCCATTTTGCATTTAAAATTCTCCAAGTCTGTGTTTGTTATGAAAATTAAGTTTAAAGAGAAGTAATATAGCTTAGAAGTTACAAGTATGGGATTTGAATTAGGGTAGATAGATTATGTTTCTTTGGACATTTTATTATTTTCCAGTTAGCTTTATTTTTCACGTATGTAAATAGGTAGGTGCATATACCTCATAGAGTTTTTGTGATATTAAATGAGATCATTTGTATATAATGCTTAACCAAATACTTAACAAATGCAAAACATCCAGAAAATAGCACCATTGTAACCTAATTTAATGACATCATAATTGCTGGAAATTTGTGTTAGTCAGATTTCCTTCCCCATGACAAAATACCTGAGATAATCAACTTAGAGAGAGGAAAGGTTTATTTTGACTCATGGTTTCAGAGGTTTCTGTCTAAGGTCACTTTGCCCTGTTGCTTTGGGCCTGTGGTGATACAGTACATCATTGAAGGAGCATGTGGCAGAGGAGCCCTGATCATCTCATGGCAGCAGGAAAGCAAAGAGAGAGACAGGAGTGTCTGAGGTACCAACATTTCCTTCAAGTGCATTCACCCTCTGACCTAACTGCCTTCCATTAGGCCCCACCTCCTAAAAGTTCCATCACCTCCCAATAGTGCCACAAGCGGGGAAAAAAACCTTCAACACATGGGCCAATGGAGGACACAAACCACAAACCATACCAGATTTATCAGATTTGGAAATTGTTATTTCCATTTTACAAGTGGGGAAACAGATCTATTAAAAAAGAGATCATTTTTCCCAGATCACAAATATAATTTTTGGGAAAACTGGACCAGCACCCAAAAGCTCACATGTGCAGGGCTCTTTGCAAGAACTTTTCCCATGTTGTGTCTGGTTATAACCCGAATAAGATCAGGCAATTACCTTTACTCTACTAGTCTATGGCTCTTTGAACTATTCCGCTTACCTGATTGACAGCACAAGATGAAGTTCTTCTCCGGGTACAATAAGCAGTGGATCCCCCAAGTGATGTACATTTCTAATACTTAGTGGTGAAACCAGGGGTGGAATGTGCCATCAAAAGTGTCAGCTACACTGCGGGGGAACACAAGTACATGTAATCCCTAGGAGGCTGCGAGAAGGACTGCAAGTTCAAAGCTAGCCTGGACAACTTAGGGAGACCCTGTATCAAAGCAAAATCAAAAGGGGTGGAGAGGTAACTCAGTAGTAGACAGTTACCTAGCATGGGTGAGGCTCTGGGTTCAAAACCCAGTACTATTTAAAAATAGCAGTAATAAGTGTGTGCTAATGGGTATCCAGCTCCTGCCACGTATAAAGTAAGTACTCATTAATTCTCACTAAACCCCTATGATGTAAGTCCTGTCACTCCCAAATTATATTTGGAGATATTAGATGTCAGATAAGAGAGGAATCAGCCAGGCTAGCATGGGTAGTAAGAACAGAGGTAGAATTGGAATTCACAGCTGTCAGTCATACAAATAAAGTATGGGGTCAGGGTGGAATCATCACAGCTCATGGAAAGCAAAGTCTATTGTGTGAGGTGGCAAGCACACCAGAATCACCTAGTTTTCAAGTCATTGCTTTGTTGTTCTCTCACTTTCTGTGGAGAACCTCACCACAGAGTGTAAACTTCATCATATATGAGTCTCTCAAGCAGAGAGTAAGCAGGGCCGGTAGAGGAGTTGAAATTCATTCAACATTGTATTTGTGTGTGTGTGTGTGTGTGTGTGTGTGTGTGTTCTGAGTTCACAATGAAATGTCAACTTCATAGAGAATGTAAGAGATACAGTTTTATGGCTCAGGGAACTCAAATCAATGAATACGACTTTATTTTTAAGCAACAGGTGTAAATATGAACAAGTTGGTGCTATAACAGAGGTAGAAATGGAGTGAAGCAGGAATGTCCAATGACTAGAAGTTGTTTTGGAAGGTCTCACAGAGGAAATAACTTTCTAGTTGCATCTTAATTTTGGAGTTGGGAGAATTCATTTGAAGGGTGTCACAAGTAAAATTGTGGAATACAGGAGTCTGATGTGTTTGGGACAAGGTAAGACATAGTCCATGGCCGCAACATAGGGAGCATTCTTGGGGCTGGCGGATAAAGAAAAATGTACACTTTCATTGATTCATACTTTTTTATTAACATGCTTTCTTTTCAGGTTAAAAACAATTCCCACTGCAAATCTGTAAGTGAGATGCTGTCTCCCCTTTGTGCCTCCCACTGAATAGCAGGGAGGCACCACAGGAAACACACTGTGAATTCTACAAGCATAGGTTAAAGTTACTCCACAGTTAGAGCTGCTAATATGGCAGCATTTTAGTACGTCTTAAAAGATTTTTTTTTAAATTTATTTTTCATATGTAAGGGATTGACATTTCCCGTTTTTCTTTGCTTTCTGCTTGCTACCCTGTCAGTATTTACCAAGCTCGCTTACAGGTTTGAAGAGTCAGTTTACATATAGCCAAGAAAGAATACAAAGTGTTGGAAAATTCCTGACTGTGAAAAATTATAAATCCCACCTTTACCTAGAAGTTGGGAAAGTCTGCATCTTGTGAAGGACTAAGAGTCCCACTGTACCCAAAGAAGTCACATCATGTGTACCTCTGCCCCAGGACTCTCCTTGACTCACCCCTTTCCAGAGATTAGTGCACTGTACCAAAAAACAAAAAGACAAACAAAAAAATCCATTCTCACCTATGAATTCTGCACTGAGTCCCACAACCAAATTATAGGAATTTGGATTTCCTGCTGTGAGCTACATTTTTCTTTCTAACCTGAAATAATTTGCTTTGTTATATCAGAAAATTGAGCTTTCAATCATGCGTTTCCCAGATTTTTTTTTACTGGGTGAATTCAAGAAGGTTGATTAACCACTCTGGACTGTGATTTTATTATCTACCCCAAATTAGAGTATTGTTATATTTCTTGCAAGATTTTTATGAAGACTAGTCGATATATGTGAAGTGTCTAATGCAGTACAAGTCAAAGAATAGGGGACTCAATTAATGGTAATTAGAGTGGGAATATATTGATAATGAGAAGGAGGAAGGAGCTAGGGAGATGAAGGAAGAGAAAGGAGGTGGACGAAAGAGAAACATGTCTCCAAAGTAGTACTATGAGATAAACTCATGCTTTGGTTTAGCATTGCATAGACTGGAATTCTGTGTAAGTTTCAGATTGTGGTTTAGCCCCTGGGGATCTTGGCCTGAGAACCAGATTATGGCACATTCTCCTCTCTAGCTCCTGGCAACAATCCAATGACTCAGATCCCAATTCTTGGCCCACCAAAACTAATTGGAGCACATATCCTGTCTTCTCAAAAGCTTTGGAAAAGCAAAAATCACTTATCAAGCCACATTCCTTTATTAGGTGTTATTCTAGTTGATCCTACATTGAAATGAATTATCTAATTATTACAACAATTTTTTTTTTTTTTCATTCCCAACGAACGAAAAAAGCAGATTCTTTACTGTGCAATCCATTCCAGGGAACTCAGCATCCCTTCGTTTTATTGACTTTTGCCTTTCTTTTTTGGTAAATTGCCTGTTCATAACATTCTACACCCTTTTGTTGGGTGGGGAATATTCTGAGGGATATTTCTTTTAAAACCTTTTAATATATATGTACACACACATGTGTATATGTGTGTTATTAACTCTATGGTGTTTTTATTTATTTATTTAATTATATGTAGACTAGAGGTGGAAGAAGATTAGGAACTTTCTAGAAATCACAGATTTGATAAGTAGGGTGGTGTGATGAATCTACAAAGGGAAGTTCAAGACCATGGACAGTACCTAAATGCACAGACTTGAGAGGTTCCTTGCAATCATTGGTCAGTCTGATTCTTTTAACATTTTTTAGAAATTTATTTTTAACTGATATATAAAAACATAAAATTGTGCATATTAATGGATGTGCTATTTAATGGGATGTGATATTTCTAGGTATACGTTGCCTAAAGTTTAAATCAGGTAAAACATACTTATCTCCCCATTTTTCATTTCTTTATGGTGAAAACCTTCAAAATTCTTTCCTTTAGGTTTTCGAAATGTAAAGTATGTTACTATAATCTATAGTCACTCAACATGACCCACTAATCAACCTTTCCCAATTTCTGTGTCCCCCACAGCCTGATCTTAATGCACACTATTCACCCATTCATAATTATTTAAACATTTTTGAGAAGACAAGTCATCCCTCTTAAAATAAAGAAAGAATAAAATGGTCATTTAGCTAAGAAACATTCATATGAACACAATATGATTTAATAAAATCCCCACAATAGTTTGAAGTATGCCTCTGTTAATAACTGAGAGTCAGTTAAACAGAGTAGTGTTCTCTGTGGTTCTATTAGTGTTGGGAATGGGGAAATGAGGTGACAATGACGACTTTGCTCAAATGCCAATCAAATTTATGAAGTTTGTTTGAAATTGTCCTATGTGCTTTTATTTTTAATTTTACTTATTTCACTCTTCATTTTTGAAATGTTTTCATTCTAGATATTTTGGAAAGCAGATAAAATATAAATATAATAATACTTATAATATCACAACCCAGGGGTGTTCACCATAAACCTTGTTTACATTTTGGATGCATTTTTTCTTTTTGTTTTAAGCAAGCAAAGTACAATTCATAAACACCAGCTGCAATAAACAGAAAGCCATAAAACTATTGAAGACTCCCTATATTTTCATGGCCACAGCTAATGGGGCAGGCTTGGTGGGAGAATAGGGAATAGATTATCCAATACAGCACACCATCTAGCCTAAACAGCTCTGTTTATTGTTCCCTCTCTGATCACTTCAACTGTTATGGAAATGTCTGTGCCCCAAAGCTACATTTCACTATATTACATAATTGTCTGTCTGCTGAAGGAGCTGTCCTTTTCCAGCAGTCCAAACCCACAATATACAGAGCTTAGATTGATGGGTGGATTTAGGGAGTCCCCAGGGCGATCTAAGCTGGCATGATGAGAATTAATATCCCACAAGAGTGGAAAAGCATTTAGAGATGATGCATCTAGAAACCGTTTGGTGACACAATCCATCCGTAAGCCAACAGTGAAGAAAAAGATCTCAAATCAGTGGAGACCATGTGAAATAGCTGCTTGACACTGAGGCAGGAGTGGGGTGCAGATTCCACTCAGCAAGAAGACACCTGCCAAATTACCATTATCCCTTTTGTTTTGAAAACCATAAGTTCTTAGAAAACAAAACCTATTCACCTTTCCTAGACACTGAGTCACAGACACTACCTCACAAAGGTATTTATTTGTTCAGGTAGAAGAAATCATTTTCTGACCTCCTTAGGAAGCATATTATAAAGGAAGACACTAGCCTTGTGTAATTGTCTGTAGGTTGAGCTCTAAGCCACTGTCCCTGGCTTTTACCTCACCCTCTACTTTATTTTTTTTTCTCCTGAGGTTTGATTCAGAGGCTGACATCACTCCAACCCACAGCATTGTGACCAGATAGCATTCTTCCAAAGTTTTTTCATCTTTTCAGTAAAATGGTGCTAGGATTCTTCCGTTGCATGAACCTACATTGAGGTAGTATGTGAGAGACACAGAAAGACAGAGGCTGCTTGTTCTTCTGACTACAGGACAAATGTAATAACACACTGTTAACAGTCTCAAATTCTTGATTAAAGTAGGAAAAAAAAAACCAAAGTAAACATGTCTCTACACACTAGTTATTATTTATGAGGTTATTATTTATAGCCAGCTATGGTGGTGTAACTCCAGAGACTCGGAAGGCTGTCCCAAGTTCAAAGCTAGCCTCAGCAAATTATCAAGACCCTGTTCACAAAAATTTTAAAAGTAAATAAATAAAGGACTGGGGATGTGGCACAATGGTAAAGTGTCCCTGCATTCAACCTCCAGTACCTCCCTTGAAATTATTTTTATTATTTATTATTCATGAGATAAGACCCCAGACGAAAAAGAGAAGTTGACAGCCAAGGAAGAATCACGTAGAACTTTGAGTGATGATCTTCCTAGGAATATGGCACTACCTTCTTCTGTTTCAAACTGAGTGTTCACTTCTAGGGCTGGTTTTCCTTGACCTGAAGATTATTCTCATCTTTCCATTTTAGAGGAGATAATAGAACTTTGAGATTCTTCTTAAGTGTATGGTACAGGTAGGAAGCTGGGTTGAAAGTTGTGGGAGGTTGTTGCTGTTGTTTTCAGGAAGGCGAAGTTTTGTTCAAGGTAGTCAGGGGCTATTGAGAAAGTGTGTAGAAGATGGAAAGTGTCATAGATGCATACAACCAATAGGATATAAAGAAACAATTGAATTAAAAGAGAGAGAAAGAGAGAGAGAGAGAACACAGAGAGGAGAGAGAAAAAGGCAAGGTAAGAAGGAATAATATAATTAATGTAAAGAGGCCAAAATAGTTTTTAATTTGTATTAATTGTGTGTAACAAAGTCCTATAGTATACACAACCCAAAAAAGAATGTGCAAAGCAAGGGGTTGTAGGTTATGATTTAAATATTTTGATATAAATTTTATATTTTTTGGTACCAGGGATTGAACTATTCAGGGGTACTCAATCCCTGATCCACATCCCCAACACTACTTTGTATTTTATTTAGAGACAAGGTCTCACTGAGTTGCTCAGACCCTTGCCATCACTGAGGATGGGTTTGAACTCACAATCCTCCTGCCTCAGCCTCCCCAGCTCCAAGAATTATAGGTGTGGGCCATTGGGCCTCACACTAATTAATTAATTAATTAATTAATTTACTTATTTTATTGTTTTTATTCTAAACAAATGTGATGTATGTTGTTTCTGTTTGTACATGGAGTAAAGGCATACCATTTGTGTAATCATCCATTTACATAGGGTAATGTTGTTTCATAAATTCTGTTATTTTTTCTCTTCCCCTCTACCCCTCCCACCCACCTTTTCCCTCTATACAGTCCTTTCTTCCACCATTCTTGTCCCCTCCCTAACCCTAACCCTAACCCTAAACCTAACACTAAGCCCTCCCACCCCCCATTATGTATCATCATCCACTTATCAGCGAGATCATTCGTCCTTTGGTTTTTTGAGACTGGCTTAGCTCACTTAGCATGATATTCTCCAATTTCATCCATTTGCTACAAATACCATAATTTTATCATTCTTTATGGCACAGTAATATTCCATTGTATATATATGCCAAAGTTTCTTTATCCATTCATCAATTGAAGGACATCTAGGTGGGTTCCACAATCTGGATATTGTGAATTGAGCAGCTATGAACATTGATGTGGCTGTATCTCTGAGTATGCTGATTTTAAGTCCTTTGGGTATAGGCTGAGGAGTGGGATAGCTGGGTCAAATGGTGGTTCCATTCCAAGCTTTCTGAGGAATCTCCATACTGCTTTCCAGAGTGGTTGCACTAATTTGCAACCCCACCAGCAATGGATGAGTGTACCTTTTTCCCCACATCCTTGTCAACAACTATTGTTGCTTGTGTTCTTGATAATCACCATTCTAATTGGGATGAGATGGAATCCTAGGGTAGTTTTGATTTGCATTTCTCTTATTACTAGAGATGTTGAACATTTTTTCATACATCTGTTGATTGCTTGTACATCTTCTTCTGTGAAGTGTCTGTTCATTTCCTCAGCCCATTTGTTGACTGGATTATTTGTATTCTTGGTGTAGAGATTTTTGAGTTCTTTATATATTCTGGAAATTAGTGCTCTATCTGAAGTATGAGTGGCAAAGATATTCTCCCACTCTGTATGCTCTCTCTTCACATTACTGATAGTTTCCTTTGCTGAGAGAAAGCTTTTTAGTTTGAATGTATCCCAGTTGTTGATTCTTGCTTTTACTTCTTGTGCTATGGGAGTCCTGTTAAGGAAGTCTGATCCTAAGCCAACATGTTGAAGATTTGGACCTACTTTTCCTTCTATAAGATGAAGGGTCTCTGGTCTGATTTCGAGGTACTTGATCCATTGTGAGTTGAGTTTTGTGCAAGGTGAGAGATAGGAGTTTAATTTCATTCTGTTGCATATGGATTTCCAGTTTTCCCAGCACCATTTGTTGAAGAGGCTATCTTTTCTCTATTGCATATTTTTGGTCCCTTTGTCTAGTGTGAAAAAATTTTCGTTATTTGGGTTTGTGTCCATGTCCTCTGTTCTGTACCATTGATCTACCTATCTATCTTTGTACCAATACCATGCCATTTTTGTTACTATTGCTTTGTAGTAGAGTTGAAGATCTGGTAGTGTTATATCCCCTGCTTCGCTCTTTCTGATAAGGATGGCTTTAGCTATTCTGGGTTTCTTATTCTTCCAGATGAATTTAATGATTGCTTGTTCTATATCTGTAAGGTACGTCATTGGAATTTTAATTGGAATTGCATTGAATGTGTATAGCACTTTTGGTAGTATGGCCATTTTGACAGTATTAATTCTGTTTATCCAGGAACATGGGAGATATTTCCATCTTCTAAGATTTTCTTTAATTTCTTTCTTTTGTGTTCTGTAGTTCTCATTGTAGAGGTCTTTCACCTCTTTTGTGAGATTGATTCCCAAGTATTTTATTTTTTTGAGGCTATTGTGAATGGGATAGTTTTCTTAAATTCTCTTTCTGAAGATTCGTCACTAATGTGTAAAAATGCATTGGATTTATGAGCATTGATCTTGTAACCTGCTACTTTACTGAAATCACTTATGAGTTCTAAAAGTTTTCTGGTGGAATTTCTGGATGCCTCTAAATATATAGTCATGTCATCAGCGAACAGGGATAGTTTGAGTTCTTCTTTTCATTTTCTTATCCGTTTAATTTCTTTGTTTGTCTAATTGCTCTGGCTAGAGTTTCAAGGATGATGTTGAGTAGAAGTGGTGAAAGAGGGCATCCCTGCCTTGTTCCAGGGTTTAGGAAGAATGCTTTCAGTTTTTCACCATTTAGAATGATATTGGCCATGGGCTTAGCATAAATGGCCTTTACAATGTTAAGGAATGTTCCCACTATCCCTAATTTTTCTAGTGTTTTGAGCATGAAGGGATGCTATATTTTATCAAATGCTTTTTCTGCATCTATTGAAATAATCATGTGATTCTTAACTTTAAGTCTGTTGATATGGTGAATAACATTCATTGATTTCCAGATGTTCAATCAACCTTGCATCCCTGGGATAAAACCCACTTGATCGTGGTGCACTATCTTTTTAATATATTTTTGTATGCAATTTGCTAAAATTTTGTTGAGAATTTTTGCGTTGATGTTCATTAAGAATATTGGTCTGAAATTTTCTTTCCTTAATGTGTCTCTGTCTGATTTAGGTATCAGGGCTTTAGGTTACTGGCTTCGTAGAATGAGTTTGGGAGGGTTCCCTCCTCTTCTATTTCATGGAATACTTTGAGGTTATTGGAATGAGCTCTTCTTTAAAGGTTTTGTAGAACTCGCCTGAGAACCCATCTGGTCCTGGACTTTTCTTTGTTGGTAGGCTTTTGATGACCTCTTCTATTTCATTGCTTGAAATTGATTTATTTAAATGGTGTGTGTCCTGGTTCAGTTTAGGTAATTCATATGTCTCAAGAAACTTGTTGATGTCTTCGAGGTTTTCTGTTTTGTTGGAGTATAGATTTTCAAAATAGCTTCTAATTATGTTTTGTATTTCACTTGTGTCTGTAGTGATATTTTCTTGTTCATTCCGAATTTTAGTAATTTGAGTTTTCTCTCTCATTCTCTTTGTTAGTGTGGCTAAGGGTTTATCAATTTGGCTTATTTTCTCAAAGTACCACCTCTTTATTTTGTTAATTTTTTCCATTGTTTCTTTTGTTTCAATTTTGTTGATTTCAGATGTGATTTTAACTATTTCCTGTCTTCTCCTACTTTTGGTGTTGGTCTGCTCTTCTATTTTCTAGGGCTTTGAGCTGTAGTGTTAAGTTGTTTATTTGTTGTATTTTACTTCTTTTGTTAAATAGCTCCATGAAATAAATCTTCCTTTAAGTACTGCTTTCATAGTGTCCCAGAGATTTTGATATGATGTGTCTTTGACTCGCTTACTTCTAAGAATTTTTTTATTTCCCTCCTGATGTCTTCTGTTATCCATTCATCATATAATAGTGTATTATTTAATCTCCAGATATTGGAGAAGTTTCTGTTTTCTATTCTGTCATTTATTTCTAATTTCAATCCATTATGATATGATAGAGTACAAGGTAGTATCTCTATCTTCTTGTATTTGCTAACAGTACCTTTGTGGCATAAAACTTGGTCTATTTTAGAGAAGGAGCATGTGCTGCTGAGAAGAAAATATATTCGTTCTTTGTTGAATGTCATATTCTATATATGTCTGTTAAGTCTAAATTGTTGATTGTGTTATTGAGATCCATGGTTTCTTTATGCAATTTTTGTTTGGAAGATCGATCCAATGGTGAGAGAGGTGTGTTAAAATCGCCTAGTATTATTGTGTTGTGGTCCATTTGATTTCTGGAATTGAGAAGGATTTGTTTGACGTACATGGATGAGCCAATGTTCGGGGCATAGATATTTATGATTGTTATGTTTTGCTGATTTATGCTTCCCTTAAGCAGTATGTAATGTCCTTCTTTATCCCTTCTGACTAGTTTTGGCTTGAAGTCCACATTATCTGAAATGAGGATGGATACTCCAGCTTTTTTGCTGAGTCCGTGTGCATGGTATGTTTTTTCCCATCCTTTCACCTTTAGTCTATGGGTATCTCTTTCTATGAGATGAGTCTCTTGCAGGCAGCATATTGTTGGATTTTTCTTTTTAATCCAATCTGCCAGTCTATGTCTTTTGATTGATGAGTTCAGGCCATTAACATTCAGGGTTAATATTGTGATATGATTTGTATTCCCAGTCATTGGACTCATTTATTTATTTATTTATTTATTGGCATGATTTGGTTCCTCCTTTATTTGGCTAGTCCTTTAGGTTAGTTCCTCCCGTTGCTGATTTGCATCGTAGTTTATCATCCCTTCCTCATGGAATATTTTGCTGAGAATGTTCTGTAATGCCGGCTTTCTTTTTGTAAATTCCTTCAGCTTTTGTTTATCATGAAAGTTTTACTGGGTATAAGATTCTTGGTTGGTATCCGTTTTCTTTCAGGGCCTGGTAAATGTTGTTCCAGGCCCTTCTAGCTTTTAGGTTCTGGATTGAAAAATCTGCTGATATTCTTATTGGTTTCCCCCTGAATGTAATTTGATTTTTTTCTCTTGTGGCCTTTAAAATTCTGTCTTTATTTTGTATGTTAGGTATTTTCATAATAATGTGCCTTGGTGTGGGTCTGTTATAATTTTGTATATTTGGAGTCCTATAAGCCGGAGTCCTATAATTCTCTTGTACCTGGTTTTCCATTTCATTCTTCCAATTTGGGAAATTTTCTTATATTATTTCATTGAATAGATTGTTCATTCCTTTGGTTTGTTTCTCTAAGCCTTCCTCAATCCCAATAATTCTTAAATTTGGCCTTTTCATGATATCCCATAATTCTTGTCGATTCTGTTCATGATTTCTTACCATCTCCTCTGTTTGGTCAATTTTGTTTCAAGATTAAATATTTTGTCTTTAATGTCTGAGGTTCTGTCTTCCAGGTGTTCTGTCCTATTGGTTATGTTTTCTATGGAGTTTTTAACTTGGTTCATCATTTCCTTCATTTCAAGGATTTCTTTTTTTTTTTTTTTTCAGTATCTCTAATTCTTTATTGAAATGATCTCTTGCTTCCTGTATTTGCTCTTTTAACTGTTGATTGGTGCAATCATTTAATGCCTGTATTTGCTGTTTCATCTCCTCCTTCAATGCCTGCATTTGCTCTTTCATCTTCTTGTTTGCTTCCCTGATTGTTTTAATCATGTACATTCTGAACTCCCTTTCTGACATTTCTTCTTCTGTGCTGTCATTGGGTTTTATTGATATAGTATCTAGGTTTGTTTGGGACATTTTCTTCCCTTGTTTTCTCATATTGGTCAGATGTCAGTGGGACTCTGAGATATTGCAGATTTCCTCTATTTGCTTATAGTGTCCCTGTAGATTTCCAGTATATCACCTCCCAGCCTTGGGTAGCCTGAAATCTTGGAGGAACTTGATAATGCAGTGCTTCAGAAGAAGGTTGCCCCTAGCCTGCTACTGGGTCCAGGGCTGAGGGCTGATTCTGGGTGGAAATCCTGTCACTGGGTGGGCCTATTCCTAGAAGCTGGCTATAGACAGGACCTGCCCCCGCCTGAGGGAGCTGGGCTGCTTGGGGAAAGCCTCTCCCTGTCCTGTCTTGGTCCCAGAAGACGCCCCTGGGCAGGGTCTGCCACTGGGTCCGGGACTTGGGGTTGGCTCTGTGTGGAAAAGCTCTCAGTGGGCTGGCCTGCTCCAAGGAGCTGGCTATAGATCGTGCCTGCTGCTGGAGGGAGCAGAGTTGCTTGGGGAAGTCTCTTTCTGCCCTGCCCTACTCCCAGAAGCTGCCTGCGGGTGGGGGTCTGCCACTGGGTCTGGGGCTTGTGGTTTGCTCTGTGCTGAAAAACTCTCACTGGGCGGGCTTGCTCTGTGAATCTGGCTGTGGACTGCACCTGCTGCCAGAGGGAGAAGGGATGCTTGGGGAAGGCTCTCACTGCCCTGCCATGCTCTGAGAAGCTACCCACTGTCCGGGCCTGCCGCCCGGGCCGAGCTTCACCCTGTGAGAGAGACTCACCCCGCAGCTCTATGTTAGTCTGAGTCTCTCAATACCTCCCCTTCTTGAATCCTGAGTTCTAGAGTGAAGGGAGATGCAGTCACCCTCTAGTCTTCCATCTTGGATCCTGACATGATTTTTAAAGTTTCACACTGAGATAGAAATCAAGTTTACTTAAAGTTAAAATGTTCTTCCTGTAAATTTAGAATTAGAATCTGCCTTGTCTGGATATCAGATACTTAAGAGATCCACAAGTTGGAAGTAACTTGAGTAATAGTTCTTCTATTTTTGAAGAAAGTTGGTTGTTGATCAAACCTGGAGAAGTTAATGGAGTCTTGGGTGTGTGAAGGAGTGTGCTTTGGGGAATGAAAAATATCTGGATTCTAGATCTGCTGTATAGCTGTGGGGCTTTCTATAAATTTTCTGCAAAACAAAGATTGAGTCGTCACAAGTCTTTCTACCATCATCCAGGATTCTTGGAAATTCTTCTCTTGCCTTTGCCTCCCTCTTGCTTCTTTGTAAAGGGAGATCTCCTTTTCATTTTATGTCAGTAGACATCTAACAGTAAAGAGAGTGTCAGAAGAACCTTGACTTTGAGTATCAATGACCTTTATCCCGTGTCTCACCCAAGCCTGTTTTTCTGATTTACTCTTTACTTGGGGAAAAAAAAAAAGTATTCATGGCAGCTTTCTGTCCCATGCCAGGTGTGCATGGAGGAATTTCTCCACTATAGTTTTTGTAGCAGATGACTTTACCTTCTACACTGTAGCTTCCTCCAACGTGACTTGACTCAGGACTTAAGGAAAATCAATCAATCAATAAATAAAAATAAAAATTTTCACAAAAAAAAAGTGTAAAGTTCACATAGAAATGCAATCTGCATAAAAAATGCAGCCAGACCATGAATACTAACCTCCAGCCCTGAGGAGGTTGCAAGACTGCTCCTTCTAACTCTTTCTGGCTCTTTCTGGGTGAACTTGCTTTCTCTTGGGCCTCAAGATGCCATCTATAAATTTAGGAACTTGAACTATGTAATCTGTACAAGTATCTTCAGCTTTATGTATAGCTCTATGTATAAGAGTGATTCTCACTCTTGGTTTTGCCTTGTATTTTCCTAGATTTCATTGCATCTGATGTTTCACCACTCCACTCATTTGTTCTTCAACAAATCCATGTTTTCCCATATCTCTCCCTTCTCTTCCCCATTCAAAGAAAGAGAGATTGAAGGAAAAATTTATATTAACTAACCAGACATTAATTCCCTAGGTCAAGGAAGTCTTTAGTTTATACAGAATGACAGAACTAAAATTGTTTAATTATTTTAAAGGGAAAAACACAACATGAATAATGTATGTCTATCAGGCAGAAGATCAAAAAATATCAGATAATGTTCTGGAAGCATAATTGATAATTTGGTGGAGTATAAAGTTGAATATATTTTAATGCACATGCTGTTGGTTTGCACACCTCCATTAAATTTCTATTAAAAACTCACTTTGTGCCAGTGATTGGGTGGACATGTGTGTGTGTGTGTGTGTGTGTGTATGTGTGTGTGTTTCTGAATCTACATATAAATAAATGAAGGTACACAGTTTCAATTAGGTGGAGGTGCACTGGATCCCTTACCTTGATTGCAAATTGATAATCTATAACTGAATTTATTAGATTTCTTATATTCAATCATTATTTTTTTTTTCAGTTCACTTGATTTTGTGTATTCTATCTACCAGACATTATTCTAGGCAAGGGAGAATACAACAGTAAAAATGAAGAAAAAGGGAACAGAATAATCCAAGAAAAACTCTTCAAGGAGGGAGTAAAGAAATTATTTAAAGTGTGCATAGCAACCAGGGAGAGTGAGAAGAATAGAGGAATGTGATGTGTGTTTGAGTATGAATGAGTGTGCGAAACATGAGATTATATATAAATGAGAGAATCTGCAGAGGTAAGGAAATGCCTTGGAAGCAGAGTGAAGACTCATGTCAGGTGAGAAAATTCTATGAAATTAAACATATTGAGTTAAAAGATCATGAAAGAGGTAGGGCAACAGTGAAGTTCAGAAACATCAAATTACATTTATGCTTGTCTCTTTTAACTAGGTCAAATCTTGGGTATCGAGGAGAGATTTCTTGATATATCTGTATGATATATGTAGAATCATTTTTATGGAAATAGTACACAGATTCTTGAAAATCGCTTTCTATACTGTGTGTGTTGGGGGTACTGTGAGTTCAGAGATAGGTTCATAATGAAATTGAGATATAATTCCCACTTTTGTGGTATTAACTCTTGTATTAGTGATGCCAAAGTGATAGTAACATGGCTGGGAGCTTAGCAAAGACCAAGGCAATGACATCAAAAACTATGATGGTGGTAATTGCATTCTTCATTGTCATGCATTTACAGTTTAAAATGTCAGTGTCACTTAAGAATAGTACTTGACATATTTTCATTTTTAGTATGGCGTGTGATATGTAAAATGCTTCTGTGCATCCTAAAGTAGCATGTTTGCCCCAGGGAAAATCTCTTGTGCCACTGTGAGCTGAACTAGTTGTCTCTGTCACTGAACACTTGTATTATAAAAGAATCAGTAAGAAATCATAAAGACAGGAAAAAAAGACCACTCTAGCTTCTCACACAGATTTCAAGTTCAGAGGTGCCCAAGACTACCTTCCATTGGCTAGAAGGACTCAAAGAACTCAGAACTGCTACACTGACAGTTTTAGTATATGAAGGCACCTCCTCTTGTCATGGACATTCTGCGAATGGGACATTTCCACACAGGAAGCTCACCTTAACCTTAGAGTCCAGTCTTTACTGGGCTTTGATCAGGCAGGCTTGGTTCCTAACATCAAGAGCCAACCTCTCAGTGACCTCAGCAGGATTGTTGCAGCTGTGTGCTCCTCTTGGGAGTTTTGCTGATTGGTTTGAACTTTACCTTGAACCTAGGGGTGGATAGAGGTGTTGGAATTTTTCATAAATCTCTTTCCATTTTGTTCCTCTTCTTCTTCTAATTGTTGAGGTTTGTAATTATTTCATTTGCCCTTTTGAAGGTGAGTGGCTTTGTTGTTGCTATTTCTTTTGGTGGTTCGAATATTCCTCAGTGGACACCCCAGTCGGCTCCCAGAGGCCATACTCTTCTTCCCGAAGGTGTTCCAGCTCTGGCCTTGCTGGTGTGATGGACTGACAGATCTGGCTCCGTGAGAACGTTATAGGCCAGACAGACTCCATTTTGCTCTGACTCCATGTTATGTAGGAAATAAGCTTCTCCTAAGGGAACACCACGCCTCTGTTCCCACCAACAATTGCTTAGCTTCTCCCATGGGAACACCCCTGCTCTGTCCCCATCATCAGTTACTTAGTGTGACATGTTTAGCAATACAAAATGACAATTCTTACATAATGAAAAACTGCTCTCTTTTGAGTCCCTGCCCTGCCTCGTGGAGGTACAGCTTCTCCTAACTCCACTTCCCTGGACCAGAGGCAGAGGCACATCACTGCTTGGCTCCCAAGGGCTGATCTCCATGCCTAGAGAAATACACTTGAAAATTAAAGGGCAGCTTTGGCTGGTTCCTTTGTCCTCTCTTGCCCAGCCAAGCATTGCAGAAAGGGAGGATAGGCCGCAACTGTCAGGCCCGAGGGTCCCACCATCCACCTAGGGAGGGGTTCACATGTGCCCCATCATCAGGCAATTTTGTCCCTAGAGCCGAGGTGTTCTCTGTAGCTTCGGTTATTCTAATGCCCGGAAAGTTAGAGCTAAGGCTGCTACTCTTTCTGCAGTTCAGCTTTGGCTGGTTTCAGGTGGGGCCAGAGGAAGGAGTAGATAGAAAGCAATGATCCAATTCAAGTAGCATGTCAGGGAGGCAGCATGGGGAAGTGGGGAGAGATGCACAAGGCTTTAGGTTTGAATTTCTACTCAGCAAGTTGGCTGCTGTATGTTCTTGATCAGGTTACCCTACCTCTCTGAACTTCCACTTCCTCACCTACAAAAAAAAAATATTAGTACCTTTCTCTAGATATTGTTTCGCTATTAAAGTTTATGCACAAAAAAAAAAAAAAAAAAAAAAAAAAAGAGCCAACCTCTCTGTCAAGATAAGTTCTGACCTAGCCCTTCAAATCAAATTACCAGTGTGGCACATGACTTTTATCCCAAATCATGTTGTTACTATGTAACTTTAAGATAAATAACCGAAACTGTATGTTACAGAGGAGAAAACTTCAACTTTCAAATAAACATGAGATTTTTTGAAAAAGGTAAATTCACTATCAAGAGTTTGATAGCTCCCCAATATTTAAAAAAATTTTCTAGAGAGATCAGTGATAATAGTGACAAAATTATTTTTTAAATATTCTCAAATAAAAAGTGACAATATATGGAAGATCTGCTTAACCTAATGATTCAAGATTTTCCAAAAGACTAGTACGTAATGTTACAAAATCATGCTATGGTAAAAGATTCATTCAAAGTGCAAGATAGACTAAAGGATTTTAAGGAAAGACAAACTGGACAGTTCACCGTTAAGATTTTACATTCTAACTCATTACTAACATTTAAGAAAACATAACCTATTATGTTTTGGTAGAATATCAAAAAGACTATAATTATCTGATGAGGCTACTAAAATAATTCTTCCCTTTTCAATACATATCAGTGTGAGGTTGGATTCAATTGATATACTGTAACCAAAACAATATGCTTCATCTGATTGAATGCAAAATAACAAAGAGATTTTAGGTCCATTCTCTTAAGACAGACATTAAAGACAATTGCTAATATGTATGAACATACCATACTCATTAGTTATTATTTCTTTATTTTTAAGCCAATTATTTTTTCTTAAATATCCTTGACATTAACATGCACTTAAATGATTATTTTTAAAATAAATTAACATAAAATTCTAAATTTTAAATTCTCGGTTTTAACTTCTTTTATAATAAATATTGGTGGATACACAGTACACATAAATCTTTTTTTGGTCTCAATAACTGTAACAGAATAAAGAGCTCTGAGGTCAAAAGTTTACAAATAGCTATTTAGAGCAATATTTTTTAAGGGTGTTTTATGACTTTAGTCCTTATGAGCCCTTAGTGGGAATACTCTAGGTTGTGGACCAAAGCTGGAAAAGTACCTGTTTTGTAAATAAAGTTATGTAGGAACACAAACATGCCTGGTTGTTTTAAGTATTACTTATGGCCTCTTTCAAAATATAATGGCAGAGTTGAAGAGATGCAGCAAACTTGACCAGTTATGGTGCAACTAGTCATACACACACACACACACACACACACACACACACACACACACACACGTGTGTGTGTGCACATAACTCAATGGAATGAAAAGCCTATTATATTGATACCCTAGAAATTTACAAAAAAAAAAAAATCATTTGACCACCCTAGATCTTTTGAGTCATCAAATTAGTTGAGGGATAAGTACCAAAAAAATTTTAAAAAAAAGTTTGCATCGTGTTGTCCTAGTTGTTATTTTCATAGCACATTTGTTTTGTGTATATGTGAGTGTGTGTGTGTGTATCTGTGTGAGAGAGCATCTCTGTTTGTGTGCCTATTAATGTGGATATTAAATACATTTTCACTGTGTGTCTTGGTAAAAAAAAAAAAAAAAAAAAAAAAAAAAAAAAAAAAAAAAGAAATCTGCTGATATAAAGTGCAAAACAAGTGCAGTTAAAATTCCCAGAGTTGCATTGTTAACCCTGTAAACTGTCTTAAATTCTCCAAGGCAGTAGGTGGCATATAAACCCAAAATAGATAAATTGATGCATTTGCATCAGTCTTACTGAAGATATTCATAGATATTTATGGCAAAACAACTTCAACAGTTTTTACAGAATGTAAATTACCCCTTACTGTACAGACTTGGTTATGCT
Source organism: Sciurus vulgaris (assembly GCF_902686455.1). Taxonomy (NCBI): domain Eukaryota; kingdom Metazoa; phylum Chordata; class Mammalia; order Rodentia; family Sciuridae; genus Sciurus; species Sciurus vulgaris. The sequence goes on along the minus strand of NC_136478.1, from coordinate 22,856,166 downwards.
TCAGAGCATGCTATTTTAGGAACTCTAACTTAATGTCATTTTCTCTACACATGTCATTGTAGATATGAAGTTTGTTTCTTAACCTGAAATTGGTCTTTTGTGTGGTGTGTTATCTTCTTAACATTAATATACAGATGACTTTCTGAAGTGAATATCTTTAAACCTATTCATTGTTGCTTAATAAGCATACTTCATGTACCATAACACCATGAATATTTCAAACTGAACATACTTATGTAACAGATAACAGTGTAGATATTTCACATTATACATTGAATACATTAGAACTGAATTATTTATTGAGATTGTTCATTTATTGAACATGTTGTTAGGCATTTGGGGACTTAAATCATTAATAGTGCCTTTCTCTGTTATCAAGGCATTTGAAATGAAGATGGGGAAAACAGCTAGATGTAAATAGTTAAAATAATGGAGGTACAATTGTGGGTGTCCATGTGTAAGAGCATGCAGTTGAGTTTTGAAATTTCATGTCAAAAAGAAAGAGCACATGCTGTGGGTTCAGAGTTGTGGATTCAGACTGAGAATCTGTGAGGCTTTCTGGGTATGTAGCAGAGAGCTTGGTTACCTTTTGTACTAAATAAATGCTAATTTGTCAAATTGAAGAAAAATAGCAGCAACACAAAAGATCTAGATTTTGTGGTGGTTTTTGCAATGTCCCTACCAAATACTGTGACTTCCTACGAGGAAACCCTTGTTTCAGTAATGTTGAAAGATCCAGTGACAAATGCAAATGAACAGATCTGGTGGAAACAACATCAGAGAACAGGGCTTTGGAGTTGCAGCATCAGCAGAATAAAGATAGAATCACTTGGTTAGCATCTTTCCATATCTTAAGGTAGAATTTTGAGCAAACGCATTTGGGGATTATAATTACTCAATTTTCTGCACTAATTTCCTCTTTCTTTCCTTTCCTGGGAGTGCCAAGGCATTATTTACAAGTCTTCCAAACTTTTTGTGGAGTTACATACTATACATTTTATCTGATAAGGTTTCTAAGTGCTTCTCTAACCCTTTGCTATCAGTTCCATGATTGGAAAAAGAGTAGTTTTTCTTGAACCTTGGAGGAAAAAATATTCAGTATTTTCAAACTCAGGAAGACTAATCCAGACCAAGATAATTCTATCGTACTCCACTGTTGTTGCATTGGGATTCTTTGCTTTCTCTGTGATTCTTGGAGGGTTAAACTGCCTTACATGTTGAGTCAGTGCATTAGCTATTGAGTTCCAGTTGCATCAAAGGTAAGCTCCCTTAATTACCTAGACAGAGTACACATATCTATTTTTTCCTCATTCCCAACCAATGATCACCATTGATAATGAATCAAGCATTCTATCTCTCTGAGCTTAATGAGAGCCTCAAAACACTCATTAATACATTGATCCAGGAACTTCTACAAATTGATGAACACGGGCATACTGATGCACATACATTTTCTACATAAAATTTACCACCTGTGTAGAACAATGCAAGTGTGTTTATAAATGTAGTTTTCACTCTATGATTCAGACATCACAAATAAACTACTCTGAAATTCTAGCACGTTTCCAGATGTAAATGCAGATTTGACCATTTTATATCCAATTAACGTTTACCAAATCTAAATTCTTCTTATGTAAAATTTTATCATCATAATGTAATAGGTATTGCCAATTATATTCACCAATCATATCATCTTCTTCCTTGGAAACTAAAGTCTATTTGGTTTAGGAAAATGACATACTGGACTTAAGGAGCCCAGTAAAGATTTTTAACTTCCCTAGTTTTCCTTATAGTTAAGAGATTATTGGAGACTGTCCTTATCCATGATATGTAAATAGAAATTGGTTGAGGTCTCTGGAAAGCCCTATTTTATTTAAATAGTGAAGGATGTGGCTGATACCACTCCCTCCCCTAATTCCTTCTAGCTTTGAATATGAACTACACCAAGTATATTATGACTCTGTAGTACAGACATGAGGAACGATCAAGAAAACCAAGTTGCCATATAACAATAAACCTCTCAACAGCTGCCAAAAGTCATTTACTAACCGATTCCTCATTAAGTCAGAAAAATAAATCACTTTTTGTTTAAGGCACGTGAAGCAAAATTAACTGTTACAGTGTTGTGGGGTCCAGTTATCATCGCATACTGAGACCACCAGGAACTAAAGTAGGAAAAAAGTTTATTTTAGGAAAAGAGAAAAAAAGAAAAGAAAAGAAAACAGATTGACGCATCAGGACCACTACTCCAAGTGGGGTAGTAGTAGTGAATAACTTCAGCAAGCTGGTTTTTAAAGCGAAAACCTTTAAAAAAAAGTCCTGGCAGTCTTACAATATGGGCCTTTTTTCTTTTTTCTTTTCCCAAGGAATGCAAGCAGCCAGCTCCAGCTTATCCATCTCAGGTTGCACCTGGCAGGTTAGCAGGATGAACTAAGCAGTGGGGAGCCAGACTACCCATGTCTGAAACCCACAGCTTCTGGGGCCTCCTAAGGGATGGCTTGCTTCACAGAAATGGTTACAATGTCCTTAACTCATGGCCACATTATTTTATCTCGGATACTGTCCTTTTATTTACCACAGTCAGCACAACTCAATGATTTTATTCACACCCATTTTGGTGTGGTCAATCATAACTAGATATATTTGTTTTGTATCAGGGGTCTCTACAAATTGTTTTTATAGGGCTGTCTGTACTCTTAGGATATGCTCCTAATTGAATCATGTGACTTTACCACTGGTTACCAATAACAATCCCAAGCATTTTGTTTTCTATTTACACAATTGGTCAGTTGATCCCTTTAAGTATAAGTAGAGAAAACATAAAGAAGAAAAAGCCTCTAAAAGACACTAGAGAGTGAAAAGACTTAAATAATTGTTAGGAAAGATGCACAGTCATTTGCTGTGGGACTTTGAAAGGAACTTTGTAAGGGCTGTAGTTGAGGAAGCATGAGACAGCAATCTGCATGCTTACAGCATCTATAAGGACTTAGAGAAATTAAGCACATCTTTTCTTGTCCTCATATTTATCTCACTTCTATGGAGAAGCTGAATGCATCAATATACATGATACACAAAATTACTATCATCCCAGTGTCTGGTCATGATAAAATGCCATATGATCTAAATAAAATCACTAATCGGCAAGAACGAATCTCACTACTTGCTTTGGAAATGTGGTATCTCCTTGGCTTCACATGCTTTCTTTTTTATTATTAATTTTCCATTTGATCTTGGTTCTGAAATATGACAGGGCTATTTGACTCCTCTCTAATGTCTGTTAGGGAAAAATATTAATTGCAATATGTTCCATAAATCCAAAGCGGAAGCAGAATAAACTGGAGAAGCCAATGCTTAAGTTATATCTTTTTGGGAGTTGGGGGGTACCAGGGATTGAACTCAGGAGCACTTGACCACTGAGCCACATCCCCAGCCCTATTTTATATTTTATTTAGAAACGGGGTCTCACTGAGTTGCTTAGCACCTACTTTTGCTGAAGCTGGCTTTGAACTCATGATCCTCCTGCCTCAGCCTCCCAGCTGGGATTAGAGGTGTATGCCACTGTGCCCAGCTTAAGTTATCTTTTAAGAAAGAAATCTGCTGGCTTTCCTCACCTAGATTTTGCCATTCTTTGAATCATAAAACAGATAATCCTGGTGAAAGCTTATTATCCCATCATTGGGAATTGAGTGACTAATGTAGTTTTAAAAAATTAAATAGTCTGATGATATCAAACAGTGATTAACCACCCCATTATAGCCTTTTTCTTGAGAAATTGGGATGAGTTGTAAAGAGAGGTACAGAAGATCCACAGAAACTGAGAGACATATAGGAAGAATGAAGCAAGCAAAATCCTTAAGGAAGTAGAACCCACACAAAAATCAAAACCATGAGGTAATAGGGATAGGAAAAAGTCAAATCGTGGTATGTTAATAATTCTGTATGATAATGATGCTAGCAACAACTGTAGATATTTTATAATAAGTATGCCAGGCATTGCCTTGTACACATATTAATTTAGCTAATCTATATCACAGATCTGTGAAGCACGCGGCATTATCTCCTCACTCTAATTTACACAGAGTGTGATAAAAATATAGGCAGGTGAAGCATCCTCTTCAAACTTAAAGAGTGGATATGGGGGAAAGTTGAGCTTGGAACAAAGCAGTCAGACTCCAAGGTCTCTACTCTTACTCGTTCTACAGTTCTGCGTCTCTTGGTAGGATTTGGACAATGTAAACTTACTGTGGTATCTTAAATGGTGTTCTCTTACAGAGCTGGAGAGCAAGCAAGAATTTTTCTGTGCTCCATTACTGGCCACTGTATACTTAAAATAAGCCCTATCTCCCAACCTCTGACCCTGGCAACCTGAGAAAGACCATCACATTGGTGAGATTTTAGACCCAGTATTGCTTCTACTAAGGGGTTTCAGCATGGGAAAAACCATTTCAATTTTCTGTCTCCTTTTCAGTAAACTAGCAATAATATCAGCAAAGAAAATGGCATGATGTGTAATAGATGCACACTGTATTTTGAATATAGCTAACACCTTGTCTAGCACGGGACTTGGCACAGATGCCCAGTACAGTTCCTCCTTAGAACTCAAAAGAATTCAAAATACTGAATAAATGGTAACAAATGCTCACTTAGACTCCAGAGCGCTTTCTATGAAAACCTACTTTTTCCCCCCTATTATATTTCAGCTAGATCACACCAGGGATGACTTCTCATGCTACAAAATGAATCCTTCACTCAAAGGAAAAATGGAAAATGGTGATATGTTCATCATTTCTTTGGTTTGAGGCTTTTTTGTTGTTGTTGTTCTACATTAGCTACATGGCATCAATATCACTTTGTTCCTGTAGGGACAGATCTTACAAATCACTCCTCGGTTTTGAACAAATATTATAGTGAACAATGCTGCTGGGAAGAGACTTACCCCAAGGGACTACTTATTGTAGACTAGTTTTCTGAGTAGCTGAAATAGCATTGCTTTGTTCAACTAATATCACCTTCAGCATCATGTTTTCAAACATATACATGTAAACAGTAAAATAAGAACACATTCTTCTTTTTTTAATTTTACAGCTTCCCTGTGTGCACACACTCACCCACATCCTCATGGAAGTCTGGAACACGAACTTATGGTTATGAATTCTTTTAAAAGTTTTCATCCCCTTAAGTCAATGCATTTTGATATCCATAGAAATAAAAACGACAGAAAATTATCTGTGTGTTCATATGTGTATATGAGTATGTGTACGTGTGGAATAGTTTAGATAATCAACACTAAAACTAATGCTAAGGCTCAGGTGTTCCAAGAGAACATAACAAACATTTCATTTATTTTGCTTTTTGAGCATCTATAACCTGCCTGACAAGGTTATGTGCAATATCTTATTTAATTTCCAAAAACCCTTTGAGAGAGACATTTTTAACTTAATTTTGCAAATAGCAAAAATGGTGATGAAAGTTATTTGGAAGGCCACACAGGGGTACGTAACCAAGATTAAACTGTGAATTCAGGCCATTCTGATTCTCTTACCCACATTCCTATTTTTAGTATTATTTATCAGTGGATTCATTGTTTCAAGTAATGCACTGTGTATTTGTGAATCGCAGAGTTTTAATTTAAAATCCAAATTAACTATAGTCACTTCTGACTTCTAAGTGCAGTAGCATAAACAATATTATTAAAAAACATATACTATGTAATGCTGCTCCCATGTTACCTTCCTCAAAGATAATTAAGGGTGAACCCAGGAATTTAGATGTCTTTGTTATTTGTTTTCTTTCTGTAGGACTAAGAGATAACTCTAAAACTAAGGGACTTAGTTTTATACTTAGCCTTATACTTCTTCTTGATCCTCTGGATTTACATAGGAGGTATAATGAGGGATACATAGCTAAATTAATTAGCAAAATAAAGTGAAAAGGGCTAAATTTCTAGATATCATAGTCAGCTCTGGCTGTTATTAACAAAATGCCACAGAACTCCCTGACTTGTAACACACAAAATCTATTTTCTCACAGTGCTGGAGTTGGAAATTTAAAATCAGGGTGCCCTCATGGTTGGGTTCTGGAAAGAGCTCTCTTTCAGTTTATAGATGGCCACTATCTCACAATGTGTGCACAAGGACTTTCCTCGGTGTGGCATGTGTGGGGAAAGAGGAATTAATGCCTTCTTCAAAGGGAATCGATCCCACCATAAGGATCCCTGGTCAGTGACCCCATTTCCAAAGACAGTCACATGGAGCAGTAAGACTTTTTAACATTTGACTTTGGGGAGGGAAAATTCAATCCATATAAAAAGTGGACTATGAAAAAAAAAATAAGGAGAAATCATAGGATTAGACCAAAATTGAGAAGCAAACCAGATAGCAGGGGCTTGCAATCTGTTTTGAAAAATGAGGGGTAACATTAATAAAATCCTGTTGGCCAAAATGAACAAAATTCTGCTGAAGGTTTGACTGCTCATCATTCAGTTTAGGGCTCTTTATGTTGTGTATTGAAATGTGACTCTCCTCTGTCACCTCAAGCTCTGCCATTGCCCCATCATTTCAGAACATCATTGTTAAGGTTTGGATGCGAGGGGTCCCCCAGCAGCTCAAGGATGAGAAGATGCAAGAGGTTTAGAGGATAAATGATTGGGTTGGGAGACTCTTAACCCAAACTGTGAAATTTTAATCCCCTGATAGTGATTAACTGAGTGATAGCTGAAGTGGTAGGGTGTGACTAAAGGAGGTGGGAATTGGGGCATGACTTTGGGGTATATATTTGTATCTGCCCGAGGAAGTCTCTCTCCCTGCTTCCTGATCACCCTGTGAGCTGCTTCCTTCTACCACATTCTTCCACCATATTGTTCTGCCTCTCTCGGAAACCTGAGGAATAAGGCCGGCTGTCTGTGCATGGAGACTTCTGAAGCCCTGAGCCCTGAAATTAACTTTTTCTCCTCTCCAGTTGTTCTGGTTGAGTCTTTTACTCACAGCTTTGAAAAAGCTAACTAAAGTAATCATGGAGACAATTTTAAGGAGAATCATTATTTTACTGGGCATACTAAATGGGGCAGGCTCAAACTCTGGAGAAGACAAAGCAAGTCACATATTCATATATCAGAAGCAGGAGCTCTGGAACTAAAAGGAAGCCACAGTAGATCCCCTTAGTACACTTTTTCCCTAACTTCTTAATCTTTGGACAGTCAGTAGGAGAAGACTGGAGTTCTTGTGTGTTCCACTATGTTTATTTGGCTTTTGAATAGAGTGGTACTTTGCTGACATTTGGATTTGAAAGACATTTCTTGAGCATCTATTATTTCCCTTGTGCAGGGTGTTAGACTGAGTGTGTAACAACCAAAGAGAGAGCAATCATTTAATTTCGGTAAAACAAAACAAAGAAGCCTATAACTACTTTAGAATAAATGTATTAGTTACTTGGAGTGGCCATAACAAAGTAGAGTCAAGTGCCACATGATGATGTCTTGGCCAAAGTTGAGCAACATATAAGAAAATATGTCAATGGGGGGTAGGAGGGGTTAGCGTTAGGGTTAGGGTTAGGTTTAGGGTTAGGAATAAGGAGGGTGGTAAGAATGGAGGAAGGAAGGACTGTATAGAGGGAAAAGAGGGGTGGGGGGTGGGGGGGAAGGGAAAAAAACAGAATGAATCAAACAACATTGCCCTATGTAAATTTATGATTTTTAATAAAAAAAAAAAGAAAGAAAATATGTCTTAGAGACTAGGTGTGGATTAGGCTACTCTATGTAGACTTGTGTAGGTACACCCTAATGTACACACAATAGTGAAGTCACCTGAGTGTAAACTGTTGTTCAGTGAGTGTAGCACAAACAGGTTGGCTTAAACAACAGAAACCTATTGTGTCATAGTTCTAGAGAGTACAGGTTCAAAGTCAAGGTTATCAGGTTTGTTTCTTCTTAGGATTGTCAGAAAAGGCTTTGTCTCAACCGTCTTGCCAGGGCTGATAGATGGCTGCCTTCTCCCTTTGCATCTTTTTTTTAATTTTTTTTTTTTTTTAATTTTTACAGACTGCATTTTGATTCATTGTACACAAATGGGGTACATCATTTCGTTTCTATGGTTGTACACGATGTAGATTCATACCAATTGTGTAATCATACATGTACATAGGATACTGATGTCTGCCTCATTCCACCATTTTCTTACCCCCACTCCCTCTTATTTCCTTCTATATAATCTAAAGTTCCTCCATTCTTCTCTCACTTCCCACCCCACTCCCCCATTATATATCATCATTCACTTATCAGGGAAAACATTCGGCCTGTGGTTTTTTGGGATGGGCTTATTTCACTTAGCATAATATTCTCCAATTTCATCCATTTATCTATAAATGCCATAATATTCTTCTTCTTTGTGACTGAGTAGTATTCCATTGTGCATATATATACCACAGTTTCTTTATCCATTTATCTGTTGAAGGGCATCTAGGCTGGTTCCATAATCTAGATGTTGTGAATTGAGCAGCTGTAAACATTGATGTGGTTGTGTTACTGTAGTATGCTAATTAAAAGTCCTTTGGATATAAATTGAGAAGTGGGATAACTGGGTCAAAAGGTGGGTCCATTCCAATTTTCTGAGGATTCTTCACACTTCTTTCCAGAGTGGCTGCACCAATTTGCAACTCTACCAGCAATGTACAAGTGTGCCTTTCCCCCCACATCCACGCCAGCATCTATTATTGTTTGTGTTCTTGATAACAGCAATTTTAATTGGAGTAAGATAAAATCTTACAGTTGTTTTAATTTGCATTTCTCAAATTACAAAAGATGTTGAACACAATGAAACCAATCAATAAATGGGCCAAGGAACTGGACAGACCCTTTACATGAGAAGATATACAGGTGATTAATAAATATATGAAAAGTGCTCAACATTCGTGCATCTTAATGTCATCTTCCTTCTGAGTCTCCGTGTCTAAATTGCCCCTTCATAAGGACACTAGTCATCATGATCTTATGACATTTTAACTTGGATACCTAATAAAGATCTTTTTCTCCAAATAAGGTCATTTTCTGAGGTATTGGGAGGCAGGACTTCATTTACATCTTTTGGGGGATTCAAATTTTGACAGTATGTAACAAAGATGACTTTAGGAAATTCCTGTGATTTGAGATCCCATAGAAGGACTCCAAATTTATCCACTGCATGAGACAACCCTTAAATACTGGGAATGTAAAAAGGAACAGAAGCATGGCTAGGAATCCAGGTGTGACAGCAAGAATTTCTTTAATTTCCCAAAATTCGTAGGAAATTTTTTTCTGACATTTATCTTTTAATACAACTCAAGCATTACATATATAACTGATTTCCAAAATTATTTGAATAGCATTAATTTTATATTCTGCCAAATGAGATACATTTAAAGGAGCAACATCTATCTGAAATTCAAATTATGACAAATTTATTGAACTATAAAAGCCCATTATTTTATAATAATGCCCTGATTGTTGTAGGTTCTTAAATAAAATTTGTGACTACGTTCTGGATTTTTGTCTTTAATTTTTTTTTTGAGAACGGATTTCATATCATTTAGTTTGTGTGGTTATCCTCATTTTTTAAACTTAAAATTTTATGACTCTTGTAAAACTTTACACAAAAAGACGTATAATAGGTTAGTCTTTAGGTAAAGTATGAGGCAAGATGAATGTCAGTAATCTTGTGTCTTTTAAAATAGGCATTTCATTTCTTCTTTTCTGAAATAGTGGTAGTATCTCATTGTCTTGATGTATAAGAACACTCATATTTTAAAATGTTAAAGTTAAAAATTTGCATTATAATGAAATCCATAACTGTCCTATGTCTTATTCTAAACCACAAAGTTCAAGCATTCTACCTTCAGGGGCAAGAAGTCAAATTTTCAACTTAAGATAAAGAGTTGAAAAAAAAATCATAAAATTTAAAAGTCTTTTATTATAATCTTAAAAATAGGTCTATCTCATATTTTCTTATTGCTACATTGTCTTCATCAATGTAAGCCTATGACATAAATTTTAATACATGATTTATGGTTACAAATTCATTTTTTCATTCTCATTTATTATGGGGTGTCACATTTTATCATGCCTGCATTTAATCATCTGCTGTCTGCATATTAATGGTTACAAATATGATACCTGTATAGACCCAAGAAGCCGGGAGCTTAGCTGTCTTGGAGCATAATGGTTGAGTGCCTTGAAAAGTGGGGATGGGAAAAAAAAAAAAAACTTCAAAAGTCTTTGTACATGCATATGCATTACAGAATAGCTCATGTAGTAAAAAAGAAGATTTTCTGCTGTGTAGAGTCAATTTGTGTAAATTGATTTTTCATAAGACCCCATAATTCGTACATCCATAACTGTATTGAACATACAATAAACCTGGTGTCAAAATCGGGTGAAATCATAAACAAGACATTGCTAAGTTTTAGTGTCAAGTCAAGACCATCGGGAAATATATATTGACACATTTATTTTATCATGGGATAAAGTACATTAATGAAAATGCCTGATTTGAAAAAGTTAGACGTGACCTCATGGTGTCATGAGGTTTTAAAAGCTGACTGTGAAATTTACAGTTAAAAGTTAAAAAACCTGTTGCTAATAGAGTATAGCTGTTTGACTGAAAGTGTGTGCCAAATACAGTCGTCTCTCTTCTAGGGAATTGGTTCTAGGATCCCGTTCTCCACTCCTGCCTCCCCATCCCAGGGATGCCAATAAATGAGAATATTCATTTATAGAAAATGACATAGTATTTGCATATTATCTATGCACATCCTCCTTCATGATTTAAATAATCTCTATATTACTTGCAATACTTAATACAATGTAAAGGTTATGTACATATTTGTTTTATTATATTACTTAGGAAATAATGGCAGGAAAAAAGCCTGTACATGATCCATTACTTTTGATTTGCACTGGCTTCAATCTGCAAATGTAAAACTCACAGACAATGGATAGTATACCTTTGTTTAATAAATAAATATTCTTTATTCCTTTGCCAATAAATAGTTCCTAGGAGCCACATCTGCTGCTAAAACAAATTGAACTGCAAGATCATCTATGTACAAAGTATAAAAAAAAGAGAAATAAATCAAAGACAACATAAGCTGCAAAGAACAAACCCCAATCAACCTAGTGAAAAGCCATAAATGCTCAGGAAGGAAAGAATCTATGCAAAGTTCGGAAGGAGATGCAATTTCAAGAAGTACTAAGTGCTAATATAATTAAGGAAAAAAGCTACGTCTGTGATCAGTGACACAGTCTGTGCTGCTGACTGCGCAAATTGAGGTTAAGTTTAAGGACTTCAGGAACCCGTGCGGAAGGAAGGGGTAGTGTTAATTAAGAGGAACTGCATGCATGATTGGTATTGCAGTAGACAAACAGAAATAGGACACATTGTCATCTTTGGCCTTCAGGATAGTTCCTAACACACAAAATCAGAAGACAAAAAACATTGAACACATGCTTCACAGTAGAAATACAAAGATTAGGTGGTTTGTCATATCTGTGCAGCCATATTCAAAGATATAGAATGAAAGCATATTTACACCTATTTTCAAAATAGGATATTGGGTTTAATATGAACCCAATCCATCTCCAAAATACCTGTTTACTTAGTTTCCAATGATCCTAGGTTCTATAGGGGAAACATTTCTTTCTTTATCCAACTAAAAATATTAATTTTTTTTTATTTTTACAAACTGCATTTTGATTCATCATACACAAATGGGGTACAAATTTTTGTTCTATGGTTGTGCACACTGTAGATCCAAACCATTTGTGTAATCATACATGTACATAGGGTAATGATGTCTGTCTTAGTCCACCATCCTTCATACCCCTTCTCCCTCTCTTTTCTCTCTACATAATCTAAAGTTCCTCCATTCTTCTCTTACCACCCCCTCGCCCCCATTATGTATTATCATCTACTTATCAAGGAAAACATTCAGCCTTTGGTTTTTTGGAATTGACTTTTTTCATTTAGCATGATATTTTCCAATTCCATCCTTTTATTTGTAAATGCCATAATATTATTCTTCTTTGTGACTAAATAATATTCCATTCCACAATGGAATACCACAGTTTCTTTATCCATTCTTCTAATGAAGGGCATCTAGGTTGGTTCCACAATCTAGCTATTGTGAATTGAGCTGCATTACTGTAGTATGCTAATTTTTTTTAAATTTTAAATTTTTATTTTGAAATAATTCGACTCCAACAATTAGTAGTACCTAGAGATCCAATGTACCCCCCTTTTTTTTTATCCTCCTCTACTGGATTTTGCTTTATTTTTTATTTATTTATTATTATTATTATTTAAATTTTTTACAGAAGTAGGATAACTGGGTCAAAAGGTAGGTCCATTTCAAGTATTCTGAGGAATCTCCATACTGCTTTCCAGAGTGGTTGCACCAATTTGCAACTCCACCAGCAATGTAAAAGTGTGCCTTTTTAGGGGAAAAATTTATAATCAGAAGTTTCATTCTTAAAAAGTAAATGTAGCTGTTTTATTTCCCTTTGAGTCTGTATTTTGACCTTTTAGGCAAACCTTTAAGATTAAAACATCAATGTAATAAAACAGACTGGTGGACATGATTAATCCATTTCACTTACCGAAATGTGGATTTCTGAAATAGAAGAGAAATCGTGCTTACCTTTCCCAAAAGTTCTTAAGAATATGTTTACTGTTTTATATAGGATGAAGTCCTCATCAGTAATAAGTACTACAGATTTTAACAAAAATCAGCAATTCTTTTGCAATCATATAAAATTATTGAAATTACAATATAACGGTGCTGCTATCAAAGAATGGTGGGCTTGCCATACCTGTAAGTTATATGCATTTTTCCCACCTCCTGCATTTAACACCCTCTTAGTCAAGAAAATATGTCATTGTGCAACTTTAAAGGTGATCAATGTTATTATTGGTACTGTCAGTCTGTCCCATTGTATAAACTTTAATGACAACTGGTTTAAAATAAATTACTTTTGATGGTATAATTTGGGTCATGAACCTAATGGCTGAAAGCTTCTAAAAAGTCACACGTTTCTCCAGGGAAGGAGCACAGTAGGACTTTATGAGATTGATTAAAGCAAACTGTGAACAACATTGATATTTGTTTACTTTGGTTGACAGGCATGTAGATATTTTTTTCTTATTTATGATCAGGTTATTTGGTATAAAATATAATTAGGCCATGTGCCTTAAACAGCTTGAAAACATTCACTGAAAAATGTAAGCACCTTATGTCTTTTTCAATAAGAAAACAAAGCAAAAGTAGATAATTGAGTCATTATTTCTTCAAAGAACCAACTATTTATTTTGTTAATTTTTTCGATTGTTTCTTTTGTTTCAATTTCATTGATTTAGGCTCTGATTTTAACTATTTCTTGTCTTCTACTACTTTTGGTGTTGGTCTGCTCTTCTTTTTCTAGGACTTTGAGCTGTAGTGTTAAGTCATTTATTTGTTGATTTCTACTTCTTTTGTTGAATGTGCCCCATGAAATAAATCTTCCTCTAAGTACTGCTTTCATAGTGTCCCACAGATTTTGATATGATGTGTCTTTGTTCTCATTTATTTCTAAGAATTTTTTAATTTCCCTCTTGATGTCTTCTGTTATCCATTCATCGTATAATAGTATATTATTTAATCTCCAGTTATTGGAGAAGTTTCTGTTTTTTATTCTGTCATTTATTTCTAATTTCAGTCCATTATGATCTGATAGAGTACAAGGTAGTATCTCTATGTTCTTGTATTTGCTAACAGTAGCTTTGTGGCATAAAACATGGTCTATTTTAGAGAAGGATCCATGTGCTGCTGAGAAGAAAGTGTATTCATTCTTTGTTGGATGGTATATTCTATATAAGTTGGTAAAGTCTAAATTGTTGACTGTGTTATTGAGATCTATGGTTTCTTTATTCAATTTTTGTTTGGACAATCTATCCAGCGGTGAGAGAGGTGTGTTAAAATCGCCTAGTATTATTATGTTGTGGTCTATTTGGGATGCCCTCTTTCACCACTTCTATTCAACATCGTTCTTGAGACTCTAGTCAGAGCAATTAGACAAACCAAAGAAATTAAAGGGATACGAACTGGAAAAGAGGAACTCAAACTATCCCTATTCGCTGATGACATGATTATATATTTAGAGGAACCTGGAAATTCCACCAGAAAACTCTTAGAACTCATAAGTGAATTCAGTAAAGTAGCAGGTTACAAGATCAATGCTCATAAATCCAACACATTTTTATACATAAGTGATGAATCTTCAGAAAGAGAAATTAGGGAAACTACCCCATTCACAATAACATCAAAAAAAATAAAATACTTGGGAATCAATCTCACAAAAGAGGTGAAAGACCTCTACAATGAGAACTGCAGAACACAAGAGAAAGAAATTAAAGAAAACCTTAGATGATGGAAAGATCTCCTATGTTCATGGATAGGAAGAATTAATATTGTCAAAATGGCCATACTACCAAAAGTGCCATACAGATTCAATGCAATTCCAATTAAAATCCCAATGATGTACCTTACAGAAATAGAGCAAGCAATTATGAAATTCATCTGGAAGAATAAGAAACCGAGAATAGCTAAAGCAATCCTCAGTAGAAAGAGCGAAGCAGGGGGTATTGCAATACCAGATCTTCAACTTTATTACAAAGCAATAGTAACAAAAATGGCATGGTATTGGCACCAAAATAGACAGGTAGATCAATGGTACAGAATAGAGGACATGGACACAAACCCAAATAACTACAATTTTCTCATACTAGACAAAGGTGCCAAAAATATGCAATAGAGAAAAGATAGCCTCTTCAACAAATGGTGCTGGGAAAACTGGAAAACCATATGCAACAGAATGAAATTAAACCCCTATCTCTCACCCTGCACAAAACTCAACTCAAAATGGATCAAGGACCTCGGAATCAGACCAGAGACCCTGCAGATTATAGAAGAAAAAGTAGGTCCAAACCTTCAACTTGTTGGCTTAGGATCAGACTTCCTTAATAGGACTCCCATAGCCCAAGAAATAAAAGCAAGAATCAACAACTGGGATAGATTCAAACTAAAAAGCTTTCTCTCCACAAAGGAAACTATCAGTAATGTGAACAGAGAGCCTACAGAGTGGGAGAAAATCTTTGCCACTCATACTTCAGATAGAGCACTAAATCCAGAATCTATAAAGAACTCAAAAAACTCTACACCAAGAATACAAATAGTCCAATCAACAAATGGGCTGAGGAAATGAACAGACACTTCACAGAAGAACATGTACAAGCAATCAACAGATATATGAAAAAATGTTCAACATCTCTAGTAATAAGAGAAATGCAAATCAAAACTACCCTAAGATTTCATCTCACCCCAATTAGAATGGTGATTATCAAGAACATAAGCAACAATAGGTGTCGGTGAGGATGTGGGGAAAAAGGTACACTTATACATTGCTGGTGGGGTTGCAAATTAGTGCAGCCACTCTGGAAAGCAGTATGGAGATTCCTCAGAAAGCTTGGAATGGAACCACCATTTGACCCAGCTATCCCACTCCTTGGCCTATACCCAAAGGACTTAAAATCAGCATACTACAGAGATACAGCCACATCAATGTTCATAGCTGCTCAATTCACCATAGCCAGATTGTGGAACCAACCTAGATGCCCTTCAGTTGATGAATGGATAAGGAAACTGTGGCATATATATATAATGGAGTATTACTCAGCCATGAAGCATGATAAAATTATGGCATTTGCAGGCAAATGGGTGAAATTGGAGAATATCATGCTAAGTGAGATAAGCCAATCTCGAAAAACTAAAGGATGAATGATATCGCTGATAAGCGGATGAGGACATATAATGGGGGGTAGGAAGGGTTAGCGTTAGGGTTAGGGTTAGGTTTAGGGTTAGGGATAAGGAGGGTGGTAAGAATGGAGGAAGGAAGGACTGTATAGAGGGAAAAGAGGGGAGGGAGGGGTGGGGGGAAGGAAAAAAATTAAAAAAAGGAATCAAACAACATTGCCCTATGTAAATTTATGATTTTTAATAAAAAAATGAAAAAAAAGAGTCATTATTAAATATATAGCAAATTTGTTATATAAAATTATTTATGGAAATCTGTTTTCACCTTGTCTAGTGTTGACGGTATAGCCCACCCCGTAGGGCTATACCCTATATAGGAGTTTATTATATGTTGTATGTACATCTAATACCTTAATGTGTTCATATATGTGTTGCAAGCGGAAAGGCTGGGGTTCAAATCCCCACCACTGTGGGATTGGAAAAAAAAAAAAAAAAAAGAAAGAAAAAACACCTTGCCTAGATACCCAACCTGGACCTCTTTCTGTTCTCTTCCTCTTAGCACTTTTGATGTAGTAAAAGGAACACTGAGTGTGAAATAAGGGAACCTGGTTTCCAGGAATTCCAACTTTGCCCTGTCTCACCAGGTTCTTTAGTATGACTTTATCGAAACTTCCCCTTTTTTTTTTTGCATCTATAAATTTGGGATGGAGAAATATCTTTAGAAGAATGAAGCAAAATAAATAATTATCATATGACATATAGGAGTTTATTATATGTTGTATGTACATCTAATACCTTAATGTGTTCATATATGTACTCTATATTATAGTTTATGAAATCACAAAATTGAACATCAATGACTTTTTTTCTTTTTCTCAAATTTGTTAAAGCTGTCAAAGTCAATGGCTGGTATTTGAATATCTTTTGTTCCCCGTATGGAAAGTTGGAGAATATTTTATTTAAAATACAATATAAAATAAGAAATACTAGGACTGACCTCACTGTTGTGCTGTGAAGATAAAATGACACATTTAAGTGGTTAGAACTAAGCCAAGCACACAGAAAGCATTCAAGAAATGCCAGCATTTTCTTCCTTTTTCTTTTCTTTTTTGGTACTGGGGATTGAATCCTCGGATGCTTCACCACTGAGCTATATTCCTAGTCCTATTTATTTAGCTAGTTAGTTATTTATATTTTGAGACAGAATCTCACTAAGTTGTTTAGGGCCTCACTAAGTTGCTGAGTCTCGCCTCAAACTTGAGATCCTCCTGCCTCATCCTCCAGAGTCATTGGTACTACAGGGAGTTGACACCCTGCCCAGCAAATGCCAGCTTTTTAAGTTGTCATTCTTAGTCTCATCATTCACCACCTAATTTATTAATTTGCTGGTTGTTTATCCTCATGTTCTCTTTGTCTTTTTTTCCCTTTGATCTCTCTCTCAAGCTGACGCCAAGCTAATCTGACACTTAGTTCTTCCTGTTTCTCTGACCTGATTCAACACGCCTAGGTCTTCCAAAGCCTTCCCATCCCTTCCATTCAGGGTTTTTCACTATGTGGTGCCATCTTAGCTCTGCAGCTTTAGCTCTCCGTGTGCCTCACCAGGACACTTGGACAGGATGCAGCAAAATAGCACGATTGCTCCCCAGATGTTGTTTCTGCTGTGTGTCCTTTAATCATCTCACCCTTTCCCTTAAGCAGTAGGCTCCTTCCACTGACACCTTTTAACCCCTCTTCTCTGAGGATTAAGTACTCACAGGGTCTGGGAGAGACAATATCTTAATCAATGTAATCTGACAGCTCTAAAAGGACAAAGAATACGTCATATCTGGATGGTTTTGCAATAAAAGCTTGCACACAATGGCCAGGTGCACGATGTGGTCAACACAGAAGGCAAAAAACCTGGAGGGTCATGTCAGTTGGTCATAGGCATGATGTCCTTTCATATTTCATTGGCCAAATATCGTCAAAAGTCCCATTTACTACGAAGAAGGCTGAAAAACTGTACAGTGAAAGAAAATTAAAGGGTTAACAAAAAATAGGATTTTTTCCACCATACTCAAAGAGCTTGATAAAATCTTTAAACACACACACACACACACACACACACACACACACACACACACACACACACACACACATGTTTTACATCATTTATCCTCTTTGAAACTGCCTGACCTGCCATCTGGCATTAAACTTTGAGCACTATGTGGATCAGTCTCATACTTGTGTCTAACTCTCCTGTGACAGTGTTGGACCAAGAGGGGGGAGGTTAAGAATTCCTCTTATTTATGCTTTGTGCTCCTCACACTATCTGTATGCAGCCTTGAATGTGGAACTTCTCAGAAACTACTGTTCAGAGAAGGAAGATACCAGGTGTGCTGGAACAGGTCTGTAATCTCAGCAGCTCAGCAACTAAGCAAGGTACTAAGCAACTTAGTGAGACCCTGTATCAAAATAAAAATAAAAAGTATGCTGTGGATGTGGCTTAGTGGTTCAGTGTTCCTGGGTTCAGTCCTTGGTACCAAAAAAAAAAAAAAGAATCAAGTCAATAGGGCCATGGGGGAAAGATATGGAAATGGAGATAGAGGTAAAGAGGGAGAAAAGGGCAGAAGAGGAGAAAGAGAAGCCTAAGAAAAGGGAAAAGAAAATTTTGTTGCAAATTAAAAATGTGTGTGTGTGTGGATGTGATTTAATAGAACACCTACAGAGTTCATGTAAAACCATTACTTAATTTGCATGGGATGAGATTAAATTACAGTCATTTTATTCAAATTTTATTATTAAAATAGAAAATCTTTATTTGAATTTTAAAAATTAACGAACTACCTTAGTAACATTTAATATCTGAATGTTAAATGACCATGCTGCAGAATCCGTTCATTGCAGAACTCGAAAGAGAGATCACATGAATTTTAGGAAACAGAACCAAGTGGGCAACTGAAAGAAATGTCATGTTATGTCTGCTCCTCATCCTTACGCTCGCTGGTGTTGGGCCTTGAACATGGAGCTGCTCAAAAGCTATTGTCAAGGAAGGACCACATCAAAGAGGAAAGAAAGGGCAAAAATTCCAGCTCTGCCCCCACACTGAAGAATATGAATTGGCACTTTTACAAAATTCTCCATTGATGTGTAAGCCTCTCAGTACGTTCTGGGCTGCTACACAGGAATACTGCAGACAAGGTAATTTGTAATGAACAGAATTTCATTTGACTGCCATATCCAAGATCAAGGTGTTGGCATCCAGTGGGGAACTTCTTGGCCAAAGGAAGAAAAGGCAAAGAGAGAAGGGGCCAAACTCACCCTATTGTATTAGCATTAATTCCATCCACAAAGATGAGGTTCTCACTGCCTAATTACTTCTTAAAGGCCCCACCTCTGAACACTGTTATAATGGCAATTAAATTCAGCATGAATTTTGAAGGAGAAAACCATTGAAATCATGGGAATAAGTAACATTTTTTAAAAGAGTGCCCTAGCAAGCATAAAATCCAATTAATCAATCAGTTGGCCCACCTAAAAGAATTTCCGAGTTCCACTCTCTGTGCTTGGGGTAATGAATCACAGGACACCAGTTTTAGCAACTTAACCTTACACATATAGCAAATCTTCTTTACCCTGTGGGCTGCGACATGAACTCTGATCCCTCAAAGCAGTTAAATCCAAGACTTGATTGCTGTTGTTTTTTTGTTTTGTTTTATTAGTTTTGTTTTTGTTTGTCTATTGGTACCACAGATTGAATCCAGGAGTTCTTAAACACTGAACCACATCCCTAACCCCCCTTTGTTGTTGTTGTTGTTGTTGTTGAGACAGCATCTCTCTACATTACTTAGAGCCTTACTAAGTTGCTGAGGCTGTCCTCAAATTGGAATCCTCTGCCTCAATCTCCCTAGACACTGGGATTATTGGTGTGCTGCCTACTGTTCCTGACAAACCTAAGGCATACAACCACAATACAAAGAAGAGAACAACTAAATGTCTATATACCTTCTCCAATGCAAAGAAAAATCATCACACATAAAAAGCACCTTGCAAATAAGAGGAGTCTGAGTCATTCCAATCTCCATGCCAAGAGGAAAAAATTAAACATATCATTTTGGTAAAGCCTATTAACAACAGAAAAAGCTTCCAGGGGACTTTTATAATACTGCTGTATTTCATCCAAGTTTTTGACCACTACAGAAGATAAGGCTTTATTTGTTTTTGTTATTATTTTTATTATTGATTATTTGGGGAAGTGTGTGGGTAAGCATGTACTTTTTTGTTTCTTTTAAGGAACAAAAAGGAGGCAGGTAATTAGGTAGTTTAACAATAAAACAACCTTTAATTCTACTTGGCTTAGAACAGGATTAAATGTTTTGTGAGAAAAAGTGATTACATTATTTTAAAGGAATTAATCACTGTGGCCTGAATTCTGTAGCCTCTGACTTTCCCCTTAGTAAATGGAACAGTGAACGATTTTTCAAGCCTTCTTTTGACAACTCAATGCCGAAATTCAAGATGTGATTTGTTCTCACAAGACTAACTCCATCTCTATTTCCAGAAAGGTTCTTGCTCTTGAAAGAGGCAATGTTAGATGATACATTCTCTACCTAATACTGCAATTCCTTTGAATGTAGGAAACTGTAGTTCAATGCTAAACACACACACACACACACACACACACACACACACACCTGAAAACATACTCATAACTATAGCTTAAAACAATCCTTTCTATCAGCTCATTTTTCTAGTTGGGGCCAGAGTAAATTTGACTGAGCTAATCTCCCATCTGATGTTTGACTGTAATTCTGCTTCATTTTCCTGGGACAATGGGCTATGCCAGGTATATGCTTTTCATGGGTGGCAGAGGTAAGATAAGAGATGGTAAATGTCTGTCAGGCAATATCCAATGCAATCACTTTTCAACATGGGTAATACCCAGCCCTGAAACTTTCTGATGGCCAGCAGATTTGCTAATAGATGTGCTGGGTTTCAGCAGGAGGTTATCTTGGTTTTTTCCTCTATAAAGTGAAGATGATAATAACGACACTGTTCACTGGATTGTTTTAGGAATCACCTGTGGAAAATACCTTAGAAAACGTTTAGCAAACTAATAGGTACAGTGTGACTGGGCCCTTAGACACATCTGCCTCTCTATTAATTTAGTGATCATTTTTTCAGTTAGAATGTAATAAGTATGTAACTCAAGTTTACTTTGTCATGTTATATCTCAGTGGCTAGGGTAGTATGGTATTCACAAAATGAATTTTCTGATTTCAGATATCCATCTCTTTGAATTCTGCCTGTGTTGTTTACTAGTTGCTAGGATTCTGTTCGATCACTAGCTGTGAGCCTTGAAGAATGTCCTTATGTAGAGGGCAAAATAGGTCTTCCTTCTAAATATTTTAAGTAATAAAAGGGACACTATTATACTTGAAAATCACTTAGCACAGCATCTGGCACATGAAGACATATAAAACCAGTTTCTTTCCATCCAATTTCAAATTTCTGCAACTGTAGAAATGATTGATTTGTCATATACATGTTGGAGGTATTAACCAGAGTCATCTAATCTCTGTATGCTAAGTGACAGATACATTGAATGAGCATATGCTATTAGTATTCATTTGCTAACAGAGCTGCAAAATGATAAAGTTCAATAGATTTTTCAGAATGTGTTTTCGCTTCCAGTGAGTACAGGAAACCTCAAGTATTCGGTTAGTCTTGCTTCCAAAACATGCTATGTCAGCAGGAACGACTGACCAGATTATTATTATAATAATGAAAAAAATGCTGTCATATGGCGATGAGGGACAGACCACAAATCCATAAAACAAAACAACATTTTAATTCCATGAGATGCAATATCATGCAGCATAATGTTTAATCTGTTGCAATTTAACTGAGATTGATGTTGAATTGCACTCTGGACAATCCAGAGATGTTGACGACCATATGCTAAATTCCTCAAGGTGCAGTGAGGGGAGCTTGTATGCTTGTTAAGGACATGCCAGGCCATCAGCAGCATATGTATTGGATGGCTTCATAAAACATGTGCTCTCAGGGGGGAGTCATATGAAAACATCATAGACTGAAAGAAGAATTTGCATTCCCTTTTGTGCTGTTGAGAAGATTATAGTTTGCCTTAAAATTCAATAAAACCTCAAATTACTTTCTTTGAAATATGTAGAGCTTCTTGGGCAGCTCTTTAGAGACTGTCAATCTCATTTCTTACAAATTTTGTCCAACTTTGGGATGGATGGGAATTGTGATGGGAGGCAATTGTCCCTCTTCATGCAGAGGATTTCATCTGTATCATCAATATTATCATTAATTTTAAAGCATTATTTACTTTAGTCTGATAATCATTTTATTTGCATGATTGTATTTAATCCTCAGAATTCCATCATGATACATATCTTTTAGGGACATGTGACCTCATCTGGCTACACTGGGCATTAGGAAATATGCCTTATTATGTGGGCAGCACTGTGACCCATTAAAAAGTGTGATGCTGACTGGGTACACTGGGCCATTCCTATAATCCTAGTTCAAGGCCAGCCTCAGCAACTTATCAAGGCCTTACACAACTTAGCAAGACCCTGTTCAAAATAAAAAAATAAACAGGACTCAGAGTGTGGCTTAATGACTAAATAGTGGTTAAGTGCTACTGAATTCAATCCCCAGTACCAAAAAAGAAAAAAAATTATGAATCTATAATTTAAGATGAAGTGGAAATGTATTGAATAACGTTAAGCAATAGATGCCCCAAAATCTAAAAATAGTACTCTAAAATAATCACTCAAAATTATTTTCATTTGAAAAAAAAATAGCTTAGGAAACATTAATGTCCATACTCTGAATGGCCAGTTGACAAATTATTTCCTTAAGATCTCAGAACTCATATTTACATTATTGCTTATAAAATCGTCAGTAATAGGTAGCAGTGTTTTAGTTCTTAATAACCACGAGATGACTGTGGTACTTCTACACTACTTCAGGGATATACGTGTGTCAAGGAAGGTCAAATTGCTCGTACCATACTACAGCTTCAGAAGTGTTATAGTGAGTCAAGTTGAGAAAAATGGTTGTATTTGACTCCCCCAGTGTATGTGGTAGAAGTAACATTACAATTTTCAAAGATACTTGCCCTGACAATCACATGGCAAGTAGGGACTTTAGTCCAGCAAAATAATATCAATTGTCAAAAAAAAATTCATGCTTTTTAATGTGAATTTTACTAATGTATAATTTTGTGTATTTAATTATAAATCTGTGGTTTTATGGTTGTTTATTATAAGTTTCTAAATAGTTTTATGTTTATTACATATACTTATAGTAAAATTAGTTTAAATCAGTATGGGTTCTATTTCTTTTTCTTCCATTTAAATGAGTTTATTTATACATTATTCAAATTTCAGAGAGACACATAAAAAGTGCCTAGATGTTCATAAGTGCCTACGTTAGTGTAGTCGCCCCCCAGCCTCCTGATAAATGATAAACGTAGTCATTCACATCCCACTAGGCTGCATGATCTCCAGTCTGAGATTAATTGACACTTTTCTCTCCAATTTCCTCTTCTCAAGATCTATCATTTCCTTCTGTGTTCCTTGGGTACTTGTATCATTGATCAGGAAAAATTTAACGGCAGTACTTTCGACTGTGCTTTTTGAACACTTGTAAAAGGCTGGGTGCCCATCTGGGTATTTCATAAGAGGGACTGATGGACTAACCAAAGGACCACATGGATGAAAATACTGAGTGAGATTGTGATATGGAGATGTACTGGACAGACCACACTTCAGGGAAGGATTTGGTGCCCAACAGCATGAGGTGTGCTCAGCTCCAGCAGGGTCAGCCTCTGCCTGACTCCAGGGAACTGATCCACTGATCTCTAACCTTTGCTGGGTGCCCATAGGCAGTGACTCAGTGAGGCAGGTTACAGAAGCCAAGTCATTACAATTCATTATAGCACAGCAGTGGTTTGTTGAGGTTTTGCCTGGCTTGCTTATAGCTTGACTTCTCTCTCTGTCCAATCCAGCTTCCTGCTTCTTGTTTTCACATGCAGTGAACCCTAATGAACATCTTCAGCCCTGTGATGCATCTCAGAATCTGCTTCTGGGAGCCTGAGCTTTGACCCTGAGTAACTACTGCCTTGCAGGCCTAGGTTTTTATCCACAATTCTCTGCTCCCTCCAACACTTGGGTTCCCCCACCACCTCTGGTTTTCAAATAGTCCTTTGCCCCAAAGATAGTATTATATTAGTTCTACATCTAAGGAAAGAAAAATCAGATAATCTCTTCTTAGTCAAAGTCACAGAATTGGTAAATTGTAAGAGACGAATACAGTTAAGACTTCAAGTCTAGTAGCCTAGCATTCATTTACTTATTCGTTTTTCTAAAGATTTCAAAGATGATTTGATGGATATTCAATTTAGATCAAACACTGTGCTATGCCTAAGTAAGAACAAGGAAAAGCTCTTGAGAGCAGAAGCAAAACTCTTCCTCCCCTTGTGACACTTGTGGTCTAGTAAGGAAAATAGACCTATCTCAGTTAATTACATTTCAATAAATTGCAACATCTTGCACCAAAGAAGAGGCCTCTGAGATCAGGAGAACCTAAAGGGAAGTTTTGAAAAACTGCAAGAGATTATGGAGGGTTTTTAGCAAGAAAAATAGCATTCCATCTTATATCAAAAGGTTTATGCAGGTAAGTAAAAAAGGAAAGACTAAGACAGAAAATAGCTTGCTCAAAAGGTGGTAGGTCAGAAGTTATCATAAGAAAGATCCATGTAACAAGAACATAGAAGGAAAGGGACTGAAATGGGACTAGATGAGTACATTCAGGGTAAGGAAGTCCAAGGTAAAGGTTTTTCCTCCATGTTAAGAGGGAAGAACTTTTAATTAATATATTATAAATAATATATTAATATAATATTAATATATGGTAATAATATTATATATAATTTAATTAATATTATATAATTAATATATTATAGAAATATAATATAAAATATTATATTATATGAATATAGAAATTATAGAAATATAGAAATATAGAAATTATATAAATATAGAAATAATATATAATTAGTATATTATAGAAATTTTAATTAATATATTATACATAATATTGGAGTTCATTTTGACATAATTATACCAGCATCGAATGTAATTTGCTCTAATTCAGTACCCAGTACTTCCCCTTTTCTTCCCCGCCTCCCTCCCTCTGTTCCCTTTCATCTACTCTGCTGGCCTGTTTTCTGTTTATTTATAATTTATTTTTCTGAAGAACTCTTACCTTGGACTCACATAGCATCATTTCTGATGTATTCAATTGGCCAGAACAGCCACAGGCTAGTCCAGACTCAATTTAGTCAGAGTAGACTCAACATCTTAAAATATGTTGTTATGACTGCCCCCACCCCCGTGATCTGGGCCTTGTATTTTTTAAATTTATTTTTATTTTTATAGAGTGCATTGATTCATTGTATACAAATGGGGTTCAATTTTTCATATCTATGGTGGTGCACAATGTAGAGTCACACCATTCGTGTAGTCATACATGTACATAGGGTAATAATGTCTCTCTCAGTCCACTATCTTTCCTTCCCTTCCTCCTCCCCTTCCCTCATTTTCCTCTATACAATCCAAAGTTCCTCCTTTCTTCTCTTACCCACTCCCCCCTCTCCTGTTATGTATCATCATTCACTTATCAGAAAACATTCAGACTTTAGTTTTTTGGGGATTGCTTATCTCACTTAGCATGATATTCTCTAGTTCCATCCATTTACCAGCAAATGCCATAATTTCATTCTTATGGTTGAGTAATATTCCATTGTGCATACATACCACGTTATCCATTCATCTATTGAAGTGCATCTAGGTTGGTTCCATAGTTTACTTATTATGAATTGAGCTGCTATGAACATGGATGTGGCTGCATCACTGTAGTATGCTGATTTTAATTCATTTGAGTATAAACCAAGGAGTGGGATAACTGGGTCAAATGGTGGGTCCATTCCAAGTTTTCTGAGGAGACTCCATACTGCTTTCCAGAGTGGCAGCAACAATTTGCAACTCCACCAGCAATGTATGAGTATGCCTTTTTCCCCACATCCTCGCCAATAGTTTTTTTTTTTTTTTAATTAGGGATTACAGATATACATAAAGGAGGAATTAACAGTGGAATATTTATGTGTGTACAAAAGATGGTTTGGTCTGAATCATTCCATTGTTTCTCCCCATTCCAAATCCTTCCCCCTCAATCCCCTTCTGGCATTCCACTGAACTCCTTTCTATTTTCACAGGATCCCCTTTTTTTCCCTTTATTTTGCTCTAGCTTCTGCATATGACAGAGAACTTTCAACACTTGACTTTCTGAGTCTGGCTTATTTCACTGAGCATGATGTTCTCCAGTTTCAACCTTACCAACAATTGCCATAATTTTGCTCTTTATGGCTGAATAAAATTCCACTGTGTATACATACCATGTTTGCTTTATCCATTCATCTGTTGATGGGCACTTGGGCTGCTTCCATAACATGGCTATTTTGAACTGCACTGCTATAAACATTGATGTGCCTGTATCAATCTAGTATGTTGATGTAGATATTTTGGATATATACAAAGAAGTGGGATAGCTGGGAATGACAGGCAGATTTTCACTGTGAAGTCATCATTTCTTTTGCTTGTCTCCTCCCTCCTTCTATCCCTTTTCTTCCTTTCTTCTTGCTTTTCTTATTTCCTTCTTTTCCTCCTTCCCTCCCTCTCATACCTCTCCCTCTCTCTCTTTTTTCTTTCTTATCTTTCACTTTTGCAATAAGAAGCCAATGGAAAGAATTATAATGGCAGAGGCCTTCTATGAAGTCTAAGCCAGAGATGCCAAGAGCTAAACTGAATAGAGTGAACCGCCAGTGGTTCACACTGAGGAAACTGGTTTTCCATGCCACACGTGAAAGTTCACAAGAAGCTTTATCAGTATGCCCCTGAACAGCCTCAGCAAACAAGGTCTTGCTGCTTCAGCTAAACAGAGCAAAAGTTCCATTGTAAGAAACAATACCAAAAAGGAGGAGAAATCTAAGCTAGTAAGCCCTATCTTCACAAATCCTAAAGAGACAGAAGTCAGGCAAAACAACAGCCTTGGACGGTGATAATAGATAACATTCAACACTTCTCATTGACCCAGCATAAAAGGATGCTCATACTCCCTCAGGGTATGTGGGGATTTGTCATATTTCAGAGATTCCTTCTATTTTAAGGACAAGGTTGCCTGTTTTTTCATGAATCTTATGATTTGCAAATATGAAGTCTGCTTTTGCCTCTTGCCCAACTTTGGTCACAAATACAGTGGAAGCTTGATCCATAATATGGGACACATACATTTGTCTTGCTATTAAATTATATTAGCGTCCCCACACAGATCAGTCTTCAGGTGTGAAACAGCCTGCTTCTGAAACTCCTTTATGGATATGAGCAATTTCAGTTTCCCGTACATTGTTTGTGAATTTAACCGTCGGGTTCATCAAAAAGCTTATGTTTTCGAGTATTCTAAAGATGGTTTATTCTTATAAATTAGCTTTTATTTCATTAAATCTGGTAACAAGCTTGCTAAAAGCCTTTCATTTTTAAAGCAGAGCTCGCATTAAAACTACCACAAGGAGCGTTGAGAGCTACAAGATAGGGTTCAACAAAATAAATCAATATTTCACCCAATAAATATGGCACTTCGCTCTCAAGAGGAGAACTGGATCATTTTTTCCTCTTCTTTCTTGTTTCTTTCTATTCTCATCCATCCTCCCTATAATGCCAGATGTATCTTTATAAATCAGTGTAATCATAGTTGGCTCATGCTTGAGACCCTAAGTGGTCGTCTACTTTCTACAGAATGAAGTGTAAACATTTTAGAATGCAAAGGGAATGTAAAGCTGTTCCTAATGTGATTTCCCAGCGATGTTTTCAACTCTATCTCCAGCCATCTCTCTCCCTAGGCACACCTTTCTCCTTCCATAATCTCCCAGGTGTGTTCCGCAGAATATTCTAACACATGCCTCCCTGGTCTGTCATGTGCTGTCTCTCCATTGGGAATTTTTAGGAACTACTTCCTTAGAATTCAAGACCTGTTTCATAGGCTGCCTCCTTTGAAGAGTCTTCTAGGTTTATCTCTATCTCCTATTTCAAAAAAACTTCATAAACATTTCAATCATCTCCTTCATCATAATATTTGATGCTGGTCTTTTCACTTCTTTTTCTTCCTAAAGTGCTTCTTAGGGTTACAGAATTCGAGAAAGGAACAGCAGATACACCTCGAGGTTTTGTTGGTGTTTGTTTGATAATTTTCCACAAAGATATAGAATCTGAAATGTCAGCAAAGTGGGAGCTCAGAACTGGACACATGCAGCATCTATCATCGTAGCTTGCCTTGCCCTTTTGACACTTAAGACATCAAAATCACTCACACAGGAGATCTTTCACTTGTAGGAAAACTTCCATGAACATACCCAAACACTCCGATTAAGAGAATGCTTAAATACATTGGTCTTCTCTCTTGCTTAAACTCCTTACAGTGCCACACAGGGAAAAGCAGAGGGTTATTAGAAAGCATGGTGTCAACAGAAAAGAGATTCTTAGCAATAGTCTTAAGATCTGGAAGATCTGGCTTTGAATGCTATGTCAGCTCCATACTAGCTTTTTGAATTTTGCGATAAATTACTTCAAGTTTCTTCCCTTGCAATGCTTGAATAAAAGTAAGTACCTCATTGGGTAGCACAGCGCCCTGTTCACAGAAGCAATCACAGAAAGGCTTACCATGAGAAGAATATTATTGTGCCTAAGAGTAAAAAGGAGAAGCATGTTCATCCTTATAACTGTTTCTCATTTCTTTGTAAACTGAGGTTGAAATTATAAAGATATATAGAGTTTAATTCTTAAAGTGTTTTTTTTTTTTTTTAATCTCCAAAAATTTGCCCAAACAACTTATCACTTATCATTTCTAGACTGGTTAAAAGGTATTAGGGAGAAATCAAGAGAGGTCTCTGGCCACATTTTTGAAAGGGTTTGCTTGGGTTAGGCCATTATTTTCTAAACTTGAGCAAGTAATACTATTAAACACTGTTGTTTAAAGGAATTGATAGGGTAGATCGAAGGATATATTGTAGATAGTCTTATATCCTTTTAAAAATGAGAACTATGACACTATTCAACAATTCATTGATAAATTCTTAATATCATCAAATTGAATTTTTGAATTTTAAGTGAGGGAAAGGTGTAAGAGTTATAGTTTACTGTTATTGTTTCTAAAATCACACTGTTATTATTACTTTTTTAGCAATAGAATGACTTTTTCTAGGAAAAATCTACATGGGAACCTAATTTACATAACAAAGAAAATGAAAATTTCTGATAAGTGACACAGTGTCCTCTCTCTCAACTTCCTTTGACTTCTCCCATCCACATCCTCCTGAATCCATGTGTCATCTAGTTGAATTCTCACAAAAACTCTTTGAGGCAAGTTCTCTATTATCTCTTGTTGTCTTTGGCTTGCTTTATCATATCTTCCTATTTTTGTCATCCTGTGAGGATCAACGAAGTTCACATAGGTAGTGTTCAATGGAGTTGGGGTTCAAGCCATCTACAGAACCCTCGCTAATAACCTTTGGTTCCAAGGCCAATGCAAAGCCTGCTATCTGGCTCATTCTCATAAGTGAAAATGCTCTCAGTATTGATTTTCTGCCAAGTGAAATAGGACAAACAGTAATTATCTTCATATTATGGTTAATATTGATATAACACCAAAAAGGAGCATACTTAAATATCCTTACTCAGTGTCACATTTTTAAAATAAACAATATTAATGAAATGACTTTTGATGCTAAAATTATCCTAACTACACTAAAGTATGTAAGGATAAAGGCAAATGAAGGAAATAGAAGAGGTGGTTCAACAGCAACACAGGTTTATTTGGGATATACTTCTGGTTCAGGGCAGTGGAGACTGAGACCTGTCTTCCACTTACAGCCTGGAGTAGATAGAGAGGCATTAGAAAATGGGGGAATTTTTTCAGGTTGGCCATTGCTAGGGGATTGTCAGGGAAGGGTCCTCATGGTCAACACCTCCATTCTTTGAGGTGGTCATTGTTCCCTGATGAACCAGGTGTCTTCAGGATTCCAGTCCCAGATAGCTATTTCCTTTCTTTGCATGATGATGGAGTCTTGTTGGGGTTTAGATCAGGTTGAGTCAGAGTGACTGTCAGGTGACTCTTGTTCTAAGGTGTAGGATATGTTTCCCAAAATGGTGTTGCATGTGTCAAGTTCTGCCCAACGAAGTTCTTCATTTTATCCACTTCTATGAATTTCCTCAACTTTAAAAAAAGGCACTTTTTATTTTCCTGTGCATAAAGTCAAGTTCAAAAACGAGGAATCCACAATGGTATCCATATTGTAAAACGCAGTCGGTGTTTTTCAGTCTTCAATGTAGTTTACTTCTGTATGATCTCTGATATAGATGACTATTACTTGCTGCCCTTTGCATAAGACATGTTT
Organism: Sciurus vulgaris; assembly: GCF_902686455.1. Lineage (NCBI taxonomy): Eukaryota > Metazoa > Chordata > Mammalia > Rodentia > Sciuridae > Sciurus > Sciurus vulgaris. Next base: position 22,825,835 of record NC_136478.1, on the reverse strand, counting down.
CCTGTTTTCCTCTGTAAGCCCTTCTTTTCCCTCTCCAGGGCTCATTTCTAGATCATTTCTTTTATCATACACTCTTTGAAATGTCAGTCTTTTGCAGAATTCATTGTGAGCTCCCTTTTCAATTTTATTCTCTAAAACTCTAACACTAATATCATCAAATAGTATCACTATAACTATCTGATGACCACAGCCCAGTCCTCACCTCTGACTTCTATGCTCAGAGTAAAAGTTCACTATTTCTCCCTTCAGTTTGGGATTCTGTATGCATTGTACATAGTATCATCAAGATAAATGGGTGGGGCTTGAGATATTTGAAAAGGTTTATTGAGAAAGTGTATACAGTGAGGCAACTATTTTAGGTTAACTGGATATCCTTTGTTCTCCCTCCATTTCCCCTCTCTTCTCCTCTCCTCCTCTCTTTTTTTCTTCCTAGCCTCTTCCTCACCCAACCTCTCCTGTCTACCTCTTTCTTCTCCCCTTTCTCCTATTGTTTTCCTTTTATCTATTTTCTAATTTTAATGAATCTATTTGATATCTGGTTCTTAAATCAGCCCAGCCTTAGTAATCTGTAGAATAACCCTGGTTTCCCTATTGTTAGGTAGTAGTTTAGGGACACCAATATGGTGAAGGCAGGGTATAAGGAGGATGCTACTTGGAGGACAATACAAGGAGAAGAATCATGTCCCTATTTAGGATAAGTTCCATTACCATGACAACTCCTGTCACTGAGGACTTATTGCCATGGCAATCCCTGCCACAGGTTTGGTATTTTAAAATGACCAATGGGGGTAAAGTGGACAGTATTCTAATTAGGTTTTCAAAATTAACCAACGGGGGAAAATTGGACAATATTCTAGTTAGGTATTATAAGGTAACCAATGGGGACAAATGGGGTAGGGTCTTCCATCAGATCCATATAGGAAGAGAACATTTCACACCTCAGCATTTAAGACACTGATTTCCAGACACTGGGACTTGAGCCTCTCTTGCTCAGCCTACTCTGCTCTACCTTATGGAGTGTGACTTCCACTCATCTTCAATAAATCTGTACTTTACCTGCTACTTGTGTGTGTCTTGCTCAATTCTTTGTTCAGGACACCAAACAGACCCCAGTTGGACACCCTGATGATAACACTACGTCAAATTCCTTTCTTTCCTTTTGAGAGCAAGAGTAGGCAGTCACTCCTAAAACCACTTCTGCAGACTGAGAAACTCAGCACCCAGGTGCACATCCCATCCCCTTTGCTGTTTATCATGGTTCACTTCATTCAACAATAAACCTCACCCCAAGTTTAGACAGGTTGGTTTGTCCTTTGAGAAAAAATCATCCAGTCCTAATCACCATGTTGGTTGAGTTACAAGAAAGCATTTGCTCTCCCTTTTAGTACTTGGCATTCAAAGACAATTGTCAGTTATCTAGTTTTATGTCCCCTCACAGACAAAATCTTCTCTGGCATCATTTTCCCTCCATAGTATTAGATCTTTAAGTCCCCCTTTCTTGCCTTCACGCCACTTACCCCAGAACCTGTTCATTTCATTGCTATAATTTCAAGCTGAGTGTGGAACTGGATGTAATATTTGTTTTCATTTTGATAACTCGAACCAGAGCATACAACATAAAAACATTGTTACAAAGAGCTCATCACAATACCCATCCTAAATTCTTCAGAGTGAGTTGAATTTCACCGAATAACCCAGGCACGTCTCTATACTTAGGAGCTTGGATCACTCATTGCTGTCATCAAGAAGAGTGCTTCCCTCAAATTTGCCAAATCACAGGTTTGTGGACAATGCTCAAAAGTGCTCCTCTCTCCCATTGTTATTAGGGATGGGGGTAAGTGGCAGAGATAGGTACCAGGTATTGCTGAAAGAGACAGGCTTAGAAATCCATCACAAAAACTTTGGGAATGGATTGGTGACAGGGAAGGGTCATGTGCATGATAGTCTCAAATGCCAAAAAATAGACAAACAAACAAACAAACAAAAACAGCCCATAATCAACAGTGAGAGGAAAATGTACAAATTACCAACCATTATTTGAATCGTGTTTATTGCAGGTGTCCTTCCTGCAAAAGGCATATTTCTAAATTAATTACATTGCAATGCCTACTTAATAATGCCAGATGGCTTTCTGGTCATTTTTCAGACCTCTTTCTAGTATTTCAACTTTGAAGGAATACAACCACAAAAGAAAAATAATGGAATATGTTCCTTTCCATGAAAGTCCATGGTGACTTTGGTATTACAGGTACCACTTATTGTTACATGGTTAATGAGAAAGTGAAGCCCTGGCTGCAATGCCACATTTCTCTTTGTTCTTAATGAACACTGACATTTGTGCACAATTAACAATGACACATATAATCATATGAGCCTTTGCTCTGATTCCAACTCAGTACAATTGGACCATAAGGAGATCTCCCTGTGAGATCAGATCAAAGCCCCTCTGCAGAGTGTCTTTTCAGAGCAAGGCAGAGACAAATTAATCGTATCTCTCTGATTTTAAGTAGTATGGCCAAATAGCAATTGGAAAAAGTTGTAGTCAGAGCACAGAGGAAGCCAGCCTCTAAACAGGTTTATGCCACAAAAGAGATAAGGTGTCACCCCTAGTAATATCTATTTGCAGTTTTCTGCTTTATGACTTTTTTTTCTCACAGATATTTAAAATTAAGTTAGCTCTCTTCCTTTTTAATAAGAGATAGAAAAATGCTCTTTGGTCATCACTCATAGCACATTAACTTCAATTATATCAATATATCTTTCTGGGCTTCTTTATGCAGTTTTTTAATTTTTTTCCCTTTCCATCCTCCTTTTGGAGAGCTCTTGGGGAGCAGCTTTAGCTAATAATTAATAATGAGAAGGTTCTCCTGAGGAAATCGTTTGGAATTGTTATGCTCTTCCTATAAATTGTCATTTCAGAATTCTAATCAGCAAAATTTGGATTCCAAATGGTAGGTAATTACAGTGGCCCATTGCATCCGCGTTGATTAATATGTAAATGTAACTAATTCCACCTTCAAAGTCAATATAAAGCAAAGTGTATACTCATGGAGAATGGAATTTATGTGATTGGGAACTTTGAGAGAAAAAACCTGATATTGAGATAACAAAAGTCTGTTTTGCAATCTCTGCATAAATTGGTACTCTCTCGCTTTGTTTCTTAAATTCAGTTGCACTTTGTTCTCTCATTGGTCTCTGCCATAGCTACTCCAAACATCCAGGCTCTTTCTGCCTTGCTACACAGCCCCCATTCAAATCATATCAATGTTTCTCTGCCTGAAACATGATAAAGCACAAAGGCACTGTCATCTGAGGCACTCTGTCTAGCAATGCTTAATAAAGGAAACCCTCACAATCTTAAAAGAAAGCCAAAAGCAGAACAAACAGTATAAAGATCACAGGGCAATGGCCAACTGCAAAAGACTGGAGGTGTAATGAACGGCATAACAAAATCAAGGACAGGATATCTGAAGTGGACAATTCAAGTGATTTGAGGTCAGATTTCAGACTCCCTTTTCTCTCCTATTTTAGTTATCTTTTCTAGTCTGCTATTCTTTGTGGATTCCTGCAGAATACAAATTGAAAACTTAAAAACTTTATTTCCAAATATTTCATACAATTTAGAAAAGCAGATTATCTCTTTTGCGGATGAGTGAGGTAATTCAGCCATCGTCATATCTAACTGCATGTTAGAAAAAGAGTTTATCGTGTTTGATCATTTTGTTTATCTTAGTCCAAGTTTAGGATCCACTCACAGAGATTCTTCTTTATTTGGTGAATGGAGCACAAGCAGGTAGGTTTCAAAATCTCTACAAGTAACGCTATTCTGCAACCAGGTAGAGAATAACTTTTAATCAAAAAAGTCTAATTCTTCCTCTGTTTCCAGATGTGCTCAAATAAGTTGTCCTGAGGCTAGGTTAATGAGGAACAGATTATCTGACTCTGAAATAAGGCAAGACAGTTCTAACTTGAGCATCCATCTGTTTTTGGATCTATTCAGCAAATATCAATTGAATATATGCACTGTTCGGATCCCCTCTGCTATAGCAGTGAACAAATTAGATAATCCCCTGCCTCAAGAGAGCTTGCAGAATAAACAAATAAATGAATCACTTGGTTGAATGATATTAAGAAAATTAGAACTCTACAAACTACTACAAGACGGTATTGAATGTCAAAAATGCCAGAGAAGGTATGAAAAATGGTGGAATGAGACAGACATCATTATCCTATGTACATGTATGATTACATGAATGGTATGAATCTACATCATGTACAACCATAGAAACAAAATGATGTACCCCATGTGTGTACAATGAAGCAAAATGCAGTTTGTAAAAAAATAAAAGTTAAATAAAAAATAATAATAAGAAGAAGAAATAACAACAAAAAGCAAAAAGGAAAAATAATGACAGAGAAGAATTGTTGGCTTGACATTTTGGAGGAACAATTCATTTTGGAGGAACAACATTTTGGAGGTTGCAGTGGAACAGTAGGGAAAGTGGTGACTCTGTGACCAAGAAGAAGTCAAAGGCCACAGCAGGCAACACCATCTCAGTTATGGATAGGATTTACGCTTTTGTTCTGTTTTGTAATGGGAAATGTGTTGGTGTTGGGGTTTAAATATGAGGTGTCCCCCAAAAGTTCATGTGAGACAATGCAAGAATAATCAGAGGAGAAATGATAGATTATGAGAGATGTGACCTAACTGGTGGACTAATCCACTGATGTGGATTAAATCAATGTGACTGGTGGGAGTATATACTGTGACCATGACTTTTAGGTTTATTTTTTATCCCTGGTGAGAGAAGCTCTCTCTCTCTCTACTTCCTGGCTGTCATGTCCTTAGCTGGACTGAACCTCTGACACCAAGAGCCAAAATCCTCTATGTTGTTCTTGTTGGATCTTTTGTTCTTGGCAGAAAGAAAGCTAACTAAAATGTTTGAAGTTGATTAAGTAGGTGAGATTATCAGAACAATTTTGGATACGGGTGGAAAAAAGAGATCATGAAGAGTGGCTTCACTCTTGCCTCTCAATAATGACAAAGAAACAGGTGGCTATGACCATGAGAATTTATGTCTGAGCTTCAGGAGTTTTGTTGTTATTGTTGTTTGCTTGCTTATTTTTTCTAGAATATAGCACAGTCCCTCTTTTTCTGCCCTGTTCCATCTGATGGTTCTTTGATAGGCAAGGGCATATGAGAGGAACCCCACATTTTGGCATTCAAGTAATAACCTCCATACTCCAGTCTATGATAAAACTACGTTCAGCAAAAAATGACTCTCCTCCGTGTGGTAAGGACAGAGAAGAGCTGTATTTTCCTTCCATATTTTAAGAGGATTAAATTAGTTGATTTCCATCCTAGAATTTGTCTGTGTTATAGTCAGCTTTTTCATTGCTGTGACTAAAAGATCTGACATGGACAATTTTAAGAAGGAAAAGTTAATTTGGGGGCTTGTGGTTTCAAAGTTCTCAGTTCACAGACAGCCAGTTCCATTCCTTGGAGCTAGAGGTGAGACAGAATATTAGGGCAGAAGAAGGTGGTAGAGGGAAGCAGTTCACATGACGATCAAGAAGCAGAGAGAAACTAAGCTCAGCTCACCAAAATATACCCTAAAAGTATGTCCCCAGTGACCCACCTCCAGCTCTACTATACCTGCCTTCACTTACCACTTAGTCCCCATTAATTCACTGATGGAGTTAAGGCTCTCCTAACCCAATCATTTCACTTCTGAATGTTCTTGAGGTGTTTCACACATGAGCTTTTGGGGGACACTTTACATCCAAACTGTAACAATCCAGAGATAATTATGGTGATGCAGGATGAAAAGAGAGTGAACATCCCGGGGATCGTAAGTCAACATTGTCAAAGCCCTTCCTGTGTTTCAGAGGTGGCAGTAGGCACTAACTTTATGAACCCATTTAACACGCATCTCAGGGAAGTTGGTTTCTTCTATCTTTACTTGACAGGCTCAACAACTAAGAGTAGATTCATTATCTGATCCTAGAACCTAGATAACTTTTTATTCCAAAATCAATGTTATTAACCAGCTTATCACACTTTCACCTGCTAGTTCAGACTACAGTTGGATGACAGGGAAGTGCCTCCAGGAGAGGAGAGGGACCATCCACAACACAGGCTTCCACTTCCTTCATCATTTCCGTAGGAAGCATCTTGCTTCCCTGAATCACAGAGAAATTTTGGATCTATCTAAAAGAGTTATTGAAGACCACAACCTTCTATTCTACAAGCAAGAAAACTCAGTTGTACAGCTTTCTACAACCAGAATGGAGTCTAGACACCAGAATTCTCACTCTTAAAAACAATCTAGTGATGTTCTTTTTAACATACTGGGCAGCCCTTGGCTCTTCTGGAAATGATGTTCTTTAATTCTGACCTATCCTAAGCCAAGGACCATCACTGTCTTGATGAAGACATGTTAACTTGGAATCACTGTTACCCAGAGGTCCACATCTGCTGCGCCAATCAGATTCTCTATAATCTGCACTGTACAAGAATCTGAGATATTCCAGCTTTCTGCAATATATTGTCTTCAACTAATAAAAGAGCCAGGAGAATTGTGATGTGTAGCATTTGTTCAATCCACAGTGACTATCCTAGGATTTCTCAGAGCCATCTCCTCCTCCTGCTCTTACCCTCCCCTGGAGTGTCTTTCTTCTTTTTTGAGAGAGAACTGTGAAGCAAGAGTGTTGCCCAGGTCTCTCATTATTTGATGTCATATTTTGCATGCTCTTAGACGAAGGCAATTACCAACTACAATAATGTAGTGCCCTCTTTTCTGTCTGCATGAGACTCAGTCACTCACACATTTTATATGCTGAGTACAGAGTTAAGGTATTTGGAACACTAAGAATCATTAAAACCTAATCCTTGCCTTCAAGGAGCCAAAATCCTGTGAAAAGATTAATAGATTAACAGACAATGGCAAAGCATGTGATAAATCCTCTGGAAACCTCTGAGGACATGTTTTTGGTTGGGTTAAGCCTGTAAATATTTAAATCTGTATATCATGTCAGAGGCCATTTATACTAAATTTCTTTTCTGAGTTTGGATCATGTCCTTCTATGTGACATTACTGTATATAGCACTTATTTTAGCAACGTATCAAATAAAAATTTATGATATGTATGCATTAAAGTCTTATTATTGTAAAATCATAAATTTATGCCTCATGTCCTGAATTAAATCATTGAGGAGAGGCATTGTATCATGCATGCCCTCTGTGTGTGTGTGTGTGTGTGTGTGTGTGTGTGTGTGTATGCACACATGCATTTTTTTAAAAGCAAATTCAAAAGTAATTGTCCAATATTTTTGTCCAATAGTATATCACATAATTCATCAAACCATTAATAAAATTGTGTCCTTAATAAACTTTTATAAATCTTTCAATAATGATATGAACCACTTAGAGCTCACAAATTTGATTTCCATCTTGGAGTAATTTCAATATGGCTGGTATTAATAGCTACAGATTTTAGTTTTTCTCTTTAAAATGTGTGCCTACAGTACATGATAAATCTATTAATTAAAGTGCATTATCTTAGCATCCTATCTTCATTATATCTCGCCACTAGCATAGCTTAAAATGTAATCTCCAACCCCCTGCCAAACACGTCAATCACAATTTGTTAACCGAACTATAATCCCAAAATAGGATCCAATATGACTTTGTTGAGCAAGTGTAGCATACAAAAGTAAAGTTGTAATAGAAAAAAAAAAGAGTATCTTATTTTTGCTTTCTTAAAATGCTTGACAATGAATCATTGAATATTCCCATCGACCATGTCACCCTCCGTCAGTTTTCATCAAGAAGTTCATGACATTATTCACATGCTACTATGGAAGACATGCGAAATAAGGACATTCACAAGTTCTCCTGCAAATCAAGGTCCTTCTGAAAGAAAAACAACAGAAAGGTACTCTGTGCCCAAAAAGTTCTCAAAGTCATAGATTAATAAATATACTCCTTTTTATCCAAAACCTTGACAGAGTATGTCTTTAGATAGATTAATGTGGAATTTCAAGCCTTCTTTGTACCACTTGTCTATTGGCTCCATAGACTATTTTCACTTCTCCACCATACACACATTCTTTCAGCCTTGTGCATGTTCTCAATTGTCATTTTATCAATGACAGAACAACATAAGCTCACTCAACAATGCGTATTAAAATGATCACACAGCAAAACCAAAAATTCTTCACTTATGGGAAGGTAATATACATGGCAGATCATCCTCAGGACTAGAAAAAAACTTTTTTCTGTATTCTATAAGGTTCAAGTAAACACTGACAACTTTTCCTGGGCTCTGCTCTGTAAACACACTAAATAGCTTGTTGTATAGGAAGAAATGCTTCTTTGTTGTTCCCTCTACTTATGAGTCTCTTCTCATTTTGATTAATCCTTCTCTTCCATTAGATATTTGTGTAAATATTGCCTCCACCAAATCACTCTCTAACTTCCTAGGTGTCATATAATCCTGCTCTGAGCACCTAGAAACATTAGAATCTACTGAAGCCTTTAACAGCTAAAAGATAATGGCCTTCCTCCCTCAAGGAATTGTGACCTTCTTGGAATAAGAACCCCATCTTGCTGGGCATGGTGGCACATGTGTGTAATTCTGGCAACTTGGGAGGCTGAAGCAGGAAGATCACAAGTTTAAGGACAGCCTCAGAAAATGAGTGATGTCCTAAGTAACTTAGTGAGACTCCATATCAAAATTTAAAAAATAATAAAATAAAGTGGCTGGGGATATGACTCAGTGATTCAGCAACCCTGGGTTCATTCCTCAATAACCCCAGGACAAAAACAACATGCCACATCTTATTCATCCTTATCTCTAGGGTTCTACTCTATTGGCAGATGTTATATTCTAAAGCAGCAAACAAATTCAAGATGTAGCTCCATGTTTTGTCCAAAGAGTTGAAGATGCAATTACTACTAAGAAACACATTCAAAATTTCACTTGGAAGCTTTTAGTCCTATTTCAGAAATGTCTAGAAGGATTTCTTGATTTCCAACACATAGGATACTGGAAAGGGGAGAAAGACTTCCAGAATCAGAAACAATGGTCTTAGCAACAAAATAAGACTTGATGTAACCTGGGCATAAAGAAACAGAAGAAAACTAATCCAAAATAAACAAAAAGATAGCAAAGCAATGACACCTCTTCCAAACAACAAGAACAAATTAAACCATGAAAATATAAAGAGAGGAGGAAGAGATAGCAGTTGGAGTTAAATAATGGAGGTAAAAATAGTGAACATCATGACTCAGTAGGTTCTGAGGCATGAATTTACTAAAAAACTGTGTAGTCATTGTCATAATTATGACTGAAATACAAATAAAATACCATTATTAATAGTACTTATTATTCATCAATGGTAGTAAAATATCATGTTCTATACATGTTAAAGATTAAATTGAGAAAAATTAATGGGCTGCTTAAAGCCAGATGTATTGTCATTCTCTTGAGGAACTGGACCAAAAGGATATGTATACATTGTTTATAAAAGGGAATTTTTTGGGGGGGGGCTTGCACAATGAGGTGCTGGATAGTCCCACATGGCCCTCTTCACCCTGGGGAGCTGGAGGAATCAGTAGCTGCTCAGTCTAAGGAGCTCAGAACAAGAGGGACCAATGACACAGCCCCAGTCTGAGACTGAAAGCCTGGAAACTCCCCGCGGAACCTTTGGTGAGAGTTCACATTAGAGAAGAATTTACTGTCTGACATCCTCCAGTCATGGCAGCAGAAAGAAATGCCCCTGCTTAAGATGAATTGGGCTGTTATCTGATGAGACTCCCTCTTTCTTCTTCATTTTGTTCCACCTGGATCCCCAACCTATTGGACAGTGTGGCCCACAGTTCGGACAGGTGTCCCCCCTCAGACAATCAGCTCTAGAAACACCCTCACAGGCGCACCTGGAAGTCTCTTAATCCTATGCATCTCTCAATCCAAACAAATTGACATTCCAGATTAACCATCACACCATCAAAGTGATAAGTGGAGCCTGTGACTTTGACTCAATTTTCTCATTCTAAATCCATATCCTTTCTTCTACTCTTACAAAATACAAGAAAGCAGCGGCTCCTGATATAAATTTTAGATATTTTTTCCATCAGAAACAATAAAATACATTACATAGAATCTAGTGAAAAAATTTAAGAATGATGTGCCAAAAATCATGTCTAAGTGAACGAATCGTCAAGTTTCAAGAATATGAGTCTTAATACTCAGAGAAAGCATCTAATTAGCCATACCTGTCATGTAGATCTCTGTTCTAGATCATGACCATGAATCAATAGGCAATCAATCACCCTAGAGAAATATCAAGAAAGTTTGTGGCAATGTTCTGTGGAATATAATTTAGAGGTTCAAATAAAACTTTTCATTGAAATGTCACAAAAGGGTTAAAGATGAAGTGGTATAAAACAATATTTCCAACCATTTCAACTTCATTTTTGGCACTCCTTCTGAACCTTGCACATTTTATTTCTTTCTTATATTGAGTGACTTTTCAAGTGGTCCTGCTGCGAGCCAGTAGAATTACTAAGAGGTTTCTGATTTCATAGCTATTTTTTATTATATTTGGAAGCTGGTCTTAAGTAGAGCTAAGACTCCAGGGCCACTATTTTAGAGTAGTAAAGATTGACATCTAAATTATGATCTAAAGAAAGTACCAAGCCTTAGCTTTCATTGAATGTAGAAAAGAGTAAAAAATGGATTTGTCTCTGAAAATGTTGGTTATTTGACGTCTTTGAGAAATTTTCAAGCATGTTAAATTCCAAATCTCAGCAATGAAAATAAAATAGACATTTGGCTTGCATCTATTGCGTTTAGTTAATTCTTAGTTAAAGTTCCTTAAATCTAGTACTAAATAGCTCTCTCTTGTTTTGGGGAAAATATGGTTGTGAATGATTTAGGAGTCTAAAATAGTTGTTTTAGGAATTAGCAGTAGACCTTGGTAAGACATAATAATAAAATAAAATTAAAAAAAAACACATAACTTGTTGCCAAAGGAAGGAAGAGAAGACATCTGGCATTGATTCCCAGGTATCAGTCATAGAACTAGGAATTTTATATTCCACTCAAATCTAAGTAAAATAGTATGTGTTAAACTTTCCATTTCCCATGTGTCAATGAATGAAGTCCAGAGAAGGTAAGAAACATATCCAAAGTGATTTGGGTAGGAAGCACCATTCTCTGTGCCTAGAATGATTTTCTTACTACCCCTCCTTCTTGAGAGTTCTTATTATTTATCCTTCAAACTGGAGTTTAAATAGTACCTGTATGGATATTCATCCTCAATCCCCACTCTCTTATGTGATATAGATTTCCCACCTCTGTATTTCCATAAATGCTTGCATGTTCATTTTAACAAGTATAAAACAGAATAATAATTATAATAATTTTTTTCATTTCTCAATTTAACCCACTATTTCCACTGCAAACAAAAATCACACCTTACCAGATCTGATGAATCAAGCCCCTATCTTAACAAATGATATTTATTAAGCAGGTGGGGAAGGGTTGTTCCATGAAGTGACATAACTAGAGATCAGACATAGGTTTATGAAATGCTTAAGGCCAGGCATTTTAGGATGAAAAGGCCAAGTGATAGTGTAGATCAATTGTTCCAAAATTGACTAATAGAGCAAAGATGAATTGGGTCCCAACATATTGGATAGTCCCTTGACTGGGTTCAGAACAAGTTCTATGTGACTTTGCTTGCAAGCAACCATTCATTATAAGGCAATATCCATGTTTAATCTAAAAGTGTCAATCCTAAAAACCGTGTGTCACACCAATTTCATTGGTGATGGAGTTGAAATTGACTCCAAACTGATTAAAATTTGGTTAAGAAAATGAAAAGGCAACAAAATAAACACCTTCCCACCAGCATGTCACCAATCAAGTCTTCTGATTTGAACTTCCAACTTGACTCAGATTTAAAGACATGCAGAGTAATAAAATATTGTCTTGAAATCTACATATTTCAAAATTGACTAAAAACAATTATTTTAGGACCCTTATGCCATTCTGCTTATTTTCATATAGAATATCCACTTTTAATGTGATGAAATTGTTACCAATATTGAAAGCCCCTATGAAAAGGGGCTGGAATGACATCATTGGAAGGGCAGATGCTCAACATCCAGCTATAAACACAAAGCAATTTGAGAGATGCCCAGAGTGCATATGAATTAGTTCAAGAATAGACTGCGCACTGCCTTCAGCTTGTGCTGTTTAGATTCTAATTGCAGTTGCCTAAGGGTAGACCATGATACAAGTGTCACAGAGGCACCTAACAAGGAATCAGAAGCATGCTGATATTTCTAAGTCAGGTGATCTCCACATTGTCAAGACAACTGGTTTTTTTATTTCAAAAAATAAAAGCCGATGTTGTACGCTGTTTTTTTTTTTTTTTTTTTTTTTTTTTTTTTTTTTGAGCATGTATATAAAGATGGAACATAGACTGGGGACCCAGAGAATGGATATTGATTGCTTGGTCTATGCATACAAGTAACAAAATAATTATTTTAAAAATCTAATGTGTATGCAATATAACTGAGCCAGAGATACTTTGTCCTACCATTTTGGAGAAAATTTTTGTGAGATTATTATCTTCATTTTACAAGAACTACTTTATCCAAGGTAGGTTAAGTGGTTTTCCCAAGTTGACACAAATAATGTCAGATAAAGGTAGAACTTTACCTTCGAAGTTTATGATACAAGTCCTGATGGGCTATTGCATGGCTTCCTTTCCCTTGCTACCTTCAAAATGATGGTCTTATGAAATGACAGGATTCCGAGGGACATAAATCATCTTGATTAACATATTATACTACCACGAATGTTGTATGTACAGTATGAAAATATAGAATTGAGGTCTAAAGAGTTATTTTTGGAGATGATGCTGGTCGTAATGATTTTATTACCGGTTTTCAATTTGTCAGCTTGGTAAATTTAATGCCTTTGAAAGTAGATAGATTTTGGTGATAAAGGGAAATTACTGTGAGTTTCTGTCTTTCTTCATTTACTCTTCAGTCATGGTTGGGAAATAACATTACATTCTTCCCCAACTCAAATGTCATAGAAGGCACACACACCATTCATCCTTCATGGTCAGGGACACTTTTGTTATTCTCAACCATTAGCCAATTATACTGTCATTCAGCTGTTTTTGCATGTTACATGCTGGGACAAATAACTGAAATTGTGCCCATTACAGAGACATCACTTGCATAATGCTTCATATTTCCTAGTATTGCTAATTTGTTACTAATTTTTTTAGATGTCAGTTATTCTGCTGATTATCATAGTAGCCTAGTGTGACTATTGTTCTTTCCTAGAATAGTACAGGTTTCTCTCTTGTTCCTGTATAATACTAATAGTAAAATTCCTTTCTCTCTCTAAAGAGTCCTGATTTGGTCATCCTTAATCTTAAAAACTCAGTGTTAAGATTAACTACCCAATTGTGACCTTGTTTAAACATGAGAAACAACATAGCGGTGAGACTGATTTTAAAGACAAGGTATTCTTTTCTGAGTATTTCTCTAGTTCACGAAGGACAGAATAATATCCTTCATGTTATCTGTGAGGTTTTCTTTCTTCATAATCAGCACTGTTAATAGTGTCTCTTTATGCTTCTATTATCTCAATTGTAATATATATTCTTAGACATTATCATTCAAATATATAGTAGAGATTATAGCTCCATCCTCTAAGCCTGTCATTTGACAATGCAGCTTGTTATGCATTCAGAAATATTTAGAATATGAAATTAAACAAAAGAAGCAGGCAGATATAAAATGACTACATGTAAAAATGTCTTTGGCACTTTGTTTGCAATTAAAATATTTCTAAATATACCTAGCACACGTCTGTATCCAATTTAAAAAATGTAATTGGTAGAATTTTATTTTCTATAAATAGGTATTGATTTAGTTTTTTAATTTCCAAGAGTCTACAATCACAATTAGTTTCTATATATACAGTCACAGTTCATAAAATATGCCCTTTAATTAAAAATATTAGAGCTTTGACAAAACAGTTCAAAAGTGGAAGTGATCCATTTTTATAATTGTTTTTATTTTCTTTTTTTCAGCTCTTTTTCTTGAAGCATATGGATCCAACTATACATAGATGTTTTTGGGTCTGTATGGAATTTCCATTTTAATGAAGAGTTAATCCCTTTGTGTTGATTGAAATGTCCTTTTATTCTTGAAACCAAAGTGAAGTGAATGGAATACACAAATGCGGGAATGGATTTATAAACTAAAACCCTGGCACAATCGATCAGTTAAACAGTTTATTATTTTAGAATGAAAAGACGCTATCACTAATAGGTCAAACAATTCTTCCCTTCTCGTGTTATTTTCTCTTTTTCTGTAATGGTAAATACAATGTTGTTATCTTTGGACAGGATGACAGCTTCAGGCAAGAGATACAACTCCAGGGACTAACACTTTAATTTAAAAAGCCAAGAGGAAAAAGCACAGGAGGAAATCAGACACGACAAGTCTAGAGACAAAAGCTGCTTTTCACAAACAAAAGTTGGACAAGGAATCCCTGCTAGGGCTCAAGCAGACTCCAGAGGTTGTGCTGTTAGTAGTAAAAGTAGAGAAAGCAGGAACAAATGTTAAAAGTCTCTGTAGCGAGAAGCTGAGGACAACTATTCAGTGTGGGATGATACCCAAGGTATTATGTCCAAACGAGATGTGTAGGGGGGAGGCAGAAAGAGATCTGACACTCTGTGTATTAAAAAAAAAAAAAAAAAAAAAAAAATTTTGATGTCTTTAGAGGCACCATAGCCTAAGCAAAGCAATGGGTTTTCCCCTTGTTGAGTGCAAAATCTTTAAGAATGACCAGGAAGTAAAGAGCAAAGAAAGGATTATTATTTGCAGCACGTAAGGAGCATACGGCAGATAATTCTCAAATGGGCACCTCCCTGAACAAGAAAGGAAGAGTAACATAATCACAGAGAAAGGACCAGTTGTCAGAAGTAAAGATGGAAACGTTCTCGAACATACTTAGTTTCAGGTTATATATCATAGCAACACATTTACGTGGAGCATTTAGTATTATAATGAGCAAAGTTTACTCTAAGTCACCTAAAAAGAATGAATTAGAGTGACTTCCCAATTTAGGTTGGTTCCATAAAGTTTCTGTGGAGGACCTTTTCCAAAACAAAGAACAACTCTGAAGCAATACATTAGCAGTCATTTAAAGGGATTGCAGTCCCATCCCCCACCTTGTAAGCCTAGGTGATTGTCCCTAAAAGTATTTGTTATTGCCTAACAAATTGTACACACACATACACACGTTTTCTATTTCTCCATTGATAAACAAGCATTTCTGAATGTGTACTAAGTGGTAATGCAGGAATGAGAGAAAGAGATAAGGTATTCAGAGATGTGATGTTCTAATCCATAGCGGAACATTCTTTCCAGTTGTGAGACAGATCATTTCAGGACTGACAAAGTGCTATACTGCATGATTACACTGGACCATGTATTCTTGAAAGCATATATTGACCATTAATAGTATCCCTGTTGTCTTAATACCTAGGAAAGTTTAACAGGATTCATATGTATTTTTGAATTAAATAACTGAAACATATAGTACAGAAGTATGTCAAGTACTTGGGGAGTTTATAGGAGAGTCAAGGTAACATTATGCAAAGGTGGTGTTTTATTCAGCCTTTTCAATGCTATAACAAAAAGACCCACCAAAAAGAAGACAGTTTATTTGGCTCTTACAGTTTCAGAGGTTATCAGTCTATAGAGGACCAACTCCATTGCTCTGGGCCCAAAGTGAGGCAGAACAATATGGTGGAAGAGTGTGACAGAGGAAAGCAGCTCAAGTATGGTAATAAGGAAGCAGAGAGAGAGCTCTGCTCACCAGGTACAGAATAGAAACCCCAAAGGCATGCCCTCAGTGACCTACCACTGTCTGCCATACCCTAACTTATTACAGCTATGACTCAGCTAATCCATTCAAGTAGATTAGTGCCCTGATTATGTCAAGGCTTTTATAACCTCATCCTCTTACCTCTAAACTTTCTTGCATTGTCTCCCAAATGAGCTTATGGGGGACACCTCATATCTAAAACATAACAGACTGTGACTTAACATAGTTACAAAGAAGTCCACATCGACTAAGTGTAAAAGAAATGGTTTGGTTTCAGCGGAGACAAAGCTGTGTGGGTAGTTGTGAGAAACTTGTTCTCAGTGTGCTTCAAACACAACTAAAAGAAAATGACAAATGATGTTAATGACGATGAGGAGGGGGTTTTGTTGGTGGTGGTGTCGATGATGTTAACAAAATTCTCAGCTCTTAAAATTCCTATTGTTTTCCCTGCATTTAACTTTTCACAAAGTTCGGTACGATTCATTAATCTTCATAAAAATCCAATAAAGTTAATGCAATTCCCAGGACAAATTGTCAGTATCTTTAAAAGCCTTAAGGAGAATCTCAATAAAGTTACATGGGTTAAATAAAATAACATCTTTCATATTTTGGGGAAGAAATGATATCAATTTAGTATGGAAACCCTGGTTATTTATCTCATGATAATTAAATGTTCTGAATGATATATGTACATGGCTTTGAAAAATAAGAATGGAGAAAAATAGACATTGATTTAAAATGTAGTTTATTTGCTCAATAAGGTAAAACCTGGGTTTATAAAAAGATAATTAAAAAATCTTCAGTTGTAAAACATTTGCAAAAACATACATAAACTTAATTTGTTATCTTGCATTTTTACTTACAAGCCCCGCACTTTAAATGACTTGGTTAGGAGAGGTTTCATAGATGAACATAATGCTAGACCCTAAGTCTGTTGACTGGCATCAAATTATTCTGGAATTTAGATTGCACCACCAGCATATATGGTCTTTTTTTTTTTTTTATTCCCAGTCCTTAAATCAATGTGTACTTGTAGGTCATTGTTTATGAGCTAATCAGAGAAGTTAATTAATTTTTGGTGGATATCTGAAACAAGAAGATCTTCTCCATTCGTGTTATCTTCAGTTATAAATTAAACAAAGTAACAGAGAGCCCCTGACAAGTATTCAATATCTTTACTTTGAAATCCAGCTCTCTTCTCTCCTCCCTTGCATAATATTGACTCTTCCTTCCTGCAGCCTACTTCTGATCACGTGGAATATTTACCCAGTAACTGCACCATCTGACTCATTGCCTCCCAGGAATGCAATGCTAACTAATGGGACTTGCATTTTATTTAATTAATGATATTAAAATTTGGGGAGCAGGTTACAGAAAAATTGGGCAAATAGTACACAGGTTTCTTACCTCCTTCTCACAGTACATTTTCCCTGTTGCTCACATCTTTCTACAGTGTGTTATATTTTATTTAATTGATATGATGTATTTATATACACTTTTATTTACACAAGTTTTGAGCTTGCAGAAGTGAATAATGACAGGTATTCACCATTACGGTACCATGCAGAACTGTTTCATCATTCCCCTTAAAATTCTGTCTTCCGCTTATTTTTTCCTTCCTTCTCCCACCAACCCACTGGCAACCACTGACCATTTTACTGCTTCTATATTTCTGCCTTTTCCATAATATTATATACATAACACAATTATGAATAGTGGTTTCTTTCACACATATGTTGTAAGGCCCCCAAAAAGGAAACCCCCAACTCTGTCCCATGGATCGACAGCAACCTCAATCAACCGCAGGAGGCGTCACTTGATGCAAACCACAAGAGGTGTTTATTCCAGCACGCTAGGACCCGACTCGTGACTCACACAGGAGTCGAGGAGTCGAGTCCCTAGCAGAAAATCTTGTAGGTTTATAAAGGCAGAGACCACACATCGGGAGGGGTCGCACATGAAAGGGGGAAAAAAGGGGAAAAAAGGAAAAAAGGGGAACAAAGCTGCCAGGAAATTTCAAAGGGGGTCTGGGTTTGCTGATAACATACAACATGTTTCACAATGTTTTACAACAGGGCGTAGATTCTGGTCAATAGTTTCTGGTAATCTTACTGTTTGAGCACCATCTGGCTATCTGGCTCAATTTACTCTTTTACTCTCTGTTTGGGGCTGATTCCTGGAACAGCTTTAAGGGCTTTGTTCCCGTCACTGGGAGGGAGACCTTAGGGAGTTGAGATAAAATAGATAGCTTAAAAAAAATGTCCATTCTTTCAATGTAATTGAGAATTTTTCATGTTTTTTTTTTTTTAACCATGGTTTAAATATCATTTTACTTAATCATTCAATGGATATACCATAGTTTGTTCATTCATCCACTGAATGATATCGTGATTTTTTTCAGTTTCTGAAAAGTAAGAATAAAACAAAACTTTGAAACTCACAGGGAAACTACTTCGATGTATAGGCACAGGCAACCATTTCCTAAATAGTACACATTATCTTGGGAAATAAAAGCAAGAACAGACAAATGGGAATATATAAAAAATCTGCACAGCAGAAATAACAATCTACAGAGTGAAGAGGCAACCTGCAAAATAGAAGAAAATCTTTGCTAGCTATTCATCTGGCATTATTAATACCTGAATAAATAAAGACCTCAAAAAACACTTAACATCAAAAGAATAGTGCAATAAAAATTGCACGTGAGCTGTAGATACATCTAAAGCAAAGAACAAATGTTCCACGAATACATACAAAAATGTTAGTGTCTTTAGGCACGAGAGAAATGGGGAAAAAAAATTCCTCGAGGTTCCACTTTACCTCAGTCAGAAAACAAACAAACCAAAACACTGGAGAGGATGTGGGAAAAGGAAACATTATATACCCTTGCTTGGAAGGTGGACTAGTAGAGTCACTATGGAAAAGAGTGTGGAGATTCCTCAAAAAAAAAAAAGAAAGAAAGAAAGAAAAGAAAAAAACTGGGCTGTCACAATAGCTCAGTTCATTGAGTGCTTGCCTGTAAAACACAAGGCCCTGGGTTCGATCCCTGGCACCGCAAAAAAATGAAAATAAATAAATAAACAAAAATAAAAATAGAACAACCATATGGTTCCGCTGTATCACTCCTGGATGTGTACCAAATGGAATTGAAGTAAACATACAAAAAAAGATTTCTGCTTACCCCAGTTTATTGTAGCCCAGTTCCCAATAGTCAAATTATGAAATCAACTTAAGAACCCATTAACTGATGAATGGGAAAACAAATTCATTCAATGTATACACAATGGGATATTATTCAGCCATAGAGAAGAATGAGCTAATGTTTTTGCATCAAAATGGGTGGGTCTAGAGGTCATTGTGTTAGGTGAAATAAGTCAGACTTTAAAAGACAAATAAGTTTTCTCTCATATGTAGATCACACACCCCAAACACACACACATACACATACAAGACCTTAAAGAAGAAAAACTATTAGAAAAAACGAAGTGGACCATGGATATTGGGGAAAACAGGAGATGCAAAGAAAGAGTAGTAGGCACGGTGGATGCAATTAAGAAATGATGGGTTCATGTACGGAAATGTCAAAGTGAAACCCATTAATTTGTACAACTAATGTGAGTTAATAGTCATAATAAAAGAAAATACAACTATATATTTTCATGTGCAAGTTATCATGTAGACAAATATTTTCAACATTTGAGTAAACATCAATGAGCACTATCACTGAATCTTTTTGTTTTGTTTTTTTGTTTGTTTTTTTAATGTAGTCCTAGGGATTGAACCCAAGAGTGCTTTACCACTGAGCCACATTCCCAGCACATTTTATTACTTTTTTATTTTGAGACAGGGTCTCACTATATTGCTAAGTGAGACTGGCTTTGAACTCATGATCTTCCTGTCTCAGCCTCCCTCGTCTCTGGGATTTCAGGTGAGCACCATCACGCCCACCTGGTTTATCACTGCACCTTGTATTAAGACTATGTTTGGTTGTTTAAGAGATAGCAACATTTTTCATTCTCAGCAGCATGAAAGAGCATCCCTGTGACTCAGAACACTTGGGATCATTTAGTGTTGTCAGCATGTGGACAATAGCCACATTAATATTTGTGCAGTTGAATCTCCTTGTTTTAATTTGCAATTGTCTAATGAAAAATAGGGTTAAGTGTTTTTTTTTTTTTTTCATATGTCCATCTTTAAGCATTATATCTTCTTTGAGGAGTTGTTTGTTCATTTCTTTTGCCCATTTTTAGTTGGACTGCTTATTTTCTTATTGTTAATTTTCAAGACTCCTTTTTTATATTTCAAATACTAGTCCCTTAAGAGACTGGACACAATCTTTAACTAGCCCTCACTACTGAAGAATTTTACACATCAATACAGCTTATACTTCTACATTTGTTTAATGTTATTTTCAGTTAATTTTTGTATACGATTTGACATTCAGATCAAGATTTATTATTTTGCTATGGATAGTCAATTGCTATCATTTTTGGAAAAGACCATTTTCCTCCACTGAATGGCTCTTGTACCATTGTCCAAAACTGTGGGCCTTAACTGTGTTGGTTAATTTTTTGTTTCTGTATTCTGTTTCAGGAATACCAGGTGTCTCTTTTTCCACTAATACCATGTAGTCTTGATTACTGTAGCTGCAGAGTAAGTATTGAATTCAGATAGACTGATACTCCCCTTCTTATTAGTTTTCAAATTTGTTTTAGCTATTCTAATCTCTTTGTCTTTTCATATAAAATTTTAAGTAGCATTTGCTATGTGTATGAAAATTTTGCCAGAATTTTTATAGGAATCCCACTTAACCTATATATTACTTTGGGGAGAAAAGACATCTTTTTTGTGTGTGTTGAGTTTCTCAACCCACAACATGGCATGCTCCTGTATTTGTTTAGATCTTCTTTAATTTTTCATTAGCATTTTATAGTCTAAAGAAATCCTGTATGTGTTTTGTTATATTTACATCTGAGTATTTAGGTATTTTATGATTATAAGTCATATTTATTTTAATTCCAGTGGACATATCTTCATTGCCATAGAAATAAAATTGCTATGTGTATGCTTAGTATGTATTCTGCAACCTTACTGACCTCATTTATAATTCTTGAGATTTTTGGAGATTCATTGACAGGTTTTATACACATAGTTGTGTGATCTGAAAATGTACCTTAATTTATTTCTCTTCAGTTATTTTTATTTTCATTTCTTATTAATCTCACTGGTTAGAATATCTAGCATTGTGTTAAATAATAATGATTACATATCTTTTTCCTGTTCCTGAACACCCTTAGGCATAATGTTAACTTTACAGATCTCTTTATCAGTTAGAGGAAGTTCCTTTATATTTTAATTTATTTTTATCATAAATGGATATTGAATTTTTTCAAATAACATTTCCATACTGATTAATATGACAATATGAGTTTTTTTCAGTCTATTGAATATTAAACCATAGTCACATCCTGGAAATAAATCCCACTTAATGGTTGTGTACAATTTCTTTCACGTATTTCTGAATTCTGTTTTCTAAATGTTTAAGAATTTTCCTTCTATGTAACTGAGGGGCATTCATCATAATTTTCTTACTTTGTTTTGTACCATCTTTGTTTAGATCTGCTCATCAGTCTGGCTTCATAAAATGAATTGGAAATTATTCTTTTTTGCTTTTTTGGAAGATATTGTGTAGAATTGGTGTTAAATTTTCTTTAACATTTGTTAGAATTCTCCTGTGAAACCATCTGGGCATGGAGATTTCTATTTTGAGAGATTTAATTTTAAATCCAATTTCCTTAATAGATATAGGACTATTCAAATTATCTACTTCACATCTTCATATTGGGTGAGTTCTGGTGGTTTGTACAGTTTTTTGAATTGGTCAATTTCATCCAAGTTGTCAAATTTACGCAGTTCACAGAATTTTCTTTATTATCCTTATGTGATCTGCCGAAGTAGTAGTGATATCCCTTCCCATATCAGGTACTTGTAATCTCCATGTTTTTTATCCAATCTATTGGAGACTTGTCAATTTTATTAACTTTTCCCAAACATTTGTTTTTATTTCACAAGTTTTTCTATTCATATTGCTTATTTAAGTGTCATTGATCTTAGATCATATTTTTAATTACATTTTTCTGTTTTTTGTTTATTTATTCTTCATTTCCTTAATTGTAAACTATGAGCTCAATGATTAGATTGAGATTAAATATGATTTAATATGTATGAACTGAGTATTTTGTACATATAACTGAGTTCAATCTTATATTTTAATCAATTCTGCCAATCTTTGTCTTTTAATTGACCACTGCCGTGTAATCTGTTGATATATAAGGGCCTGAAGCTGCCATTGCATTTTTGGATTATTGGTTTACTCTGCTTTTATTTTTATGTTTTATTTTTTCCTAGTTTCTTGTGAATGATGGTCAACTTTTGCAAATTCATTTTGATGTTTTGCTAGTGTTTATGTGTTTCTTTCCTGGTTTTTTTTTTTTTTTTTTTTTTTTTTTTTTTTTTTGATAGTTGCTCAAGGCATTACATTACACACAGACACACACAGACACACACTCACAGTTTTAAGATGTGTGCATGTGTAACCATTTTGCCAGTTCATGAAGTGTACAACCTTAAATCTGTCTTTTTATCCTCCTCTCATTTTAATGTATTTTTCTTAGATATTTTCTCTACATACATTTAGAATCATATCATCATTTTAATTTACCAACTGCCAAGTATAATTTAAGAAAGTCAAGAGGAGAAGAAATAACTGTTGTATTTGTTCTTGTTTACTGAGTTCTTTATTTCCTTTCTGATTTCCAAGTTTTCTTGGTTTATTTTCCTCTTATTTAGAGATCTTCTTTTATCTATTCTTTCAATCTCCTTCTACTAGGTCACGTGCTCTTAGTTTGTCTGCCTCTTGTTATCCTGATTTTTCCTTTATTCCTGAAGGACAATTTTGCTGGATAAAGGCTTCTGAGTTGATAATTCTTTTCTTTCAGTACTTCAAAAATGTTGTGCCTTTTCCTTCAGATCGCTATAATTTTTTTTTTTTTTTTTTTTTTTTTTTTTGGTACCAGGGATTGAACCTATTGGCACTTAACCACTGAGCCACATCCCCAGCTCTTTTAAAAATATTTTTATTTAGAGACAGGATCCTGGTAAGTAGCTTAGGGCCTTTCTAAGTTGCCAAGACTGGCTTTGAACTTGCAATCCTCCTTCCTCAGCCTCCCAACCTCATGGGATTACAGGTGTGCATCACCATGCCTGGCTGTCCTGCATGATTTCTGATGCAAGATCATCCATCATTGGTATTGCTTTCCCCCATATGTAGGTTATGTCTCTTATGGCTTTCAGGGTTTTGATTTTTGTTTCTGTTTTATACTTTTGACTGCAATAGTTCTTGTGAATTTCTCTGTATGTGTACTGTTCAGGCTTTGTTTACCCTCTTGATTCTTTAGGTTTGTGCTTTTGTGAGCTTCGAAAGTTCAGGTGTTATTTCCTTGAGTATTTTTTCATCCCCCTCCTCTGTATCCTCTCCTTCTGGGAGTCTAAAGGCAGAGTGCGCCATGGCTCACAAGTCATCCTAATGCCCGTGAAGATCCTACATTTTGCTTTTCAGTCCGTATGCCCTTTCTCTTGTGGATAGCAGGTAATTCCTGTGGTTTTACCTTTGTCTTCATTGATTCTTTCTCCAGTTTCCTCCATTATTCTCAGGAGCCCCTTCATTGAATTTTTAAAAAAAAATATTTATTTTTGTATTTTGATATTTTAAATTTATCATTTGATTATTCTTTCTATCTTGTATTAGTTTTTTTGGAGATTTTATTTATTTCTGTTCATTTGAAGATCACAACTGCCTTTAATTCCTTTTCACAGCCTAATGGGGATACGAGTTCTGACTCCCACTTGGCAGCTGGTGACACTGTCCTTATGGGTAAAAGGGAGCCCATCATCACATCCTAAAAAGTATAAATATCTCAGGCACCCATTGGACTTTTTTTGGGATTGGTGGAGATGAATATGACAGTTTATTCTGAGCTCTTCATCAGGAGTGTAGCAGGAGTTCTTAAAGTTTTACTCTTTTCCCGTACACCCCATCCTGTTTTGGGGGTTGAACACAGACTTTTGTAGGGGTTTTTTGTCACCTCTACACATTGGGTTTATGGCTTATTCTGCTGCAACTCTTCCATATACAAAGTAAATTAAAATCCAGTGAATCTACCATCATTTCTTGGATCCTCAGTTTGCTAGATGGTTGCCTTCTCACCATTCAGAATTTTTACATTTGATTTTTGTATAATCTCCTGAGTTCTTAGTTACACTTAGTGGGAAGATAGAAAAACTCATCTATCTACCAGTAAGTGTAACTCCTCCATCTATCCAAATTATTCTGCATAAAACTTCTGGGTTTAACAGGCACATAGTTTGACTTGTTAGAGACAGTTTTCCTGATACGCATGCTATATCGGTCCTCATGCACACACCTAATGAGGTCTATTGCTTGAAGATAAAGTCATCATATGAATTACAGTAAGTCTCAATCTCCACTGGGAGAATTATTGACTGCTTTCCAGTGTAACCCTCTGACACTGGAAATGGGTAGATTTTCAAGAAACTATGTCGCATATGTGCTTCTCAGACTGGATGATGGAAAGAGTAAGCAGCAGATTTAAAACGATGCATTTCCTTACCAACCCAGCATCGCAGAAATAATTGTACAGATACAATTCATTAACCAATCTCTCAAGGAATCAAATGGTTGAGGCTCATAAGATAAACCTGTGATAGAGCTTAACTCGACTCCTCTTTAAGTACACACATGAACACACACAGAGGACACGAAAATATGCTTTCTAATTCAAACTGAAGGAAATGAGTTATGATAAACAGAGGTGAGGAAGTAAAGTTCAGAGATGGGTGGGGTTGTGTCCAAAGATTGTCCATGTTGTTCAATTAGTAAACCATATTGAGAGAGAGCGGATGACAACACGTTCAATGTGTTGTGACAATCATGTCAACAACTGTCATTTTCTCCGCATCCGTGGATTTAAATGATTTGTTGGAAAGAACATCTCGTTGTGATAGGAATCTCTACCTCCAAGCAAAAACCTTTAATTCAGAGTGTTTTTACAAAGTGAAATAGCACCTACATATTTATCAACTGGCTAAAATGTACATTTAGTCACTTATATTTTCTATAAAATGACTACTTCACTTATAATACACTAAATTTAATAAGCTCTTATGGCAACCTTGCATATTATTTTGGTCATTCTTCTTTAAGCTAATTATTAGTACAGTGAACGCAGGCCCATTATACCCAGTCATACTTTTAAAAAGTTTAAAATAGATGATCTACTCCTTTATTTTTAGTTGCATCTAGAGACCACTTCATATGTTTTAAATTTTCTTTCATTCCCTGCTTTACCTTTCCTATCATCGGAAATAATTTAATAACAGAGCACAGGTATTTAATTCCATCATTGAAGACCATAAGTGCTAATGGCTTGTGAATGATTGATGTGTAGCACATAACCCAGGTTCCTGTGAGGGAGTTTTAAGTCCATCATTTTATAATGTCTCCACATTGACAGATATCTGTACCAAAAAAAAAAAAGGAAAATGAAATATAGGCTATAACGTGAAACTCAATGGGAGGCCTGCTAGCAATGAAGTGTCTGTGTGGTATCATTATACTTTTTTTAAGACAAATTTGCCACTGACAAGATTTCTGAGGAAAGAGTGAATCCATAAAGAATTGAACATTTTTTTAAAAATTATAGCTATTTTGTGAACACTGGCAAAAAATGAAAACTGGCATTTCCATGAGCACTTACTATCAGTCTGTTTCAGTCTATTTGGGCTGCTATAACAAAATGCCACAAAGTGAGTGGCTTACAAACAACTACTTCTTACATTCCTGGAGGAAGGGATTCCAGAATGGAGATGGCAACAGATTCAGTTGCAGGGCCTTTCCTCATAGACAAGACCTGCTTCATGATGGCTCCTCTCTCCCAATCTACTCTCCTCCCAAAGTCCTAGGTTCCTAATATTACTATACTGAGGGTTTGGATTTCAACGTATGGATTTTGGGAGATTACAAACATTCAGTCCTGCTTAGTCTCCTAGGGAAAGTGCTACTTCACACAGCCTGCTCCCTCTTTCATTCTTGAAAAGAGCCTTAGAAGGGAGCCTCTTATAAACTGCGCATGGTGGTGCAAACCAGTAATTCCACTAAGTTGGGAAGATGAGGCAGAAGAATTCCAAGTTCAAGGCCAGCTTGGGCCAAATAGACTCTGTCTCAAAATAAATAATAAAATGAACTGAGGATGTAACTCAGTGGAAGAGTGCTTCTGAATTCAATCCCCAATACAAAAAAAAAAAAAAAAAAAGGAAGTTAAATCTCACATTCCTTTCTTACAAATAATTTATTTACACATGCTTCATTTACCACAATATAACCCTTTAGAATAAGTAAAGCAACACAAATGTGCATTGAAGAAAAATTATTCATCTCCTTAGAGCTTCTGCTTTGCATGTATATTTTGGAATCATAAACAAGAACAAAATGTTTTAAAAATGAAGAACGAATTTAGAGTATGTTATGGTTTGAATGTGAGGTGTCCCCAAAAGATCAACGTGAGACAATGTAAGAAGGCTCAGAGAGAAATGATCGAGTTTTGAAGGTCTTAAACTAATCAGCGATTTAATCCCTGGTGAGATTAACTCAGTGGTAATAGGGTGTCCCTGGAGGAGGTAAGATTTGGGGTATTACTATGGGGAATATATAACTGTATCGGGCAAGTAGAGCCTTTCTCTACTTCTTGAGAATGTGAGCTGCTTCCCTCTGCCATACTCTTCTGCCATGATGTTTAGCCTCACCTGGAGTCCTGAGGAATGGAGCCAACCTTCTTTGGACTAAGATCTCTGAAACCATGAGCCCCCAAAAAACTTTTTCTCCTAAAATTGTTCTGGTCAGATCTTTTAGTCACAGCAGCAAAGAAAACTGACTAAGATAGACTGCTTATGTAGAGTTTTTTCTTCTAACAGGAAGAACTGAGTCTGGGTCTTAACTGGTACATAAAATTGTGGTATGAAGAAGTAGAGAAGTAAGTAGAAACTAGATAAAAATCATTGGTAGAAACCAGAAGATAATAATTGTGGAGCAATTATAGAAATTAATATGGAGACGCTTACCACATCAGAGCCTTTAAATCTTCACCACAAGAAAAACAGGAGAGACTTTTCTACATTTTTTTTTTTAAAGAAATGGAGGTATTTCACAAAGCTGCACAGCAAATAAGTGGTGGGCCCAGAGTTTTTACATGACATTGGACAGCCTTTCCTTAAATGTTAGGACTTAACTAAGGGTTTGCTAACATGGTTATGATACTCCAGTGGTGGTGGAGAGTTGCATCACTTGTTATTTTTTTTTTTTTCTTTTAATCTCCTGTGGTGTTGGGATTAAATTAGGAAGTGCTTTACCTATAGGCTGCAGGCCCAACCCCACAAATTCTATTCTTGGCTGTATTTTAAGATTAGATTTCATTTTTTGAAGGAAGTAGGTTTTTTTTTTTAGTGATATTTGAAAATGAAGTGACATAGTCAAAGATAAATCTGGTACCATCTGAAGCCTGGATTCTAGCAGCTAGTTTCTGAACACAGGAAATTAAATTAGATTATTGAAGTATTCAGATGACTGGAAGAATGGATCCACTCTGAAGTGTGATTAGCAAAGCAAAGAAAAAAAAATGGCCGCCAAAAATACTTTGTCTGTAACTGGGTAGAATATAGTCATGAAAGGTATAGTCATGCACTTCACCTTTCAAGTTCTAAGATACCTTTCCAATAAACTGACAAGTTAAATATGAACATTAACATTTCAAAAGTGGGAAAAGACGTGAAAAGCTTTTCAGCCCCACAATGATGATGAATTTATTCCCATAAATGTAGTTTGGAAATATTTGGTAATTATTTCAAGTTATATGAAAGGGATATGATATTAACATGATGGAATACTTCATAAAACTCAAGAAATCTGATATTTTATTAAACACAGAGCAATAAAATTCCAAATAAATATATAGTAGTTATCAGGTTAGTAATAAAATCTGATTATTTTTATAATATATGTTGATTTCAGCAATATAGATTTTTCTTATTTGTATTAGGATATTGAAGTTACACATTACTTACACTGGTTACTGTTTATATTGGCATATTTATTTCTTTTCTTGTAGTTATGTAATTGCCTTTATTTTTATATCGCATTCTTGTTTTGAATTTTTCTTTTTTTTTTTGCTGTTGGCTTTATTTTATCCCGTATTATCCATCCAGTGCCCTTAAATTGGTTCTTACTGTCTAGACAGAAAGAGGAAGCTAAACATGCATTTATTTTTCTTGTTCTTCTTGTAGTTTCTTGTATGTTCCTCTGTCCGATCCAGAATCAGCTAATGCTGAGCACCTACTGTGCCTGTGTAACAAGGACACTCTTAGACAGAGATAGGCCTCTTAAAGTCAAGAGATGGTAAAAGAATTGCTAAAATTTGTTCAGTAGCAAGAACTTTGAAATCAAGAGTTTTTGAGGCAACCGAGTTGGAGAGAGTAAATCCAGACCATATGTATGAGCTAACAAAAATTGTAAAAAAGAATGTGCTCACAAACTCATACAAGAGGTGGAACCAAGAGAAATCCAAGTAAGCCCCCAAGCACTTGCTTGTAGTTGACTTTTACAATCACTAATCTTGAAGATCATGAGGCTGAGCAATATAGTATAAGTCTCTGCAAGCTTTGGTGTAAGTAACACCTCTGATGTGTGGGGCCTGCCCACAAGGGTCACCTAAGTGACTTTTCGGGGACATGAAGGCTGCCTTTGTTGAAATCACTCACTCTTTGCTTCAACCTACACAGGCATATGATGAATGAGTTCCTTTTTGATATAGCAGTGCGGAGCACCCTGCTGTCCATTATACCAATGCTGCCATTTTCTGATCATGTGCCCTATGAAGAGGTGTAAAGATTGAGCACAGGTACACAAACCACCAATGACCTTACCTGCAATCACATATCTTCACTTCCTTAGATCACCTTATTTCTTTATCCCACCAATATTCCTAAACCCCATAGGTAGGGAGTTGGATTTGAGACTTACTCTTCTATCGCCACACACTTGGCCACCTTGTGAATATACTCTCTGGTCCAAAAACTCTTCGTTTCCATGACTGGCAAATTGGACAATGGGCCACACAGGCCTGGCTGGCTGATAGAACTTTGAAAAGCTCTCTCTTTATGTTCTACACCTCAAATACCTTACATGCACTACAAGTTACCAAATATTACCAAGAGTGATTCTGAAATGAACTTAAGAATTCCTCCACAGAGCTGATAAATGTTGTCAGTCACACTTATTGGAAAGAAAGAAATGTCTCTGTGTTTTCTTCTCATGGGATATAGGTCCTGTGGATCATTGATTTTCCTGGCCAGCTTTTGTTTTTTGTTAGAATGTGTGTTTGTGTGTGTGTGTGTGTGTGTGTATTGTTATTATTTGTGAAAATTCCACTGTCTGATTAATAATTTTGTTTCTTAAATTCATTTAAAAGCACTTTGCAGACAAAATTAACAGAATATGTTCTTATCCTGAGTTCTTAAAAAATCCAGGACTTCCTCTCATCACATGCTCAAACTGATCATTGTCCTGGTAAAAGACTCAACAAAGTTGAGGGCCTCAAAGATGCAAAGTTTCCCTTTGCAATTCAATAATTTTTATCTTCTTTGGTCTGAGAAAAATGAACACTCATAAAGGCAGGATCCATAAGGATTCCTTTGGTAAGAGCAAATGGATAAGAGAGGTTGTGTAAGTGAAAACTTCAAAATTGAAGGAGAGAATATTATCAATAGCACGTCCTAAGAGCCAGGTACAGTGGCACACTCATAATCCCAGTGATTTGGGAGAATACGGCAGAAAAATCACAAGTTCTAGACCAGCCTCAGCAACTTAGCAAGACCCATCTCAAAATAAGAAACAAAAAGGGCTGAGGATGTGGCTTGGCGTAAAGCACCTCTGGTTTCAATCCCCCAGTACCAGAAGAAAAGTCTTAAAAATAGACCTAACAGTGATACAGTAGGAACCAGCACTTTATATCAATCACATTCTTGATGTTTCAATGGGTTTTCCTATTTGGGTTTTTGTCATTCTTGTGATAATGAAGAAGGGGGAAAAGTGGCAGTAACTAGCATGAAAGTTGGGAGTCAGCAAGAAAGAGGAGATGGTGAAACCAGGTCCAGTGCACATCCATGTAGAAAAAAATTGGGTGTGAAAGAAATCTGAAAT
This sequence comes from Sciurus vulgaris, assembly GCF_902686455.1. Lineage (NCBI taxonomy): Eukaryota > Metazoa > Chordata > Mammalia > Rodentia > Sciuridae > Sciurus > Sciurus vulgaris. The sequence continues at coordinate 22,795,573 of NC_136478.1, read as the reverse complement.
GACGATAATGTGAATGTGCTGAGATAACCTGTGAAAAAAGTTCTAGGTCCTGAGAAAGAAAAGGAAACACAGACCACTGGGCTGAACCACCAAAAGCTGAGGTGGTACTCTTGGCGCAATTGCATTCCTTTTGCTCCAAGATGAACTTCCTTGTTACAAGTACAGGGAGAGGGGCTCCCTACTTGACGGTAAGATGAGCTACATCCTCTTGCTGTCTCACCCAGAGAGACTTCTTCATGTTCCCTCCGCTAGCACATTTCAAGTTTTCTGTACTCTGGTAGGATGATTTCCTGGATTACCGACTACATCCTATAGTTAAAGAAGATAAAGCTCACAGAGGTTTATGATGCCCAGGTTCTTTCAGGTAGAAGTTGATTTTAATCGAGTTCCCTGACTCCAAATCTCTTTCCTGTTTACACTGATGAATCAGAAAAATAAGAATGAGTTGAGGACTCTCAAATGAATTTCTCATGAGCTTGACCTCTAAAATTGGCTTCCTTTCTCCTATTTTTTTTGCCCACATTCTGATTTCTTTCTCCTATGGATTATTCTCTATAGTTTGGGGCTATCTGCTTTAGACTACAATGCAACCAGCTCTTCTAAATAACACATTAAAAGATTCCTGCTCTCTGCCATTTATCAAGCACTTACTCTGCAAAAATTATGCCAGACATCTAATACATATTCTTTTCAGCAAAAATGTATTGTAGGTATTTTTCCTCCTTCCAAAGAAAGAAAATAAATACGATTAAGTAATAAGGAACTTTCAAAGTATGTAAATAAATAGTGATGCCTAGATTCAAATCCAAATATGTCTGACCTAAAGTCTATGCTCCTCTCCTTAAAATTTATGTGCTATATGTATAATCACTATAGTTTCTTTCTCAATAAATTTATGTTAAATCAACCTTTTATAGGTGACGTTACAGATACTTAAATCTGCAGATTAATCTCTGAGTCTTCCTCATTTCCTACACTTCTCTCTTGTGGTACTAATAATAATTTTAATTAAGCACTATTTAACTGTCTGTCAAATGGCTGGACTAGAAGTTTCATAAAGAAAAGGACTTTGACCACTTTGTTTACCTTTGGGTCCTAGTATCCCAAGCAATGTCTATCATGTAGTTCATCTTACCACCTATAGTATGTGTATGAAGAAGCACCAGACCGTTGGAGGAATTTTTCTTATTCAGTTTGGTTTTAGTTTTGGTTTGTTTGTTCCATCAACTATACTGCTCCATTTAGCATTTAGTTACCATCTTCACTTTTTATATTCTTTTTTCTTTTTTTCTTTTTTGGTACCAGGAATTGAACTCAGTCACTCAATCACTGAGCCATATCCCCAGCCCTATTTCGTTATTTTATTTAGAGACAGGGTCTTGCTGAGTTACTTAGTTCCTCACCATTGCTGAAGCTGACTTTGAACTCTGGAATCTTCCTGCCTCAGCCTCCTGAGCCACTGGGATTGCAGGTACTGGCCACCATGACAGGCTTCTTTTCAAATTCTAAACTTATTTTCTTCATAACTTTTCCATCCTTTTCTATCTTCATTTGGGCATTGGAAGACTGATCTGTTAATATGCACTGAGAGACATCCTACCTAACCAAGTCTTCCCTAAAAACTCACGCGATGGCATCTCATCTTCTGACAGGAAAGGAGAAAGTGATGATGCTATAGATCTGAAGATTATTACCACTGTCCTGCTCGGTAGTAGGACATATGTTCCTCTATCAAAAGTCATCACTTGAGTCTGCGCTTTCCTCCCTCCCCTGTAGAACTACACTCCAACTGAGTTCCAGTAAACAGTCTGCATTAGTTTCCTAGGGCTGCCATTAATAAAAGACAATCATAGGGACTTCTTAAACCAACCAAGACTTACAGTCTTACATGTCTCACAGTTCTGGAGGCTCGACGTCTGAACTCAATGTATCAGCAGAGGCCATGTGCCCTCTGAAACCATTAGCAGAGGATCTTTTTATCTTTCTTCCTGTTTCTGGTACTACAGGCATTCCATTCTGCAACTCGCCTTGCAGAGGCCTCATGCCATCTCCATCTCTACCTCTATCGTCACTTGATGTTCTTTCTGTGTCTCTATCTCCTTGAGAGTCTCTCTCTCTCTCTCTCACTCTCTCTCTCTCTCTCTCTCTCTCTCTCTCCAAATGACTGCCTTTTGGAAAGGACTCCAGTTCTACTGTGGATTAGGGTCCCACTCTATTCCAATGTATCTGAACCAGTTACATCTGCAATGACCTTATTTCCAACATTCTAAGGTATAAAAATTAGGTTTTCAATATGTCGGTTTTTGTGGGGTACAATTCAACTGACAAAATACACTCTTGTTCTTGCTACTTTGGGCTTGTGTGTGCTAACAGCCATATCCTACTGTGAACTCAGTGTGCCTCACAATTTTTCAAGTTTCCATTAATTCCACCTATGCCTTTATATGTATGAGCTACCTTTCCCCTGATAAACTCTGCCCACATCTTTCAAAACCTCAGCTTAGTTTGTAAGAAATTTTCTGATGGTTGGGATATCAAGACTTGGAGTTTGGGCAAAAGGAAAAAATAAAAATAAAAAGTTTTTAAAAGCTAGTTAACTGTTTTAAAAGAGGTATCTTTAATAGGAAAAAAACAAGACATAGAGCTCTTTGATTTGACTTTTGGGAGTAACAAAGTAAGCCGTCATCTGAGAAGCAGGTGACATCATCAAAGCCAGGGTAGCAAATACTTTTTACTGAAATATGCAGTCTGTCCCTTAGACACAGCTGTAATGGAACCTGACAGGAACTCGTAGAAAGGGTAAAGTCAAAAATTTCAAAGCCACTTGTGAATTATAAATAAAGTATAACAACCATATATTGAATTGTCACTCCAAATCCCTTGCTCAGTGATGATAAGAAAATCTATACCTGCTTTAAAGTTGAATATGACCATCACTCACCAAAAGTCAGGTTAGGTTACTTTACGAAGTGATTACTGGAATGGATGTGCTAACACACAGCCGTGTTTGGATCTGTTCCTTAGCTCTTTTCACATAATTTTACTTCTCTTGTCTTCACCTTATACAAACACCCATGAGAAATGAATTGTCAACTATCACTTTCAGGTGATGAAAATCATCCATTTGGGTTATGATATCTCTGTTATGAACAACATCATCTAGAATTGTGACTTTAGCTATTCTAAAAGTGTGGGTACATTTATGCGTGTGTGTGTGTGTTGTGTGTGTGTGTGTGTGTGGTTTGCTACTGATTTACTAGCCATCTTCATATAGAAATCTGGTGTGAGTGATAAAATACCGAATCTCTGTTAGAATAACCTTGAAACAAATTGTGCCATACTTTTCTTATGCAGAGTTCATTATTCCTGCTTAAGGGTCCACGAATTTTCATTTTACTTAATGCATTTCTTAGACATAAATAATGTGAATATATTCTGACTAAAGTACTTTCTATCAAAAATATCAAAATAACAACATTAGACAAACGAAATAGTCGGCTTATTCACAGAATTTTAAGTCATTGGTTTTCCTATCTTTTGTCAGTTTGCACCATAAAAAATGAATACTCTGGGATTTCAGTGTCCAATCTGGTCTTTTAAATACAACCAACTTTTGTAGTATGATAAAAAGTAAGTTCCTGGAACTTAAAGAGGTGCAGGTTCTAGCCTTAGTTCTGTCTCCAACTGAATATTTCTAGACCGTGGTAGAATTTGCTTTCTCTTTGAGGACATCCATGTGTGTTTCTCATCTGTGGAATGAGAATATTGTTCTAAGTTATCCCATTCTTGTCCAGCTTTGTCAACATATGATTCTCTGAGATGTAGAAGTATTAGCACAAATGTTCCATGTTACATGCCATGAGTCATTATTTATGTAAATTGCTCTTTTATAAATGAGGTAAAAATGACAAGGACATTGCCCAACAATGTGTTAAGATGCCTGTATATGTGGTCAGCACAAATAAAGTTCTAATTCATGCTGATTTATCTTAAAGATTTCCACAATTTTCTAGTCTCTAACTTACTTTAAAAGAAAGTGAGAAAAGCAGCCGGGTGACTCTCACCCGTTGGGAAGGTGTCCCAGATGGGACGGTGGTCCCGGAACGCAGGGAACTTGTGAAGTAGAGCTTGCTGGCGAGGACGCCCCTTCCCCCACTGGGCAGTGAACTCAGACAACTGGGAGCCCCTAAAGGAGGCCGCTCGGCCACAGCGCTGGGACTCGGAGCAACCACTGGGCTCCGGCGGCTGCCCAGGGGAGGAGTGGCGAGGAGAGCTGTGTGGACTCAGAACACTGGGGCCTGCCTGAGGAGGAGGAGGAGGAGCGTGGCCGCTTGGATTCGGAGTGTGACTGCACCAGAGCTACAGGGCGGTTGCCAGAGGAGAAGCTCCGCGGCGGAGCTGTTTTGGACTCAGAACGACTGCTTCTGACACCGGGGCCTGCCCCTGAGGACGAGGAGGAGGAAGAGGAGTGCGGGACAACATGGATTCGGAGTGACTACACAGAGCTACAGGCGGTTTCCAGAGGAGGGGCTGCGTGGCGGAGCTGTTTGGACCTCAGACCACTTCTGAACACCGGGGCCTGCCCGGAGGAGTAGGAGGAGGAGGAGGAGGAGCGCGGCGGGTCGTTTGGACTCGCAGTGGACTGCATTAGCGCTCCAGGCGGCTGGCTCAGAGGAGAAGGCGAGTGGTGGAGTTGTTTGGACTTAAAGTGACAGCTCCTGAACACAGGGGGGCTGCCTGGAGGGGAAGCGTAGTGGGTCGCTTGGTCTTGAGTGGCCGCACCAGAGCTCTGGGCGGTTGCCCAGAGGACCCGTGCAGCGGGTCACGTGGATTCAGAGCCACTCAGAGCGACCGCTCCTGAACACCCGGGGGGTTATCTGGAGAAGGAGGAGGAATGGGGAGGGTCACTTCGACTCGGAGTGATTGATTGCCCAGGGCTACGGGTGGTTGGTGGGAGGTGGAGGCACGCAGTGAGTTTCTTGGACTCCTAGTGACCGCACCGGAATACTGGGCGGCTGTCTGGAGGAAGAAGCGTGTGGCGGGTCTCTGGGACTCAGAGTGATTGTACAGGGCCCCAGGTGGCTGCTCAGAGAAGGGGCCGCATAGCAGCGATTAGGTGCAGAGCAGGGTCCCAGGATCTAGGAGGATTCTTGATGGAAGAGCCGCACAGAGACAGGCTTAGGGCGGAGCGAAGGTTCCAGGCCTGCGGGCAGATTCTCTGAGGAGGGGCAGCCTAAGGAGATTCATCTGCGAAGGGTGAGGCTCCCAGGCCCAGGAGGTAGGGCTGGGACCCTGGGAACTTTGCAGAGGAAGGCAGCCCAGCCCAGGCGGTAGCTGTAAATTGAGGGGAACCTCTAGGAGGGAACTGACCAGCGAGACCTCCCCACCGGGTGAGTCTTCCCTGCTGGGTGAGGTTTCCCCACAAGGACGGTAAAACCAGAGACTCAGGCCCAAACAGGCCTTGCCTCAGCCCGCAGCCTAGGTCCCCTTTGAATGACCATTGGTCAACAAGTGGAGGCACCTCTGCCCACTAGCAGGGATTATACCCCACCTGAAGGCCACCACTCCTAGAGAGGCATATTCCTTGTGGAGCACCGCATTATCAACTTCCTCCAAGACTTCAGCCTACTGAAGGCTAAGGGGGGATATATATAGAAATCTTCAGGGACATTGTAAGTCAATAGAGGAAATCTGCAATATCTCAGCGGTCCTCTGATACCTGAACAATATGAGAAAACAAGGAAAGAAAATGCTGCAAACAAATCTAGATGTTACATCAATAAAACCCAATGACAGCATGGCAGAAGAAATGACAGAAAAGGAGTTCAGAATGTACATAATTAAAATGATCAGAGAAGCAAACGATGAGACGAAAGAGCAAATGCAAGCATTGAATGATGGCACCAATCGACAGTTTAAAAGAGCAAATACAGGAAGCAAAGATCATTTCAATAAAGAGTTAGAGATATTGAAAAAAAAACCAAACAGAAATCCTTGACATGAAGGAAACCAATAAACCAAAATAAGAACTCCATAGAAAGCATATCCAGTAGGATAGAACACCTGGAAGACAGAACCTCAGACATTGAAGACAAAATATTTAACCTTGAAAACAAAGTTGGAACAAACAGAGAAGATGGTAAGAAATCATGAAAAAGAATCTACAAGAACTTATGGGATTATCATGAAAAGGCCAAATTTAAGAATATTGGGATTGAGGAAGGCCTAGAGAAAAAGCCAAAGGAATGAACAATTTATTCAATGAAATAATATCAGAAAATTTCCCAAATCTGAAGAATGAAATGGAAAATCAAGTTCAAGAGGCTTATAGGAATCCAAATACACAAAATTACAACAGACCCACACCAAGGCACATTATAATGAAAATACCTAACATACAAAATAAAGACAGAATTTTAAAGGCTGTGAGAGAAAAGAACCAAAATTACATTCAGGGGGAAACCAATACGGATATCAGCAGATTTTTCAATCCAGACCCTAAAAGCTAGAAGGGCCTGGAACAACATTTTCAAGCCCTGAAGAAAAATGGATGCCAACCAAGAATCTTATACCCAGCAAAAACTTACCTTCATAATTTGACGATGAAATCAAATCCTTCCATGATAAACAAAAGCTAAAAGAATTTACAAAAAGAAAGCCAGCATTACCGAACATTCTCAGCAAAATATTCCATGAGGAAGAGATGAAAAACAAAGAAGCAAATCAGCAAAGGGAGGAATTATCCTAAAGGAATTGTCAAATAAAGGAGGAAACAAGTTGTGTCAAACAAATAAATAAATAAAATTTAAAAAATGAACCAAATGACTGGGAAACCAAATCATTTCTCTATAATAACCCTGAATGTTAATGGCCTGAATTCATCAATCAAAAGACATAGACTGGCAGACTGGATTAAAAAGAAAGGTCCAAAATATGTTGCCTGCAAGAGACTCACCTCATAGAAAAAGATACCCATAGACTAAAGGAGAAAGGATGGGGAAAAACATACCATGCACATGGACTCAGCAAAAAAGCTGGAGTATCCATCCTCATTTCCGATAATGTGGACTTCAAGCCAAAGTTAGTCAGAAGGGATAAAGAAGGTCATTTCATACTGCTTAAGGGAAGCATAAATCAGCAAGATATAACAATCATAAACATCTATGCCCCAAACAGTGGCTCATCCATGTTTGTCAAACAAATCCTTCTCAATTTCAGAAACCAAATAGACCATAACACAATAATACTAGGTGATTTTAACACGCCTCTCTCACCACTAGACAGATCTTCCAGACAAAAATTGAACAAAGAAACCATAGATCTCAATAACACAATCAATAATTTAGACTTAACAGACATTTATAGAATATACCATCCAACCAAGAGTGAATACACTTTCTTCTCAGCAGCACATGGATCCTTCTCTAAAATAGACCATATATTATGCCACAAAGCTAATGTTAGCAAATACAAGAAGATAGAGACACTAGCATGTATTCTATCAGATCATAATGGATTGAAGTTAGAAATAAATGAAAGAGTAAAACACAGAAACTATTCCAACACCTGGAGATTAAACAATATGCTATTATATGATGAATGGATAACAGAAGATATTAGGAAGGAAATTAAAAAATTCTTAGAGGTAAATGAGAACAAAGAAACATCATATCAAAATCTCTGGGACACTATGAAAGCAGTACTTAGAGGGAAATTTATTTCATGGAGCGCATTTAATAAAAGAAGTAAAACTCAACAAATAAACGACCTAACACTACAGCTCAAAGCCCTAGAAAAAGAAGAACAGAACAGCACCAAAAGTAGTAGAAGACAGGAAATAGTTAAACTCAGAGCTGAAATCAATGAAATTGAAACAAAAGAAACAATACAAAAAATTGACAAAATAAATAGTTGATTCTTCAAAAAAATAAACAAAATTGATAAACCTTTAGCCACACTAACAAAGAGAAGACGAGAGAAAACCCAAATCACTAAAATTCAGAATGAACAAGGAAATATCACAACAGACAGGACTGAAATACAAAACATAATTAGAAGCTATTTTGAAAATCTATACTCCAACAAAATAGAAAATTTCGAAGGCATCAACAGGTTTCTAGAGACATATGAATTGCCTAAACTGAATGAGGAGGACATAAACAATTTAAATAGACCAATTTCAAGTACTGAAATAGAAGAAGTCATCAAAAGCCTACCAACAAAGAAAAGTCCGGGACCAGATGGGTTCTCAGCCGAGTTCTACAAAACCTTTAAAGAAGAGCTCATTCCAATACTTCTCAAAGTATTCCATAAAATAGAAGAGGAGGGAACCCTCCCAAACTCATTCTATGAAGCCAAGATCACCCTGATACCTAAACCAGACAGAGACTCATCAAGGAAAGAAAATTTCAGACCAATATCCTTAATGAATATCGACGCAAAAATTCTCAACAAAATTTTAGCAAATCGCATACAAAAACATATTAAAAAGATAGTGCACCATGATCAAGTGGGTTTCATCCCAGGGATGCAAGGTTGGTTCAACATCAGGAAATCAATAAACGTAATTCACCATATTAATAGACTTAAAGTCAAGAATCACATGATTATTTCAATAGATGCAGAAAAAGCATTTGATAAAATACAACACCCCTTCATGCTCAAAACACTAGAAAAAATAGGGATAGTGGGAACATTCCTTAACATTGTAAAGGCCATGTATGCTAAGCCCATGGCTAATATCATTCTAAATGGTGAAAAACTGAAAGCATTCCCCCTAAAAACTGGAACAAGGCAGGGATGCTCTCTTTCACCACTTCTATTCAACATCGTTCTTGAGACTCTGGCCAGAGCAATTAGACAAACCAAAGAAATTAAAGGATATGAATTGGAAAAGAAGAACTCAAACTATCCCTGTTCGCTGATGACATGATTATATATTTAGAGGAACCTGGAAATTCCACCAGAAAACTCTTAGAACTCATAAGTGAATTCAGTAAAGTAGCAGGTTACAAGATCAATGCCCATAAATCCAACGCATTTTTATGCATAAGTGATGAATCTTCAGAAAGAGAAATTAGGAAAACTACCCCATTCACAATAGCCTCGAAAAAAATAAAATACTTGGGAATCAATCTCACAAAAGAGGTGAAAGACCTCTACAATGAGAACTACAGTACACTAAAGAAAGAAATTAAAGAACACCTTAGAAGATGGAAAGATCTTCCATGTTCTTGGATAGGAAGAATTAATATTGTCAAAATGGCCATACTACCTAAAGTGCTATACAAATTCAATGCAATTCCAATTAAAATCCCAATTGTGTACCTTACAGAAATAGAGCAAGCAATTATGAAATTCATCTGGAAGAATAAGAAACCCAGAATAGCTAAAGCAATCCTTAGCAGGAAGAGTGAAACAGGGGGTATCGCAATACCAGATCTTCAACTCTACTACAAAGCAATAGTAACAAAAACGGCATGGTATTGGTACCAAAATAGAAAGGTAGATCAATGGTACACAATAGAGGACACGGACACAAACCCAAATAAATACAATTTTCTCATACTAGACAAAGGTGCCCAAAATATGCAATGGAGAAAAGATAGCCTCTTCAACAAATGGTGCTGGGAGAATTGGAAATCCATATGCAACAGAATGAAACTAAACCCATATCTCTCACCATGCACGAAACTAAACTCAAAATGGATTAAGGACCTTGGAATCAGACCAGAGACCCTGCAGATTATAGAAGAAAAAGTAGGTCCAAATCTTCACCTTGTTGGTCTAGGATCAGACTTCCTTAACAGGACTCCCATAGCACAAGAAATAAAAGCAAGAATCAACCACTGGGATAGATTCAAACTAAAAAGCTTTCTCTCAGCATAGGAAACTATCAGCAATGTGAAGAAAGAGCCTACAGAATGGGAGAATATCTTTGCCAATCATACTTCAGATAGAGCACTAATCTCCAGAATCTATAAAGAACTCAAAAATCTTTACTCCAAGAATTCAAATAATCCAGTCGACAAATGGGGTAAGGAAATGAATAGACACTTCACAGAAGAAGATGTACAAGCAATCAACAAACATATGGAAAAATGTTCAACATCTCTAGTAATAAGAGAAATGCAAATCAAAACCACCCTAAGATTCCATCTCACCCCAATTAGAATGGCGATTATCAAGAATACGAGCAACAACAGGTGTTGGCGAGGATGTGGGGAGAAAGGTACACTCATACATTGCTGGTGGGGCTGCAAATTAGTGCAGCCACTCTGGAAAGCAGTGTGGAGATTCCTTAGAAAACTTGGAATGGACTCTCCATTTGACCCAGCTATCCCACTCCTTGGCCTATACCCAAAGGACTTAAAATCAGCATACTACAGAGATACAGCCACATCAATGTTCATAGCTGCTCAATTCACAATAGCCAGACTGTGGAACCAACCTAGATGCCCTTCAATTGATGAGTGGATAAAGAAACTGTGGTATATATATAATGGAATATTACTCAGCCATAAAGAATGATAAACTTATGGCATTTGCAGGCAAATGGATGAAATTGGAGAATATCCTGCTAAGTGAGATAAGCCAATCTCAAAAAGCCAAAGGACGAATGATATCGCTAATAAATGAAGGATGACACATACTGGGGGCACGGAAGGGTTAGTGTTAGGGTTAGAGTTAGGGTTAGGGAGGGGGGCAAGTATGGAGGAAGGAAGTACTATATAGAGGGTAAAGAGTGGTGGGAGGGGTCGGGGGAAGGGAAAAAATAACAGAATGAATCAAACAACATTACTCTATGTAAATTTATGATTACACAAATGGTATGCCTTTGCGCCATGTACAGAGAAACAACATGTATCCCATTTGTTTACAATAAAAAAGAAAAAAAAAAAAAGGAAGTGAGACAGAGATTTAATATTGGATGTATGTGAGAAACTTTGTATTAGAAACTTCTATCACGGTCCAAAAGATCCCCACCTCCTACTATTCATGTTCCTGTGTAATTCCCTTCCCATTGCACTTGGACCAAACCTAGTGACTTGCTTGTATTAAATAGAAGATAGCAAAAGTAATGTCATTTCCAAAATTAAATTTAAAAAGACTGTTTTTCCATCTTAGCACACCCACTCAGTCTTCCTGGGACTTTTTTTTTTTTTTTTTTCTTTTTTTTTGGTACTAAGGATTGAAACCTGAATCCATGATGCTTTACCTCTGAGACTGCATTCCCAGGTCCTTTCATTTTTTGAGATGGAGGGTCTCACTAATTTGTTGAAATTGGCCTCAAACTTGCAATCCTCTTACCTCAGTCTGCAAAATGACTGGGATTGCAGACACATGCCACCATACCCAGTTTTCCAGGTCCTTCTTGCTTTCTTGCTTTGATGATACCTGCTTCTATTTTATGAAATGCCCTACTGGCAGACCCATGTAACGAGAACTATCAGTGCATTTGTCCAGTAGCAAAAACCATTCGTTGTAAAAGCTCATCAAGAACTGAAACTTTCCCAACATCCATGTGTATGATCATGAAAATCATCCCTCCTTAGGTAAGCTTTGTGACTACTGCAGTCCCAGGCCCTGCTGTCAATGAGGAACCTAAGCAATGGACCCAGCTATGTATTGCTAGAATTCCTAAACTACAGAAACAGAGAAAATAAAGACCATTGTTTTAAACCACTATCTGATGGGATAATTTATTATATGGCAATAGATAATCAATATGATTCCTTTAAGCATGAAGGTTGACTGCCAATTTGGGGTTGGAGCTCTGGGCCTACTCTCTAGAGAAGCCGAAGAATTGTAATGACAACCCAAGTAAGGATGGCAAGGAAAAAAACGTAGATTCCTATTTTCTTTAGAAGAATTTCTGAATAGGAAAAATAGAAGTCCCACAATTGGAAAAATAGAAGTGAATGAGATTTACATAGATCCCTAGTTGTCTTTCCAATTTGTCTTTCATTTGTTCTACACCTGCTTGCTCATTATAATCCAGGTACAGATGGTTGTCTTCTCCAGGTTCTCCAGTAGGTTGTGCCCTCTCTTACACCCAGGACTGACCTTGTTGCCTCATCTGCCCGGAATGTTCTTTCCACCATCCATGATGCTGCCCTCTTTGCTCCCTCAGTTTCTCAGAAGAATTATCACATTTCTGTGAGCACTTTTTCAATGTAGTTCACACCCTTTTTCTCTCCACCCAATACCCTTCTTTTTTCCTATCTAGATTTATTACAATTTAAAATTGTAATTTATAATTTTTTTTTTCTTTTCTGTCTACTAGAGAACAAACTCCAAGGAGTATAGTCCTCAACACCTACACTGAGAGTCGGAAGCAGCCCCAGGAAGCAAAAAAATCCAGTATGGGAGGAATTATGAAAAGCGGGGGAAGGAAATACTTGGCACAGTACGTATCCAAGTTCAAGATCAATATGAGTGCAAAAGAGATGAAGTTTATAAATCAGTGTATGAGAAACAGGGTGTTTTTCTGTAAATATGTTTTAGAATTCACAGTTCTTCAACAATTCACCAAGCTTTTAGTAACATTTGAAAAATATTTGTTATTAGTTTTATTTTTTTATAGAAGTCAGAGTGGATCTAACATTGGTACTTACCAAAGGTAGATAACAGTAGTTGAATGAAAGAATGGATGAATCCATTTGTGATACATCATACTTTAATTATAGAATTATTCTGTAATTCAACAATGTCCGTTATTCAACAATGCTCAGAAATGTTCCTGTGTAATTCCCTTCCCATTGCACTTGGACCAAACCTAGTGACTTGCTTGTATTAAATAGAAGATAGCAAAAGTAATGTCATTTCCAAAATTAAATTTAAAAAGACTGTTTTTCCATCTTAGCACACCCACTCAGTCTTCCTGGGACTTTCTTTTTTTTTTTTTTTTTTTTTTTTCTACTAAGGATTGAAACCTGAATCCATGTAGCTAAGAACATGTTCTGTCGTGTTCTTTGAGGAAACCTCAGAATAACCACCTTTTGTAAATACAGGTTCTTGTCATGCTTCAACTATATGCTCTTAGGTCATGAATTCTGGAGAAGACAGAACATGTAACTTAGCTATAAAATAGGAAGACAGAATATGTTGACAACATGAGACCTCTTTAATCTTACATTCATTATTATTTTATGTTGGTCTCTGTTTTATTATTTTTCTCATTTTATACTTTATAAATGTATATTGTATCTTTATTTGAAGGCTGTTTACCTGAAACCACCTGTCAGTAAGTTTCACGAGAGAGCAAGTATAGTTTGCTAAAATGTCCCAATTTTTCTTTAGTCCATACATCCAGTCACTGTGACATATCATTTTGCACCCCAGTCTGACTCTGGACTTGGCCATGTGATGGGCTTTGACTAAGGAGATATTACCAGATACATCAAAAGTAGAGGCTTGAAATGGCTCCTACCTCATGTCTAATTCTCACTTTTAGAACACTACCCCCATCATAAGGAAAATTTGCTAAGTCCAGCAGGCAAGTCTAATTAAGAAAATGTGAGTCCCATGAAATCTAGCAACTAATCAGCCACAGATGGAAGCTCAGCCCAAATGATTTGAAAACCCTGGGTAAGATTAGGGCAGGACAGAGTTCCTGAGATTTGAACCAAACCTCAAAGATGCCTGAAACGTAAATGCTATGTGCCATTGAAGATTTGGGTAGCCTTGTTATACAGCAATACCTGATTAGTATGGCAGGAAATATGCACTTCAAGGAGAAATTATACATTATGTTTTTAATGCAATACGGAATCATCATTTCACGTTGTGAACACTTTGCTTACGACTCCATAAAATCAACATGTGACATAGGAATTTTGTTCTTTGTGGTTCTAGTATCTTTCAGGGGTAAAAGTAGACACCAGGGATTGAATTCAAGGGTACTAAACCATTGATCCACATCCCCAGCCCTTTTTATTTTTATTTTGAGACAGGGTCTCACTAAGTTGTTCAGGGCCTAGCTAAGCTCATGAGCCTGGCCTTGAATTTGTGATTCTCCTGCCTCAGCTTCCTGAGCTGCTGGAATTACAGATGTGCATGCATCACCCTGCCTAACTTGTTCTATTTATCTTGAAAGAGATTGAGGACAAATTTATTAAGATCTGTGTTTTGCAAAGCTACTATATTTGAAATCCAAAGAAGAACAAATGATCCCATCAATATAATTTCTTTAAAGATCTAAGATAGCAAGGAACTTTTAAAATGTGGTTAAAATATAAATAAAGAAAGGAAAGAAGTGAAAATAATTGGGAAGTTATTAATTATTAGACTTTAAAATGTCCTTTCTTAGAAGTAGTTTTGGTTTACTATTACATTTTATTAAATGTTTAAATATTTATTGTAGCGTATATGCCATGAGTAAAAGATCAGAAAGTATGTGCCAGTGCCCTCTCATTTGATGCATATTTGATATATCTTTCCAACAGCAGACCAGCTCAGATATTTTACATATTCTTGTCTATACTTACCTCTACCACTGGACTGCAAATTCCTGCAGGGCAAATCTTGTTTCCCTTTCATTTTAATATTTCCCAAAGAATGACACTTAACTCATAGCGAAGCACAAGAACTAATGAGTAAGTAGAACAAAATTAAGTTGCAGATCTATGGAAACAAATATCCATATGTAAAAGTGCTCTGAATCATGACCTAAGAGCATATAGTTGAAGCATGACAAGAACCTGTATTTACAAAAGGTGGTTATTCTGAGGTTTCCTCAAAGAACATGACAGAACAGGATAAAGTATTTCAGTATCTGAGAACATCTGGCACATAAGTTAATTAAAATACATGTTTTTAAACTAAGTATATATTGAGGTTTTAGCAAAGACAATGACAGCAAATATCATGATTTTAAGATAAGGTTCAAGAACTAAAATAGTAATAAAAGAAGGTAAACATAGATGAATTCTGTCATTAACTTTTACCATAATATTTCAATGGAAGTGACCTTAAAGGGGGCTAAAACTACAACTCATTTTCTTTCCCTATGGCTCTAAATTTCATTCTGGTGCCAGTTATTTTATAGAAGTTTAATGAAGGTTTGGTGGAGAGTTATAGGTGGATGAATGATCAACTTTTATCTCTTTATAAAAGTAAACTTGAAACTACCTTCAATTTTAAATAACATATCATTATATAAGTCAGCTTTTGGTAACTGAGAAAATCAACTTAAAGGAGAAAAGGTTTACAAGGGAGCACAGTTTCAGAAGTTTCAGTTCATGGTCTCTTGGTTCCCTTGTTTCTGGACTCATGGGAAGACAAAACATGATGATGAAGATCATGTGGTGAAACAAAGATTCTCAGTTCTTATGGTCTCAGAAACAGAGAGAGCAAGAGGAAAGGGCCAGGGACATGGCATACACTTCTCCCAACTAAGTCCCACCTCCTAAAGTTTCTACCATGTAATGTCACTGAATTATGAATCAATGAATTAATTCACTGATGAGTTCAGAGCTGTCATCAGTAGGGCCTCACCAGGACCTTATGACTCCATCACCTTTCAGAAGTCCCACCTCCAAAGAATTGTCGCACTGGAGTCCAAGCCTTCAACTTGGAGCCCTTGGAGGATATGCCAGATTCAATCCACACAATTAAACATGCAAAAAATGACTAACTTATGTATTAGAGAAACTGGTAGCCTCTCTAAGACACAAAGCCACAGAATATTTCAAAGTCTCATAACTATTTTTCAGAGCACTAGTGGGTGTCTATTTTTAAATTTCTAATTATTCTATCAACAAATCCTTCAATCAATATTTATTTATTTTTATGGATCTAAATAATAAATCTACTCTTTATCCACAATGAGCCAAAAGATACAGGGAGATTACAACACCCATAGGAAAATGTAGGTCGTATGAAGCAGGTTCTCACCAGACACTGAATCTTCAGGTACCTTCATCTGAGACTTTCATCTTCCCAAACTGTGAGGCATAACTTTCTGTTGTATATAAGCCTATAGTATCATATAATAGCAGCCTGAATAAGTTACAACAGAAAATAGAAAGAACTAAGTGCCAAAAAGTGGAATTAAGAAGGTTCCAGATCAAAAACAAACAAACAACAACCAGCATATGTTAACAAGTTGCTGTCAAGTGAAAGTTGCATGATAGAATGAGCAGAATAAATATTTTGAGAGAAGGAAGGTTGGCACCATAAAAAATGAATAGAAATTCATTGGTAAGCACAGGGATAAGCATTTTAAATTAATTTAATGATTCCTTTATTCAACAAAAATGCTATAGTATTCTTTCCTGGTTTTATGTGGAAGGAGAATCTTTGAAGATTCTAAGTTGACCAAGTTTTAGAATTTAAAAGATTTGAATTCAAGTTTTCTGATTCAAAAGATTGCTTTCAAAAAACACTTTTGGCCTGGGGCGTGGCTCAGGGCAGAGTGCTTGCCTCCTATGCATGAGACCCTGGGTTCAATCCCAGAACTTTGGTAGATAATACTTTGGTAAAGGGTGAAGATATTTTATGAACTTACTATTTTCTAGATTACTTAGAAAGTATTTAAAATTCATACCAACTGATTCCTGCCACTCGGCGCTAGGATTCACTCTCATGTTTTCGAGTACCCAGTTGTTCTGCTGTGCAGTTGCTGAAGATCCCCAAGGAGCAGACGTGGCTCCTGAGCACCAAGAAATGTTATAAGAAAAAATATCGAAGAATTAATGTCGGGAGAGATCCAAGATGACGGACTAGAGGGAAGCCGTGTTCCTTGTCGCTCCGAAACGCCGGATTCAAGTAGAGGATATCTATTTCTCGGTGAGGCAGTTTTTGCTGCTTATCGATCCCCTGCTGTTTACCCCATTTGTCTGCTGTGATCACCTGCAGTCTGCCAGCATATCGACGCCTTTTTTGAGAGCAGATTGCTCACTGTCAGGCATCTATCATCCGCCATTTGCCTGCCTATCACCTGTCCATCGCCTGCCTTACTCCTATCCATCACCCAACGCTCGAGGATCACCTGATCGCAAACCGCCAGTGGAGCACCAGCTGTCTGCTGTTGCCTGGAAGTTCACTGCTACAGTACCTGCAGTTTTGATTTCACGTGGCTGCCGCCACTTTGAGACAACAGCCAGGCCCCGTAGGACCCCTGGCCAGACTGACTGAGCCCCATCTCCAGGATCCCTCAGCCCAACCTATCACTCCCTGCCTCTGGGGCCCTCACATAGACTGACAGCTCCCTGCTGCCAGGACTCCCAGACCAACTGACTGCGCCCTATCACCGGGACTCCAGACGGACTGATTGCACCCGGCCTTCAGGATCCCACAACCACACCAAACACACGGGACCTCCAGGACCCCTGCCGGACCAACTGCATCCTGTCTCCAGGACCTCCAGCTGACCACGTCCACCCCTGAGCTGCAGTTCCCCATTTGCCAACACATTTCGAAGCCAGAGCAGCCATCTTGGATAATCCTGGAAGCCGTAGCTCCGATCTTTGGGTGGGGCAAATCCCATCCTGAGACGCCTGCTGGAGGCTTGAAGCTCATTGTCAGGTACTTCTCATGCATCAGGCTACTGAAGACTGGGAGGTTTCATTAGTATATGACTGCTATACAGTAGATTTTCTTTTTTCTCCTTTTTAAAAAATTTAAGTTTTTATTTCTTTACTTTTCTTGCTCTCTTTTCCTTTTGTTTACCTGTACCCTCAGAGTCTCTTTCTCCCTTTTTTGAATGCTAACATCCAATTTCTTTTGATTACACTCTCACCCTTTCTATTTTCTAGAACTTCTGTATATTCTTTTCTTATCCCATTAACAGCCACATTCTACATCCCTCTGCATCCTCTTTGTCCTCCATTAGAAACTGCAGACCTTATTGCAAACCTGTTTGTTTTACCAAAGATAGTATTTGAACTCACTTTGTTTATTATGACAATTTTGTTATTGTCCCCATAGGGACTATTTGGTCTAGGATTGCATAGTGTCTTATTTGGGCACTGCTAATATTGATCTCCCCTTAAAGAAAGGGTTTTGGAAATTTATAGGGCCACTATAAGCCTATAGGGGGAAATCTGCAATACCCCAGATCTGCACTGCTAGAGGGGAAGATACATGAACAACATGAAAAAACAAGGGAAGAAAATGATCCAAACCAATCTAGATTCTATAGTAATAGAATCCAATGGCAGTATGTTAGAAGAATTGTCAGAAAAGGACTTCAGATTATACATGATTAAGATGATTCGCGAAGCAAAGGATGAGATAAGAGAGCAAATGCAGGCAATGAATGATAATACCAAAAAGCTGAAAGAGCACCTGCAGGAAGCAAAAGATCATTTCAACAAAGACATAGAAATTCTCAAAAAAAAAAAAAAAAAAAAAATGGAAATCCTTGAAATGAAGGAGACAATAAACCAAATAAAACACTCAATGGAAGGCATCACCAACAGACTAGACCACTTGGAAAACAGAACCTTAGACAATGAAGACAAAATATTTAATCTTGAAAATAAACTTGGCCAAACAGAGAAGATAGTAAGAAATCATGAACAGATTCTCCAAGAACTATGGGACATTATGAAACGACCAAATTTAAGAATTATTGAGATTGAGGAAGGCACAGAGATACAAACCAAAGGAGTGAACAACCTATTCAATGAAATAATATCAGAAACTTTCCCAAACCTGAAAATGAAATGGAAAATCAAATACAAGACGCTTACAGAACACCAAATGCACAGAATCACAAAGGATCCACACCAAGACACATTATAATGAAAATGTCTAACATTCAAAATAAAGATAGGATTTTGAAGGCCACGAGAGAAAAACATGAGATTACATATAGGGGGAGACCAATGTGGATAGCAGCCAACTTCTCAACCCAGACTCTAAAAGCTAGAAGGGCCTGGGACCAACATATTTCAAGCTCTGAAAGAACATGGTTGCCAACCAAGAATCCTATACCCAGCAAAACTAACCTTCAGACTTGAACATGAAATAAAATCCTTCCATGATAAACAAAAAGTTAAAAGAATTTACAAATAGAAAGACTACACTACAGAATGTTCTCAACAAAATATTCCACGAGGAAGAAATGAAAAACAACACTGGAGGTCAGCAAAGAGAGGAACTACCTTAGAGAAAAACCACTCAAAGGAGAAACCAAGCCAACTTAAAAACCAAAAATAAGCCAAATGACTGGGAATACAAATTATTTCTCAATAATAACCCTGAACGTTAATGGCCTAAACTCATCAATCAAAAGACATAGACTGGCAGAATGGATTAAAAAGAAACACCCAACAATATGCTGCCTGCAAGAGACTCATCTCATAGAAAAAGACATCCACAGACGAAAGGTGAAAGGATGGGAAAAAACCTACCACGCACATGGACTCAGTAAAAAAGCAGGGGTTTCCATCCTTATATCAGATAAAGTGGACTTCAAGCCAAAGTTAGTCAGAAGGGATAAAGAAGGACATTTCATACTGCTTAAGGGAACCATAAATCAGGAAGACATAACAATAGTAAATATTTATGCCCCAAACAATGGTGCATCCCTGTACATCAAACAAATCCTTCTCAATTTCAAGAATCACATAAACCACAACACAATAATTCTGGGTGACTTTAACGCACCGCTGTCACCACTAGATAAATCTTCCAAACAAAATCCAACCAAAGAAACCATAGAACTCATTAACACAATCAATAACCTAGACTTAATAGACATCTATAGAATAGTCCATCCATCAACGAGCGGATACACTTTCTTCTCAGCAGCACATGGAACCTTCTCGAAAATAGACCATGTGTTATGCCACAAAGCAGCCCTTAGGAAATGCAAAAAAATAGAGATACTGCCTTGTGTTCTATCAGATCATAATGGACTGAGAGTAGAAATCAATGACAAAATTAAAAAGGGAAATTAGTCCAACACTTGGAGACTAAATAATATGCTATTGAATGAAACATGGATAACAAAAAACATCAGGGAGGAGATTAAAAAATTCTTAGAGGTCAATGAGAATGATGATACAACATATCAAAATCTCTGGGACACTATGAAAGCAGTACTAAGAGGAAAATTCATTGCATGGAGCGCATTCCAGAAAAGAATGAAAATTCAACAACTGAATGACCTAACATTACAGCTCAAAGCCCTACAAAAAGAAGAACAGAATAACAACAAAAGTAGTAGAAGACAGGAAGTCATTAAAATCAGAGCTGAAATCAC
The DNA here is from genome assembly GCF_902686455.1 of Sciurus vulgaris. Lineage (NCBI taxonomy): Eukaryota > Metazoa > Chordata > Mammalia > Rodentia > Sciuridae > Sciurus > Sciurus vulgaris. Next base: position 22,775,358 of record NC_136478.1, on the reverse strand, counting down.
TGAAATTGAAACAAAAGAAACTATTCAAAAAATTGACAAAACAAAAAGTTGGTTCTTTGAGAAAGTAAACAAAATAGACAAACCCTTAGCCACACTAACAAAGAGAAGGAAAGAGAAGACTCAAATTACTAAAATACATAATGCAAAAGGAAATATCATGACAGACACCACTGAGATACAGAACATAATGAGAAGCTACTTTGAAAATCTCTATTCCAACAAAATAGAAAGTACCGAAGACATTGACAAATTTCTAGAGACATATGCTCCTCCCAAACTGAACCAGGAGGACATACATGATTTAAACAGATCAACATCAAGCAATGAAATAGAAAAAGCCATTAAAAATCTACCATCCAAGAAAAGCCCAGGACCAGACGGATTCTCAGCCGAGTTCTACAAGACCTTCAAAGAAGAACTCATTCCAATACTTCTCAAAGTATTCCAGGAAATAGAAAAGGAGGGTACCCTACCAAACTCATTCTATGAAGCTAATATCACCCTTATACCCAAACCAGGAAAAGACACATCAAGGAAAGAAAATTTTAGACCAATATCCTTGATGAATATAGATGCAAAGATCCTTAACAAAATATTGGCAAACCGTATCTAAAACATATTAAGAAAATTGTGCACCACGGGCAAGTGGGGTTCATCCCTGGAATGCAAGGATGGTTCAACATTCGTAAATCAATAAACGTAATCCTTCATTTCAATAGACTTAAGGATAAGAATCATATTGTTATTTCAATTGATGCAGAAAAAAAAAAAAAAAACATTTGACAAAATACAACACCCTTTCATGCTCAAAACACTAGAAAAAATAGGGATAGTAGGAACATACCTGAACATTGTAAAGGCTATTTATGCTAAGCCCATGGCCAACATCATTCTTAATGGAGAAAAACTGAAACCATTCCCTTTAAAAACAGGAACAAAATAGGGATGTCCTCTTTCACCACTTCTATTCAACATTGTCCTTGAAACTCTAGCCAGAGCAATTAGGCAGACTAAAGAAATTAAAGGGATATGAATAGGAAAAGAGGAACTTAAGCTGTCACTATTTGCAGATGACATGACTCTATATTTAGAGGATCCAAAAACCTCCTCCAGAAAACTTCTAGACCTCATCAATGAATTCAGCAAAATAGCAGGCTATAAAATCAACATGCATAAATCTAAAGCATTTTATGTGCAAGCAACGAAACAACTGAAAGGGAAATGAGGAAAACAACTCCATTTGCAATAGCCTCAAAAAAAATAAAATACTTGGGCATCCATCTAACCAAAGAGGTAAAAGATCTCTATGACGAAAACTACAAAACATTGAAGAAAGAAATTAAGGAAGACTTTAGAAGATGCAAAGATCTCCCATGTTCTTGGATAGGAAGAATTAATATTGTCAAAATGGCCATACTACCAAAAGTGCTATACAGATTCAATGCAATTCCAATTAAAATTCCAATGACGTACCTTACAGAAATAGAGCAAGCAGTCATGAAATTCATCTGGAAGAATAAGAAACCCAGAATAGCTAAAGCAATCCTTAGCAGGAAGAATGAAACAGGGGGTATCGTAATACCAGAACTTCAACTATACTACATAGCAATAGTAACAAAAACAGCATGGTATTGGCACCAAAATAGACAGGTAGATCAATGGCACAGAATAGAGGACATGAACACAAACCCAAATAAATACAATTTTCTCATACTAGACAAAGGGGCCAAAAATATGCAATGGAGAAAAGATGGCCTCTTCAACAAATAGTGCTGGGAAAACTGGAAATCCATATGCAACAGAATGAAACTAAACCCCTATCTCTCACCCTGCACAAAACTCAACTCAATGGATCAAGGACCTTGAAATCAGACCAGAGACCCTGCATCTTATAGAAGAAAAAGTAGGTCCAAATCTTCACCTCGTTGGCTTAGGGTCAGACTTCCTTAACAGGACTCCCATAGCACAAGAAATAAAAGCAAGAATCAGTAACTGGGATAGATTCAAACTAAAAAGCTTTCTCTCAGCAAAGGAAACTATCAGCAATGCTAAGAGAGAGCCTACAGAGTGGGAGAATATCTTTGCCACTCATACTTCAGATAGAGCACTAATTTCCAGAATCTATAAAGAACTCAAAAAAACTCTACACCAAGAATACAAATAACCCAATCAACAAATGGGCTAAGGAAATGAACAGACACTTCACAGAAGATGTACAAGCAATCAACAGATATATGAAAAAATGTTCAACATCTCTAGTAATAAGAGAAATGCAAATCAAAACTACTCTAAGATTCCCTTTAACCCCAATTAGAATGGCGATTATCAAGAATACAAGCAACAATAGGTGTTGGAGAGGATCTGGGGAAAAAGGTACACTCATACATTGCTGGTGGGGCTGCAAATTAGTGCAGCCACTCCGGGAAGCAGTGTGGAGATTCCTTAGAAAACTTGGAATGGACTTACCATTTGACCCAGCTATCCCACTCCTCGGCCTATACCCAAAGGACTTAAAATCAGCGTACTACAGAGATACAGCCACATCAATGTTCATAGCTGCTCAATTCACAATAGCCAGACTATGGAACCAACCTAGATGCCTTTCAATTGATGAATGTATAAAGAAACTGTGGTATATATATACAATAGAATATTACTCAGCCATAAAGAATAATAAAATCATGGCATTTGCAGGCAAATGGGTGAAATTGGAGAATATCATGCTAAGTGAGATAAGCCAATCTAAAAAATCCAAAAGACGAATGATCTCACTGATAAGTGGATGATGACACGTAATGGGGAATGGGAGGCGGGCAAGAATGGAGGAAGGAGGGACTGTATAGAGGGAAAAGAGAGGTGGGAGGGCTGGGAGGAAGGGGAAAAAGTAACAATGAATCAAACATCATTACTCTATGTAAATGTATGATTATGCAAATGGTATGCTGTTACTCCATGTACAAACAGAAACAACATGTATCCCATTTGTTTACAATAAAAAAAATTCATACCAACTACCTTATGTAGGTACAATGATTATGAGGAATAAAAGAGTTTAGTATGAATAAATAAGTACTTCAAGTTCATAAATTGTGAACACTTGTATCTCAACTTTGAAGTTAACATTATCAAACATGAAGCTAGAGAGAAACATCCGAATGACCCCAAACCTGAATATAATGGTAAGAACTTGGCTTTATTGCCTTCAATCTTCAGAGACAATATTAGTAACCATATGGGTTTGGTTTTGATAATCTTCTCCATAGAGGAGTATTGACTCTACTTCATAAGGCCATTGTAAAGATTAATGTTTCCTCAAATAGCAACTCTATACAGAGTGCCAATACAAGAACCTGAACTGAGCTAGTGCTTTACATATCATATCTAATTGAGCAAATTTGAAGTTGTGTGTGAGAGAATCCTGTGAATTCTAATATGCTATGGACAAGGAATATACTTTGTTAATTGCAATCAGCAGGGGTATTTGTTATTATCAGACCAGAAAATTAGTAGTTAATATAAGAAAGAGTAACCTAATTTTTCACTCTGAAGAAAACCACATAAGATGACCTCCAATCCTTTGTTTCTAATAGTAGTATCAGTGGAAGATCTACACCAGCCTGAGGCAACCTAAGTTCACCTAAGCATAGCTAGCTTTTGTGTAGCTCCTCATGTCCACATTAAGAGCAGACTTGCCTATCATGACCCTCTCCAACCCAGCCCAACTACAGCTCCACCAAAAGCAATTCAGACAATGACAGGCAGCCTGAGATGCAGATCCTGTGTGATAAAACTGATGGATTTCCACACTATTTCTCTTCCTGGTGAGATGGCAGTGACTCAGTCAGTTCCATCAAAGGAGAAACATTTTTCAAGTTTTAGTGGATCCTAAAGATTCAAACACTGGGATTATTCAGAGGTACCATGAGTTTTTACACCCTGCAAACTTTTATAACTTCTCTACACCAGTGGTTCTGTGCCATTGAGTCTCTAAGAATTTCCAGAGCTGTTTGTTCAAAATAGACATTCCTGAGATTCTGATGCAATATTCCTAGGAATGATTAGGAATGATTCTAATGCAAGTAGTTCATGGTCTTACTTGAAAAACACTGATTCTACTATATGGACACAATCTGAACTCTAATAGGACACACGAAGTCCTTGAGAGCTTGTGTGGAGGTTCTAGCAGGGGAGCGCAGCTACTTGTATACCCTTGACCGAAGAATGGTCCTCCTCTATCGGGGAAGGTCGTCCTCTTGGACCGCGAGTGCAGCTTCGGGAGGGACGCACATGGAGCGGTGAGGGAGGAAGGGGACACCCGCCTAGCCTGCCAGATCAGCCGAATGAATCCTGACGATCAATGAGGTGACAGATGTCGCAGCCAGATCGCCCTCACATCCCACACGAAGTCCTTCACAGTAGCACCTTAATTTGTCTTTTGAGCACCATCACTCAACAACCTGCTTCTTGAAACCAAGACTTCTGTTAGATAAAACTTCTCAAATCATACTCCTAAACTTGTCTCAAGCTTCTATGAAGTTGCTGAAATTAATCAAATTAACCAGGATTTCAAATCAGCCTATTAATAGTATAACTTGCTATTGCTAGTTGATTTGATTAGCACCAAGCTCTGAAACAAAATGGTACTCAGTATTAATAAATGGCAATTATGTGCCAGATTCATTTTTATGCATTCACATACATTGCCTGCTCATAAACTTTTTATAACACTAAGAAATATATTATTTTTCCCATTATGCAGAGGAAAATTCTGATATTTGTATAGGTAAGAGATTTCCCCAGGATTGAACAATTAGTAGGAGCAGAGTCCAGAATCCAGTCCAGGTCAGTTGGATTCCAAAGTCCGTTTTCATTCTATTAAACCAGATTGTCTTGGTTATTTTTATAGCCAGACAAATATTCAGAAGTAGCTTTAAATTATTTTGGGACATATCTTAAAGCTTGTATACACTCACTATTGCCAAAGCCTTTCCATCTTTATGCAAAAAAGATGTACTAATGCATATAAATGATCTTGCACTCAATAAGAGCAAGTTCCTCTCTCACTTTTCCTCTAGCATCTGTGATATAGTTTATGATGGATGTTTGTGAGGTCGGATGACAGATGGGGGCCAACATGTCTAGTTTCAGATTAAGAATTTAAAATTAGAGATTAAAATCAAGTATCTATAAAGGAAGGATTGGAAGTCTTAGAGACTGGGTGATGATCTGATTCTAATCAAAAGTCAATTTCAGGGGAAAAAAAAAAACTTTCCGTTTTAATTAGCACCTCTTTGGGATAGAAATACCACTGTACCATTCATCTAAATGAAGAGTGGAAGATGCTTTTCACAATAATAATGAGATGATTTCTTGGCCATCAATGTGGCCTCCAAGAGCCATCTGTTCCCAGAGTCAGTGAGCAACAAGGATTTATGAACTATACCCAACAAACTCAGTGTGTGACAAGGAAGGGCAAATCCAGCTGCTGCTTATTTTCATCAAACATCTTGATCTGTTCTTCAAACATTGCAAATTTGATGAAACCCAAACACAGTTTGTCAAACACTTTTCTTCTCTAATTGGGAAAATGATTTGAATGTTAAGAGAAATTGCAAAAGATGATTCTGATTCATTCCTATTTACATAAAGCCACCCATGTTGTAGATATTATCAATGCCCCAGATTCTCAGGGTCTGGCAAAACAAATAAACACGGAAAAATATACACAAATTCTCACACACTAACACCAACATATAAATTTATCTTTCCTTATAATCTGGTGAGATTATATAGAGGTTTGAACTTTGGAAAAGTATGTTTTTTTTCCCTTTTATAAATACATTCATTTCAAATGCTTTTTAATGAATACCCCCATGATTGCTAATAATTATCCTTAAAATGTGTTCAGCATTTTAAAAACCCTTTAAATGCTTTCTTGCACATTATTGCTCTGTGTTATAAGAACCAAAATGAAGTTGAGAACTATCAGCAGATTACAAAATATAATTCTTGGATTTTTAAAAAAATCAATCCTCTTGAGGTACAATTTGCATAAAATAAAAAGTGTCCAATTTAAATGTGCTATAGTTCTACAAGTTTTGACCAATATGTGTACCACATAATCACCACAATCATGACACTGGGCATATCCTTCAATACAAAACTTTCTATTGTTCCATTGTCAATCTTTCCCACCTCTGACTTAAGTTATCCTTGATCTGCTTTCCACTTTAAATTAGTTTGTTCTTTTTTAGACCTTCATATAATGGTGCCTCGTGGCATTTATTTTTGTATTTGACCTTTTATTTGTCATAATATTTTTGGGATCCATTACAATCTTAACTATATTACAGGCTTATTACATTTTTGTTATCAAGTAGCATTCCATTCTACGTATTTGCCACGAATTTTTATTTATTTACCTATTAATGTTCATCCCCACCCCCTCAGTTTTGGCTTGTTGTGAATGGAGCTGTTAGGAACATTTCTGTACAGGTCTTTATGTGCACATATGATTTTATTCTTCTTGAAAAGACCTCAGTTTAAGAGGAGGTAAGGACTAAAACCCAGATTGCTGAAAGCTCAGCTTAATTTCTCTTAATTTAGTAAGTATTTCGTCCAATTCCATCACCTAATATATCTCAGAGGATGATTCTATTCCTCTACCTGTGACTTTGATGGAGTCATTCAGTCTTAGGGTTCCTCAGGCTCACAGGAGTCTTTCTGATGTGGTGGTCAATGCAGAAATAAGAGGCTTTATGATCCAAGAAAGAACAAAAAAAGCATGACCCTACAAATATAAATTAAAAATTAAGCAAAATATGTGCATTTGTGTATGTCATTTAAAAATGTTATAAATGCACCAAAGGGTTCATACAAAATTATATAACTCTACTGTCTGATTGATTACAGAGCAAGTGTCTAACATGGTAAAACTTAATCAGTAATGTGAAGACTAATCCTGTGGACGTTAAAGAGAGAACTCCATGCATGAAAGCCCTGAAAGAGTAAAGGCTAGGGAGGAACCTATGAAGGGGAGGGGGAGTGAGATGAGGCCAGGTGGGTCAAAGGTCACCTATTCTCCTTCCTCTTCCCTCTCTCTTTGTTTCCTTTCCTTCTTCCCTCCCCTCCACTTCCCTCCTCTCTTTCTTGTACTTATTTTCTTAATCCATTGAATTATAATTTACAGTAAAAATGCATAGATCTTACCAGCATACACTGTTTTGACAAATGTGTATGTCTGTGTGCAATCAAACCCCAAATTAAGATGTGAAGATATAAAATATTTGCATTATCCCAGAAAATTTCTACACATCTATTTCTTGTCAATTAACAGCAACTCTACTACTGCCACTCCTAGCAAGAGACAGCAGTTCTTCTGGTTTTAATGGACATAAATGAAGCTAGAATAATATTTCCGTTTTTAAAATACATAGGTATAATATTGCATGTGTGTGTGTATATGTGTGTGTGTGTGTCTGCATGCATGTGCATGCACATGTACTTTTATGTTCGTTTTTCTTGCTTTAAGCGATAGTTTTGGATATTTTTGAATTTCAACCAAATGTTATGCTGGTTTTATTTACTAATTTTTTTTTTTTTTTGATTAAGGATTTAACCCAGGATCACTTTACCAATGAGCTACATATCAGTCTTCTTATTTTTCATTTTGATACAGGGCTTCATCCTCCTGAGTCTCTGGGATGACTAATATATGCCAAGCCTGAGTAGTATCCTATTGATTGAAAATAAGTTCTTCACTAATTGAGATTTTGAAGATTTCTAGTTTTGAGCAGTCTACTATAAACTGTAATGCATTCATGTTTACACAGTTGAATGAATATGTTCAATTCTAGAAGGCAGAAATCTAGACCATAGTATAGCAATGTGTTTAAGTTTATAATAAATGGGCCAATTTTCCAAGTTGTGATATCATTTTATACCCCCAGCAGAAATAAAGAAGGATTCCTGTCTTGACAAAATTGTAAACATTCGACAATTTCACCTTTCTACTTCTTCTTCAGTATTAACTTTTTAAAAAACTATTCTGTCCTCCATTCTTAAGGACTGTATAGAGGGGAAAAGAGGGGTGGGAGGGGTGGGGGGAAGGGAAAAGAATAACAGAATGAATCAAACAATATTGCCCTATGTAAATTTATGATTTTTAATTAAAATAAATAAAAAAACTATTCTGTTTTTTTAAACAAATCTGTTTGTTTATATTTAGTTTTTAGTTTTTGGTCTACACCTTATACTAGGGATAAATTATCACAGTAAAATGTGAGTTATTTTATCTTTTTCATTAAGAAACTTAAAACAGTATTCTTACTTTTCCTTTATGCTATCATTGCTCACTTATATTCTCCTTGTATCTATGTTACAAACTCCAAAATGTATTACACTCAATTTTGTATAATCATTAGTTACTTGAAAACAAAATAAAAATCTGGGTATAGTGGTGTTCACCTGTAATCCCAGCTACTTTGGAGGCTGAAGCATAAGGACCACAAATTAGAGACTAGCTTAGAGATATCCTGTCCCACAATAAAATAAAAAGCACTGGAGATGTACCTTAGTGGTAGAGCATCCCTGGGTTCAAACTCAGTAGCTCAAATAAAACAAAACAACAAAAATTAAGATATAAGAAATAATATTTTTATTTACCTATACATTTAAAATACCCGTGGTTCTCTATTCCTTCCTATAGAAATTAAGCTTATGTAAATGCCAAGTAAAAAGAACTTGTTTTTCAGCATTTCTGGATGAAAGGTCTATACATGATTCATCCCTCTCTGGCACTGATTCCATCAAGAGATCTTTCCACCTACCTTTCTTAGATAGCTTTGTGGAAATACATGGTTTTCAGTTTTGCTTCTTTTTTCCCCTTGATAAGATCAAAGAAGTGATGCTCAAAAAAAAAAAAAAAAAAAAAAAAGTGAAGCTCTTTTGTGACTTCCTACAGTTGAGTTGAACAAACTCTTCTCTCCAAGAGTAAATTTCCTTAAGTTCTTCTATGCATTTGAGTTATGTCAACTGTGGTATTACCAGAGTGGAGGAAATGAAAGAGTCAAAGTGTTCGATAAGAGAACAGGGTGAGCAAAGAAGAAACTAAGGTGGAGGGTAAAAGATGTAGATAGCTTGAAGGGTACTGTGTTCCCTGAGGTTGATGTTTTCATGTGTGGAGTCAGTGAGCCTGTGTTGAATCAGGAAAGTGTTTTGAGTGTGTGTGTGTGTGGGTGGGTGGGAGGTAACTGGGTACTGAATACAGGGGTGCTTTAGCACTGAACTATATCCCCATGCCTTTTTCATTTTTATATTTTGAGACAGGATCTCTCTCAGTTGTACAGGCTAAACTTCAACTTGTGATTCGCCTGCCTCAGTCTCCCCGGTGACTGGGATTACAGGCCTGTACCACAGGCAGGAAAGACCTTTTTTAATGAGCCTTATATGACTAATGACTATCAATATTTGATCATGAAGAAGACCCTACTGATAAAATCCATAATAATAAAAATTAACTATTACAAAAGAGGTGCTTACCAGATATTAGACTATTTTACTTCTTTATTCCTTCCCTGAACATGGAGGTGAATATATGAGTGTGTGTGCATTCACAATACACACACACACACAAACACATAAAATCATGTCCCATACCCATTACCACACAAAATTCCATTATCTGAGGGATATGAGGAATGCTTTGAGTTTCATGCATTTATAAAATTTATAGTGCATTCATATCCCCAGAATATCTTCTGCTAAAGAAACTTTCCAAACACATTCCACAGTGTCAATGAGGTACTTCCAGTTATCCCACCATAATATTGTGTATTAGGTAAGACAGAAGTTCTTCTGTTCCTGAGACTCATCCTAAGTACCTAGAATTGAGTGCTGCAGTTCTTCTCTTACTATGGTAACATGACTCATAAAACTGACTCTTCAAGGTTTAAAAGGTCCTTCTTCCTGTCATTTAGTGCACCAACATCAACAAATAAAACCAATACCAAAGAGAAAGTAACATCACTGTTGGAGGCAAAGCCCTGGTAACATTGTCATTCTTAGAACTAGTCAAGTTCTATTCCCAAATACTTGAACCACTATATCCACATTCACTAAAGAATGTTCAAATGAGTTTCTGTCACTAACAACCAAAGATTCTTGGCTTTCCCACTTACCATTTCTTTTTCCCTTTTCCTTAGAGTGTGCGTAGCTGATGCTATTTATTTTTCTTTCTACTCTGTCTCATCTTAAGAACCCAGCGGCTCTTTGAGGCAGTAACTCAAGGATGCATTTTGTAATATTAGAGCAAGTACTAAAAAGAAGGTCAGAAATGATACCAGAAGGTGTCAACCAACAGTCCATAGATTACTTTACCAAAGTTTCACTGAATTTGGAAAATATCAGGTCCTGGATCCCAAAGGTTATTTGTAGTTTTGTTTTGTTTTCTCTTTTTCACTTAATGTGTGAGGGTAAGGGATAAGAATTTTTGTTTGATTGAACTGTACCGTCCAGAATATTTTCAACAAAAGGACAAAAAAGGGGGACTTCTCTGGATGTTGGAACTGTCCTAAAGTTGCTTTGACGTTATAATTGCACAACTTTGTGAATTTATTTTTATAAATGTGTGTAAATTATACCCCAATTATTCTTTTTTATTAAAAAAATAAAATGAGATATGGGCACAGTGGTGATTACACTTGTAATCCAGATATTCAGGGACTAAGACAGGAGGATTACAAGTTCAAGGCTAACTTCCACAACTAAGAGAGAGGCTGTCTCAAAATAACAAAATAAAAAAGAAAGCGTTGGGATGTAGCTAAATGATAGGCTTCCTGAATTCAAACTGCAATACCACACACACACAAGGAAAAAGTAAAGTGACAGCACGTAAAAGAAACAGTTTCACATGGGAGTGAGACAGAGACAGACATGTTACACAGAGAGAGAGAAACCAAATGAACAGAGGAAAACACGCTCCCTTTGCCTTCAGGGGTATGAAGCTTTAACCTTTGGAAGACAACAGGAACATTTCTTCACAGGGTCTTCTGATATTCTCTATCATCATACGTAAATACTCTCAGCAATGACAAAGTAATTCAATGATGAATAAACGTGTATGGGATAAAGCCTGTTAATAGAAAAGTTACAAAGGATTATTCACTGTAGTCAGAGAAATATAGCAAGACATAGACTCACCTGATTATGGACATTGGAGATTAGCATTGTATTTAAGGGCACCCTCATCAGAGGTGTGACACATTTGGGAATCAGAAATATGGAGGAAAGCACACGACTGTAACCTCAGTTGAACTCCACTTTCTGAGTCACTTATGGTATAAGAATTTCAATGGTCTGTCCTGAGGCTGGATCAGAAAAACTGGTGTTGGACGTATTTGAAAACTTTAGTGCCTGGTGAGATCCTGAAGATATTTTGTCTAATCCAGGGCTCATCAGCCTCCATGTGTTGATTTTTTTTTTTTTTTTTTCCCGCATTCTGATTTTTGTGTGAGATGTCTCCCAAAACCTCCTGTGTTCATTCAGGAATGTTTGGGATGAAATGATTGGATTGTGAGAGCTGTAACCTAATTAGTTTTTCCTAGTTTGAGTGGACTGAATGGGTGGTAACTAAGCAGGTGGGACACGGCTGTAGTAAGTGCGTCACTGGGGCATGCTCTGAAGGATTTCGTCTTCTCTGCAATACCATCCTCCCTCACTCTGCTTTTCGGCCATCATGAATGAAACAGCACTCCTCTACCACACCCTTCCAACATGATGTTCTGCCTCCCTTTGGGCCCAGAACCCTGGAGTTGTACCACTATGGGCTAAACCCTGAAATCTTGGATCAAAATGAAGTTCTACTTCACCACGTTGTTTTCTTTGGGTATTTTGGTCATAGAACTATAAAGCTGATTAACACTGGATGTTTTTTTTGGCTTATAGGGGAGGGGGCATTGTGTCCTATACACTATAAAATGTTGAAAAGAATCCCTGGACTCTACTCTGTGAATTAGATAACACTCAACCACTCTTAAAAATTAAAATGTGTCTCCAGAGAACTAAAAAAAAAAAAGAAAAAAAAAAAAGAAGAAGAAAAAAAAGAAGTCAGCCAAATGTCATGTCCCATGGGGGAAAATATTTCCTTGGTCGAGGATTATTACCCTAAATGAAGGAGATACGATTAGTTTATTTGCCAAGCTATATAATTAGTAAATGCATTCTAAAATAAATAACCAAAGGAGCTTCTAATTGCATTAATAAAATAATAACCATAACACATTTTGACATAAGTAATGTTCCAAATATGTTCAGCTGTGTTTCAAGTGTACATATATATATGCATATCTATATAAATATTAATATAAGTACATTACATATAAAAATCATCAACTTTGGTCATATTAATGAAATAATGTGTAAACCTCTTTTCTAATTGACAAAATTATACACAATGATTATTTTATCCCATACTGAAATAATTTAGTTTCCATATTTCTTAAAGTTGTAATGACTATAGAAGAGTTTGAATAGTCAGGTCTACGCATTTCTACTCACTTATCATTCAGTAAGTCATTCACTTATTTCACCCACTGTTTCCCTGCCTCAGCTTGTTTCTGTAGAAATGCTGATTTAATTAACTCTTGGTGAGCTGCCATAACATGGATCTGTGGATTCTTCTTCTGTCATTCCTTTTCCCCCACCTCATATATTTTAAAACCCTTTTCCATCAGACTTCTGCTTTTGGATAAGTGGAATAGATATACTTATCCTAATACTACCTGGTATATATAAGTATAAACCTTGGATATCATCTATAAACAAACACAAGAAACTCTTGGAAGGATTAGAAGAAAGCAGACCAGTGAGAAAATTAAGGGGAAAGGGAGTGATGAATTCTTTGAGTTTTTTTTTTTTTGTGTGTGTGTCCTGTATCCCAAAATCCAGAAGCATGGAAGTGTCATAGTTGGATGAAACCAGTAAACAAATTAAGTAGCCCTTACTTTTGGAAAGTGTTATAGTTTGGATCTCAAGGTCCTATGTTGAAAATTTGGTCATGAATGTAGCAAACTTCAAAGGTATATATCAAGTAAGGGTGTTAAACACATAACAAGGGCTATTATAAAGTGATGGAAAGTTTAGGAGGTAGGCCTAGTTGGAAGAAGTATGTCACTGGGGCATGTCCTTGAAGAACATATCATGCCCCTTCCTTTCCCTCTCTTCATATGTCTTCCTGCTTGTTGACTGTCACAAGGGAGGAGCTCTGTTCTACCACATTCTTCCTGCTGTGATGTTCTGCCTCACCACAGGCCCAGAAACAATGGAGCCAAGTGACCATGAACTGAATGAACCTTTGAGTCCATGAGCCCAGACTAAATCTTTCCTCTTTGTAAGTTTATTTTCTCAGAGATTTTGTCACAGACATGGGAAGATATCAAGGAAAGTAACAGCTCTGTTATAGCCAAACACTTCCCCCTGGGGGAGAGGGGAGTATGTCTTTCTCAACCAAGTTAAAAAAAGTTCAGACTTTCATTCTTTTCAGGCTATAATGAAATGTCCCCTGCTCCCACAAGAATATGTTCAGGAGTTCAGGAGACTTTCATTCAATGTAGGAATTAATGAGCCACAACCCAGTGTCAGTGAAGATCAAGTGGAGGGACTTTGCTTCCAGTTAACCTGGCAGCAACCTGGTATCCTGCCTGTCTCTACTGCAATGGTATTAGAAGGAATACTGTTATGCATGTAATCCCAGCAGCTCAGGAGGCTGAGGCAGGAGGATCACAAGTTCAAAGTCAGCCTTAGCAATGGTGCTAAAACTCAGTGAGAGACCCTGTCTCTAAATAAAATCCAAAACTAGGACAGGGGATGTGGCTCAGTGGTTGACTGCCACTGAGTTCAATCCCTGGTACCCCACCCCCCAACTAAAAAAATAGGAACCCTGTGCAAAGGCACTGCTTTAAGTCACTGCTCAATGGCAATGAGGTCACACTTTCCCAGGTGGTGTTAGTGGAGATCAAATGAGCCAGTAATGAAGAAATCATTGCACATAGGCCAAGGATGTTTGGTGGAGACCTACAAGTAGGCAGAACTCCCAAATATGATAATATTTGCTGAGGACCCCTCTCACTGCTGTCAACAGATGCTTCATGGGTGAAACTGGATGTCTGCCTCAACATGCCACAATGAGAAGGCACTCTCTTCTTTTTCACACCAGAATGTATTAGAGGGAGCCAGTTAAAAATGGTTTTTATAAGATCGAGAACCTCATTACATAATGCCCCAAATATGATTGTTATGATAGAAAGTCTCATCAGTGAGGCATGATGGTGCATGTCTCTCATTCCAGGAACTTGGGAGGCTGAGGCAAGAGGATCACAAATTGGAGGCCAGTCTGGGCAATTTAATGGATTCTGTTTCATAATAAAAAATAAAATGAAGGACTGCTCAGGGGCAAAATGTCCTAGGTTCTAATCCCAGTAGTACAAGAAATAAAGAAAATCAGTCACCATTCAAAGAACTAGGAAGATCCTAAACTAAATGAAAAATATGATGAAAGAAATATTAGAATCACCTGGCAATGATTTGAAAATAGGCATCATAAAAATGCTTTAATGAGTAATTATTAATACATTTGAAAACAAAGCCACAGCAATAAAAAAAGTTTAGAAACATAGCTCAGTGGTAGAACACTTTCCTATATGTGAAAGGTCCTGCTTGAGTTTGATCCCCAGCATCATAAAAAGTAAATAAGTCAATAACTTATTAGATACATATTTATAATATATGTCAGCAGAGAGAAAGAGAGGATATGAAGAACTAAGTGGAAATTCTTGGTTTTTTTGTTTTTTGTTTTTTTCACCAAGGGGCATTCCCAGTCCTCTCTAATTTTTTGTTTTGGGACATTGTCTCAGTAAATTGCTGAGGGTTTTGCTTAGTTGCTGGGTTGTCCTCAAATTTGTGATCCTCCTGCTGCAGCTTCCTGAAGACACTGCAGTTACAGGTGCAATTACAGGTACGCACCACCACAACCAGCTTAAAGTAAACTTTACAAAAATAAAAAAAGAAAGAATGGAGAAAAGAGAAAAGAAGTGCTATACTGTATTATGTAATAATTGCAATAACCAAATCTGAATAAAAGAGGAAAAAAGCAATTTAAAGAAAAAGAAGAAAAGCTTAGGGACCTGTCAAAATGCAATAAAAGATATGAAATCTGTGTTATCAACATCTGGGGAAGAGAAGACAAAAAGAGTAGGTTTGAACAAAAATCAAAGGACTAATGTTTAAAGACTTCACAAAAATAAATAAATAAACCTACAACAACATACACTGTGCCAATCCCAAGAAAGGATAAACCTCAAAAACAACAACAAAATCACCACGCAACACACATTATAGTTGAACTTCTCAACACTGTAGAGAAAGAAAGATACCATAAGTTATATTAGGGTCTGATTTGAATAACAACAGACTTGTCATCAGAAACCATGGAGGCCAGAGGACAATGGCATAACATTTTTCAAATGCTGACAGAAAAGACCTGTTAACCCAAATCTTATATCCAGCACAAGTATCCTCCTCTGGTGTTTTCTAAATAATATTTGAGGTTTGAAGCAATAATTACAAAACTGCCTAACATGGTTCTAAATATATGTTGGAGAAATATTTAAGATGATTATAGATACAGGAGGGTGAAAAATGTAAAAGTTTATACATTCCCTTAAAAGTTATAAAGCAATGATACCTGCAAACTTCATAAGATATAAATATGTGTGTGTATCTGTGTATATATGTATATATACATACACAGTACCCTTAGTAAGCACTAAAAGAACTATACAAAGAAACAAACTCAAATATTTTAAATAAATAGAAATTATTTTTAAAATGTATTCAAGAAATTCACAGAAAATGAGATAAAAGAAAAAAACAGAAAAATTGTAAGCTGAAAGAATAAATGGTAACAAAATAAGGCAGATTAACACCCTAAAAATATCAATATATAAATGTAAATTGCTTAAATATATTAAGAAGAAGGGATTGGTGGGCTTCATTGGGTGTGGAAGTGGCACGTAAGGAATAGCAGTGACAGGTTTATTCTGTTCTCTGGATTCTGCCTGATTATTGATCAGGACAGCTTTAGTCTGTGCAGTAAAGATTTGAGCCTATGTACCTCCCAGTTTTATGAGTCACTGAATGAGTTACAGCATTAGCATTTACATAGCAAAGTATTGTCCAAGGTTAATCATATTGGTGTAAAAACAGATTTTAAACACAAGGCCACAGTCCCTTCATAATTCCTCTGTGTGTTAGTGAAGGTTCTCTAGATACTTATAAAAAGGGGCTTGATTAGATTGGCTTACATGACCAGAGATTGGACAGTCCTGCAGTGGCTGCCTGCCCTTTGGAGAGCTGAAGAAACCAGCAGCTGTTCAGTCTAAGAGCTAGAGGTTTCAGAACAAGAGGGACCAACGGTATTGTCCCAGTCCAAGGCTTCAGGCCTAGAAGCCCCTGGAGAATTGCTGTTTTAAGTCCATTTTGAAGAGCTGAAGAAGTTGCAGTCTGAAGTTCACTGGCAGTGGCAGTAGAAACACACACACACACACACACACACACACAAACACACACTCCCTCAAAAAGAATCCAGCATGCTTGCACTGAAGGTCTTCCTCCTTCTTTGTGTATGCTCCATACAGGCTCTCAACCTATTGAATGGTACCAACCATGTTCAGGTGAGTCTTCTTCCCTAGTTGACTGATCCACATCATGTTGGTCATTTTTGGAAACACTATAAAGGATTGTTCAATAAAGCTGGCAGTCAAGGTTGACCATGACACTCCATGAGCCTATCAGAGATGCTTATTGTGTAGTCAGGAAGAGAAGCCTGCGTGTTGAGTTCATGGAGATGAAACAGAAATTAAACCTTGGTTACAGCACAGAAGGAGTGACACGAACTCTGTCAGGGAGGTTTACTTCATCTTAGTTTAAAAAACAAAATGTGAGTATTTCTGACATTGAATCCAAGCCTTTGCCTGGAGTGGTGGAGTGGTAGAACAGAGGCAGGGGAAGGCTGGAGGTGTGAGCACAGGCTGTGGAGCCTACCACACCAGTACAGCCCCGAGGTTAAGTAAACCGGAGCAGAAGCAAGCCAGGGCGAGCTGACCTGTCCCACCATGCAGCCTGGCACAGTCCATGCTCCCTGGTGCAGATGCCTGTTCTGCAGGGCACTGCAACCCAGAACCCTCAAGAATCCAGGATCCTCCAACCTCAACTTCCAGCAATCTTAAACAGAAAGTAGGGCAGTCCTGAATGGGAGTTCAGACTTAATTTAACCAATAACGGAAGTGCTTTTCCAAAATCTGCTTAGCATAAATTTTAACCAATAGTGTTAGAACTTTTCCAAACCCTGATTCCCATAAATTTGGACTAACAGTGTTGACCCAAGTACTATACAAACTGCTAGATTAGCACACTGAAGTGACAAGCTCTTAGGGGACCCCTTCTTGCCCCTGAGAGAGTTCTGTTTCTATTTCTCATTCTTGACTACATCCTACTTCTTTCTCTCTTGCCTGCCATTATCTTCCTATTTGTGAGACAAGAACCTAGAAGGAAGTTGGGGGTGAGCTGCTGAGGTCTGCTGTAACACTGGAGGGCACAGCCCACCACATAGATCTGAAACCACTGAGACCTGAGATACACAGCTAACCCCCCGACTGGAGAAGAATCGGGCTTTGCCATCTGCAACACTCAGAGTTGTCCCTGGTAGGCATCCCCTGCTGTGATCAGATGCTAACACTAAATGAGCTTTCTTGAGTGCAGTAGGACAGAAGCTTCCATAGATCCTATCCTCCTGCAGAAGTAGAGAATCAAGTTTCCTCTCAAACTCCAGTTTCAGCAGTGATGAGGATAGCAGGGGAAGAATGTGCACAAAGTTTGGAAAATTAAATAATAATTTAAATCATCAGTGACATTAACTGAATTAGCTTGATTTTTCACACACTGGTTATATACAGATATACAAGTGACTACTTTTTTAAAAAAATTGAGGTCCTTAGTAGTTATGAATTCTAATATAAGATAAAAATTAAAAGTAACTTCCAATTTGGAATTTTTTCAAAGACTTTATGTCTTGAATTATATCTTCAAAGGTAACTTTTCTTGTAAAATATATAAGATTTTGAAGCTAAGTTTTATATATTTCTATTTCTAATGTTTTATAGGGATTTTCGCTGGGAAAAAGTATTCATTTTACATTTCTACTATAACTTAATATACAGAACATTCTTCTTGTTCCTTGCTATTTAGTGTGTAGGTTGTAGATCAACACTGCCAAACCTCACTTGTTAGAAATGCAGAAACTCAGGCTCAATGAGTTGAGTTCCATTTTTACAAGATCCTGGTATAATCCTGTGTACATTCAAGTTTGAGATACACTTTTCTTGTTTAAAATAAAAAAGAGCATTAGTATATTCAACCAAGGGTTCTTGTTAATTTATCTGATAGAATGGATCTGTACCTTTCCTCAGAACAATAATTCAGAAATTGATGCCTAAACACTTGGACATTAATGAAAGGATTACTCTCAGATCAGATGAAAATAAACTTTATTTTTATTTAAATTAAGTCTATCAGATAAAGATTTTCAGGTGTCTACACCTCTTCCCACTCTCAATGAAAATGAACATTAGTGTATAGTTATAAATCCATGTCTTGGCATATATTTTCTTCACTAATGTTTTTCTTCCTATATGTGCGTCATTCCTATGTGGTGTCTGATTATAAGTCTTTTCTCAAAAACACAAATAGGTATACATCAAGTAGGGTGAAATTCACTGAACAACTAGCTCATCTAATCAAACTAAGGGAACTCCTAAGATTTTGTGTATAAATGAGTTAGATTTATGAAGTTAAGGAAACTGAGAATTCCCCTTTTGTTTCAAAGCAATTTACCAGTATGGATTTCCACTATTTCCTTGGTTTCCTTCTATAATTCACTTGCAAATGAACTGTGTCTTAATAACATCTCATCGTCAGTGACTTTTATTCAGATTCTTGACCATGTTTTGCCAGGCCTTTGGCAAAATGCAAGATATTTTTATTAATTCCCAGAGCCATCTTCCTTCTGGCATTCCTTTTTCCAGGAAGACTCCATTTTTCCTGAGAGGATCCCAGCTGTAGCTTTGATTGAAGCATTCATTCTACAGCTGGGGCAAGCTTTCTCTGAAATGCAGCTGGAATACACATTTCAAAGGCCCACATTGTTATACAAATGCTTCCATTCCCCAGACTGGAGGCAGAAAACCAGCCAAGTATCCAGAAGCACAAGCAGTCAGAATGTAAGAGAAATAATATTTCTCAAGTATCATTTTTTGGGGGGGAGATCCATTTTTTATCTGAAAAAAATCAGTGCAAACACATAGAACAATCCAGTTGTTGAATGTTTTGGCTAAATTGTCCACTTGAATCTATTTCTTTGACTTTAACCATGAATACTCTGAAAGATACAGAAGGAATTGCCTAAGGGAGATGCCTATGGAAAAAGATAAGATGGTGTTGAGAACAAGGTGACATCTGTGCAGCCATGTTGTATGAACAAGCCATTTTGGGAACTGGCCCATAAAACCTCCCCCCAGGAAAGGGCGCACAGGTACTACCCTCAAGAGCCAATACAGGACAAACAGGACATACTGGGCCCCCGGGGTTTATCAAGGCTGTTAAGAGATATCTGTCCGAGAAATGGGCAGCTGCCCAGAAACCTTATCTATCAAGGACAGGGGAGGGAGTCTAGCCCTGACTCATCTCCTGCATAGTTCGCCCCCTCCCTCCTCCCTTCTTCCTCCAGGACCATTCAGTGTTGGCGGGACCCAATGAGATTCAAATAAATTGGCAGGACCCAACTAAAAAAGAACAAATGTTTAGCTGTTCCAACATTAACCATGTACATTTACAGGTCTTTGTATGTGAATTATTCGAAATTTCTTAAGTAGACTGCTTTTTTATCCCTCGGGGCCGCTAGGCTGGTTGCGGTCCAGGCTTGAGCTTGCAATAAAACCTCGTTGTGTGATTTGCATTGCCCTGTGTGCACTTTGACTTTCTGGGAATTGGTCGATATTGAACCCCAATAATGGGACTCAGTGGCTGGTATTCCCAGTAATGCTACAACTCTTTTCAAGAATGAAAACCTTAGGTTATCAAAACCTCTTCTCTTTAAACATTAAAATCATGTAGTTGCTTTCACACGCCAATTTAATGTTCGCTGAGAAACTTTGATGATTTTATTTCCCATATATTTTTCCTATGGAAAAGACTTAGATATTTGCCAATATACCACATAAGAGTGTCTAGTGTTTTATTATAAGGGATAATTTTGGTACTCAATAAGTATTATTCGAACAGACACGGAATGGATACATTTGCATTCCAGTTTATACGGGTCAGTGTCCAGTGACATTTCTTAGGGTGAGTTGACTTCCACCCATCCAGCCAACTCCAGCTACAAGATCTAAGGGCAGTCCTTTGAGTACCAAAGTACGCTTAGCTAACATGGACTCTTGGCAGCTTGTCTTTCATAGTGACATGGTGACCTTTATCCTTATTCTTTATCTTTTGTAATTGTGCTCAGTGGATAGAAAAAAGAAGCATAAGCCCACATTAAAATAATACAAAATAATCTACAAAAGTCTGATTTCACACTAAGCCAAGTATATAATAAACCATATACTTCTTATCCAAGAGGATTTGAATAAATCGAGCTTACATGAATTATGTTTAACTACTATGGAAAGAAAATTGTTATCAGTTATTCTCACCACCAATGACCAGCATATTGGATACTTTGATATGCAAGATGTATCCTGCCTTATCTGTCATAATTTAAGTTAGGATAGAAGACTTTTCTGTCTTATCTCCCTAATCAGCACAGCATTGGCAGAACTTTATTGCTTCTCAAATCACAGTTCTAAACTTCTGATAGCATTTTATTTTGCTTACTGATTGTTCCCATGGTGATTTTTCTGAATAAAAGAATAATGTCCTTGATCAGAGGACCCTGGCTTTCATTTTAGGAGGTTAGGTTAATGGTGTTGTACACTACATTTGAAGCCATTTCATTTCTGAGACACAGCTTGAGGTCCAGTCACAAAATTTGACAATGAAAAGACTTTTTTGGTTATATTTTATCATTTCCACCTGAATAGTTTGCCTGTTTCCTTCTTATTTGAAGAGTCTGACATCATGCTTTCTGAATAGTTGGACAGTCTTCTTTTTTCTAGTCCAACTTGTTTTACCAAAGGGCCCACACAAGGCCATGAACAGCTTCTACTTGTCTTCTCCAAGTCACTCCAAAAAATGGTTATATAGTCAGGGTATTGAATCCAGGAGTGCTTTATCATTGAACTATATCTAGTTGTTTTTATTTTATTTTATTTTTTGGAGACAGGGTCTCACTAAGTTGCTGAGGCTGACCTTGAACTTGGTAATTCTCCTGTCTGGGCCTCCTGAGTCGCTGAAATGTGCCATGCAACTCAGCTTCCAAGTCTTTGCCTTTCCCAAGAGAACTGGGACATCTTTTCTTGAGTCTTTCTAGCAGATTCAGGTTTAGATGTTTGGTATCTTTCCATAGCATAGAATTATTTGCTTCTAACAAAAAAGATTGGAAAGAAAAAACAAAAGCCATAAGGATATATAAATACACTGACACACAGTAAGGGGGAGTTTAGTTTTACTATGGGGTTCAAATTTATGAATTTAAAACCGACTCTGAACAATATGTATAATTTGTATCTGAAGCTCCAGCAAAATATGCAAACCTTGGACTCATATAAGGGTTGAGTCCTCAAAAATAATAAATAAATATACCGGCACTTGTACAAATGTACAGATGATACTATTTTTTAGTGCATCAAGAAGGTTTATCTATCAAATGGACAGATCACCTTATGTTTTTAAACTGGAAATAATAAGAAGATCAGATATTCAGTGGTATCAATGGTAGGAGGATTTGACAACTTTATATCCCAAACTCCGGAGTATCAGAGGCTTCAGTTGCTTCATCAAGACATGTTATATCTTTCAATTCTACTGTGCCCCTCTTTCAAGGTTTTGTGCCGATTCAAAGAATAAACTCTGGAGCGTCCAACTTTCATTGATACCCCTATTGATAATACACTAAGATACACCACAAACATGGCAATGAAAGTTCTGTAAAAATTCTCTATTCTTTTTGCTTAAATCCACTTACTACTTCATAGTATTTCAAGAAATAAAGAGCTGTGCGTTGAATGGGAGAATGGGACCTTTCATGTTAATTTTAATCCTATATGAACCGTAAGAGTACCGTAGAACAATTCATCTTTCATTAACAGCATTAATTCAAGGAAGAATTAAATCGTCATGGTTCATACTACTAAGAACCATTTGTATTCATTCCATCTCCCCGATTTTCTCTAAATCCTATTTCTACACAGTTCTCTGATCTCTTCTGGTTTGAAATATGTTTTTTCCAGATAAAACATCCATATCTTTAAAATTATAATTGTATGATTATGAAGAAATCCAAATACGGTAACTTTGGGGGAACTGAAGTTTGAAAGGAAGATGGGAAATCCAGGCTCCTTGAAATTTAAGCATGCCAGTAAAAATGAAAGGAGGCTGTTACAATAATGTAGCTATCACACTGTGCTATCAGACGCACGGAAGACAGGCTCTGCCAAGAGCAAGGGTGTCCTCTTCATGATTCCACTCATCCTACTTACAAAGCTAGACTTTGATCAGATCCATGGTTCTTAAAACTCTCTCAGAGTATCCAAATAATCAGAGGGAAATTGTTAAAAAAAAAAAAAAAAATAGTGTCCTGGTTACACTTTCTGGGATGGTCCACAGAGTGATCCACAAAGGAGGCTGGTAGCCGGGCAGCGTTTGACAATTTCACATCAGTTTTCATCGCACTTGAACATTGCTTTCGCTTGTTTTAATCCTGTTTCTTAGTTTCTTCAGAAGCCTTGTTCTCTTGTGGTTTTCTTGCTTTTACATCATCCTGTTTGCAAGCTGTGGGCAAGGATACCACCTGCATGGCTTGGGAATTTTGGTTTGTACACCAAGATTTCATGGGCATTTCCCTTGAGAGACTCCATGGTCTCTGTGTCCCTAAGTTCCTATTTCATGAAAGTTACCCTTTCATTTTTTTTTTTTAAATTTCTTCTTTTATATTTTTGATACAGAAATGTTTAATTTAATATAGTTTCTTTATTTTTAATTTGGTTGTCTGAGCTTTCCATTTGATATCAAAAAGTCATAGTCAAAGTCATAACAGGGAGTTTTTCTCTAGGAGTTTTATAGTTTTAGCTTTTATTTTTAGGTCTTATTCATTTTGAGATTTCTTTTTTGTCCTTTTTTTTGTATGCTTTAAGATAAGAGTCCTCTATTCTTTTTTTTTTTCTGGTACTGGAGATTAAACCCAAATTTCTTTCCTACTGACCTACACCCCCAGCTCTTTATTGTTTTTTGTTTTGTTTTGTTTTTTGTTTTTTGTTTTTTTTTTTCGTGAGGCAGGGTTTCTCTAAGTTGCTGAAGTTGGCCTCAAACTTGCGATTCTTCTGCCGCAGCCTCCCAAGTCTCTGGTATTAAAGGCCTGCACCATGATCCCAGCTCATATTCTTCTTTTCCTTATGGATATCAAGTTTTCCTAACACCATTTATTCATTTTGTGTCTTATCTTTGAGCATGTGAAAAACTAATTGATCAGACATGCTCGAGTTTATTTCTAGACTCTCTTTTCTGTTCCATTGTTCTGTTTTTGTGATCAAATAAGTACTACTCTTACCTTGATTTGACAGAATGGATCTTGAGAAAGGGACTCTCTTAGCCAAGGGCAAAATTAGAGGCTTATTTCATGCCTGCTCACAAGTTACTTAAATTCTCTTAATTTAAGTTATTAACTTTAAAGTAGAATTAAAAACACATGCCTTACAGTGAAATTGTGAAAATTAAACTGAATAAGAAGATCAAAAACTTCCCTAGCTCAAAATCTGGCTAGCCATTCACAAATACCTATTCTTTTTCTGAACTTCACTCAGACTCTTCTTTTCTCTAGTTTTCTCTGCAAGACAGGCAAATGGCAAATCATAGATTCACGTAGTCATCACATCATCTGAAATAGGGAACTCAGTCATGCAGGGTAATGAAAATGATCCCTGAATCTCTAATTCTTTTCTTTCCTGTAGAAGACCCATTGAATAAGGGAGTTTGCCAGAGAGTGCAGAGTAGAAGCCTTAAACATACCCAGATTTAGGGAGACCTGTCTCAAACCTGAGAAGCCAAGCTAAGTAACTGCTATTAGTCATCAGCCCATTGAATCCCCACATACCAATGTCACGGAGCAAGGAATCTTTTTCAACCACATATACCCTAGTTTCTAGCATTGTTTCCATAAGGAAATACGATGCATTCTTCCTTGACAGGTTGGAAACTCCTCTTCATTGGGTGCTGAGGATTGAACCCAGGACCTTGTGCTTGCAAGGCAAGCACTCGACCAACTGAGCTATCTCCCAGCCCAATGAGGAGCTTCTTAATGGCAATACCAATAGACTCCTTGCAAGCAGAGAAAGGGTTAAGACTGGCAGCCCTGATAAATATTATCAACTCTGCATTTTCTCATTCCTGATCCCCAAAAACTGTAGTGGTTAAGGTGAGTCTCTAATTTAATGATGTATAAATATAATTTGTGTGAAAAATCTCTGCTCTTGGGGAGTGGTTTGGTTCAGTATCAAGTGTTCGTTTCTTTTCACCTTCTCTCTCTCTCTCTCTCTCTCTCTCCCTCTTTTTGAAGCAAGCACCTGTGCAAACACATAATATTCTTGTGGCCAGTATAGGGAGTGTTTTCAAAAAACACAGCACTAAAGACTTGGGAGAAATTGCACTATTAATTATTTATTCATTAAGCCAAGGCAAGAGTTGTGTTTGAAATGCAGCTCAACCCCCAAGGTGGCACTTAAAGTTGTCGTCACACACCTGCAATTTGGAGTGTATGGAGGCATCTGACAGTGAGTTTAGAAAAGTAAGAAAAGTTGGAATTTAAGACTATCGAGAAATCTGAGAAAGGAAAGAAATGGCTGAGGGATAGGGTGGTTAACAGGGGTTAGTAAATTAACATTTATTGAGCACTAAGCACTTTTTTCCCCTCATTTAATTCTCAGAGTTAAGCAAAGTGATAAGCATCATTAGCATTCATTTTACATTTAAGCAAACTGGAACTCTAAGAGGTTAAGGAACTAGCTCAGAGTGCCACAGCTGGTTAGCTTGCAGCAAGAGGAGAGTCAAGACTCTCATTCCACTGAAAATTTAGCAAATGAATAATTTCGTGTCAGGGATGGTACTGTTTACATATTCTCTAGCCTTGGCTTACTACATTGCATCTCAGACTCTTTAAATATTAATTCACTTAGAAAGCCAAACATAGTGTCCTTTACTCAATAGGCAATCAATAACCATGAGTTATAGTAATGTTACTGAAAGTAGTTGAATAGAATACTACTTCATCATTCATCCTTAACCTTAGAGAGATCCAGTACTTCCGCTTTCAAGATTTATGTACTTGAGGACAAAGGAACTACTTTCCTTAGAGCAGAAGTAAGGAACAAAGAGGGAAGGGCAGAAAGAAGAGAATGAGGAAGAATTAGAAATGAGAAGATCTTAGCACAACATTGTCTAATCCTAGGCAGATAATTAGTAATTTAAAGTTGAATTAAAAAATTTTCTATTGACTTTTCCACTAAAATGACCAGATAGTAATTGGACTAGGTTCATGATAAAGTTTGTATTTATTTGAGTACCCTAGTACAATAACAAGGAAAAACAAAGGTGGGGTTACATAAGATAATTTTCAGTTGTTAGAAAGAAAAATGTACCTGTAAATATATTTTCAAATGTATTTACTTTTTGAATTCTAGTGTTACCTTGTATTATCATTGTTTCAATACTGACATTCACAATGCATTTTATTATCACCCTTACTTTTTCCTTGCTGCCTCTCAATGTTCTTTTTTTCCTCTGACTTTATTAAAATTCTTTTCTCAAAATCTCCATCTCTGTCCCTTTTTTCAATTCGTTTTTCAAATTTGCATATGTCCAAGAAATGAAAAAAAAAAAAAAAAAAAAAAAAACTTTTGGAAGGCCACATCAGATCTATAGATTCATTTGAATGATCTGTCTAACCCATTGTTCAATTCAGTGACCAACTGCGTGAACTTACACAGGTCAGTTGATTACTCAGAACTAAAGAAATGCATTACTGTTTTGAATAGGGACTTCATTCCCATGAGAGACTTGAGATTCAAATATAGCTTCTTTTGTAGACATGTTCTCAATTTAGCCATTTCAAGGTCAGAAGGAATATGAGGATGTCAAATGTTGATGCTGACTTTAAACAGTAATTGGGAAGACACTGAAATGTGAAATCCTCTCAGTTGTAAATTTGGGAAAATGCTAAAATTGGACCCACAGTGTGGTTGTAAGACAGCGGTTATTTTTAATCATAAATTTTGCTGGGTCTTTGGTACTCTTACTTATTGAATATGTGGTGCTAGGCATGTACCAAGGTATTGAAGATTTGCAACATCTGATTCTTACCAACAATATAAAGAAGAAATAATATTACATCAGGGCCTAATAAGAAGTAGAACTGGGATTTTTAGCCAAATGCAGTGAAGGTTAGGATCAACCATCTTTGCAGTTATGTTATAAAAATCAACAAACATGGTGAATCTTAAGTAACTCAAATTTCTTTCAAGATCTTGGAAGGGCCCATGCAAGGGAAGAACTTTGATGCATAGTTTCACAGTAAACCTTTTCTGTTGCTAAAATAGTTAAAGGAGTGACTCACTGTGGACTGAATCTAACTCTTGATTGGGACTAAACTTCAACCTCCAATTTCAGCGACACACTCAGTCCTGCAGGGTGGATAGGAGACACGCTGCTGTTGACTTTAATGTTGGGAATGGCTGCCATACAGTTGGGTAGTTGGGATTGAGTAGAGTGTAATTTATAATGCAAAACACAGTAAAAACAATCAGAGGCAGACCAGACCTCACCAGCCTGCTCTGTGTGACATGAGAACATGTGGAGGAATGAAGTGTTCATAATTATGAATAGCAGCTATATTACCATAACTACATTATTCATGGCTTCAAATGGAAATGCTGTCTTACAATTTCATGCCAGTGATTTTTTTTTTCCATTTTTAACAATAATAACTTCTCTTGCTCATTGTTTAACAGTTCAACAAAATTTCAAAATCCTGAGGTGGAGGGGGAGTTCTTTTATTTTTTTTCTTAAATATGACACAATGATTTGGTCAAAAACAACAGATATAATGAAAAGAGATTTTGGAGAGGGAGTCAAGGGGGGGGGGGGACCATGAGGCAATTACTATCTCTAGTCCACAGAGGGGTGAGGAAATGGGATTTTGATTGCTGCTGTTGAGTATGCTTGCACCCTTGGGTGCCAGGGCAAGACGGGGTCACTGGAAATTCCGCCTATCAGCAAGCCTTTATCTCCCCATCTGAACTGAAGTTTCAATTTACTGACTTTAGAATAATTTACAGAAAGCAGTTTCTCAATCTATAAGATCATGATATTTTGACAAAACAGAAAGAAACACACACATGAACACAAGCAATATAAGGAAAAAGCGGGGATTGAGATGAAAGAAAAAAAATTAAGAAGAGAAATATCCCCACTTCCTCTGGAATTTAATATGCAGAAATTAATTCCCCATTTTTTAAATTTCATTTTACTCTAAACATAACAATGTAACAGGGTAGGACATCTGTTACCATGCTACATTGAATAGGGCTCTTTCTGCTCTGCTACAGAAGCTTATTTTAAAATGGACAAGTTTTCTATTCTTCTTCCCCCTCTCCTCCTCCCTAACCTGGGGACAGGGAACAGGACTACCTTCACAGGAACCAAGTCATTCAGACTGAAGTGATGGCACCAGAAGATCTAAGAAATGTCTATGTCCCAAATTCACAACGCACCCCCCATAGGGAACACCTGGAATGAATCACTTCTTTAAAAACCCTCTGTCCTCCGGGGTGCGGAGAATCGCAGCCTCTGGGATAGAAATACCCTGTGCTTCTGCTCTGCTAGCAAAGCAAAAGACCCTCCTGTGTCCTTTATCTCAAAACTGTGTCCTTGTTAGTGAATTGGCATCAGGGACAAGGACCAAACTTTAGGTAACAGCAATGGAAAAACATCTGAGGTTTATATAGCATTATGAGTTTATAATGTTGCCTAAGACAGAACCCCCCGCCAAAAAAGAAAAATTGAAAAAAAAAAAAAAAAAGAAAGAAAGAAAGAAAAAAAGGAAGCAGAGCAGAGAAAAATTTCAGGCAGAAAAAGGAGCTTTTCTTTTTAGTCTTCAGAAGAACTTGGAAAAAGTCAAGTGTTTTACTAATAAATTCACTGGTAAAAGTTAATTTATCTGTGAAAAACGATTTATAAAACAGGTAGACATAAACTAACATTAGCCATGTAGTAACATTAGTTATGTAGTAACATTAGTTGGATTAAATAAAAGAATGCCAGTAAAATTCTTCCTACACAATCCCACAAGGAGAAAATGCTCCATAAGTCATTATTTATTATCACAAAGATGATGAAAGATGATAAGTTGTATAGACATAGAAGTATATATTCAAGTCACACATAGTCATATATTTACACACATACACATGTGCATATACATGTTTATTATGAAAAAAATTCACATCCAAAAGAGAATAGTCCACTTTCAATAGCTGGTCAATTGCTTATCAGTCATGTTTATTTATACTACTAATACCTCTCATCACTGAATCATTGTGAAGTCCATCCCAGACATCATATGCTTTTCCTCCTAAATAGTTCAGTATCCCCAAAAGGACAATGACTCCTTTTAGAAGCATACTACGATACCATTACCACACCTAAAGTCATTAAAAGTATTATCTTAATATCATCAACATCAGTGTCCATATTTTCCTATTTATCTCATAAAATTGTGAGTGTCTGTTTCTCCCTTGCTGCTTGAATTAAGAACCAAAGTCCGTGTCGTGCCTATGGTGTCTTCTATCACTTAAGCATCATTTTATCAAAGTTTCTTCCACCTCTGCCACTGTGTATGTAAATTTGATTTCTTTCTTGAAACTTCTGCTAAGGGCTTTTCTATGTTGATGTTTAACAAATTGGTGTCTACAGCCATAGAAATGGTGATGAAAATGGTAAGCAGGTGGGTAGGTAGACAGACAAGGCTACATACATTATTAACACTGCTGGGCAGCAGCATCAGAAGGCTCATAATATCTACCTGTCTTTATTTTCAAGATATTACCAATCATTCATCATCTTTGTCTAGACTTGTTATACATAAGAGGTTTAACTCCTTTTATAATCAGAATAATGGTCTGCCTGAAGAAGAGAAGTCTTTGAAAGATAAAGTCTTTTCTGTTTTGTGTTTGTTACTGGGGATTGAACAAAGGGGCACTTTAACACTGAGTTAGAGCCCCAGACATTTTAATTTTTAATCTTGACATAGGATCTCCTTAAAGTGCTCAGGGCCTCAGTAAATTGCTGAGATTGACATGCAACTAGCTATCCTCTTGCCTCAGCCTCTGGAGTCCCTGGGATTACAGGCATGCACTACTATACCTGGTTGAATAATAAACTCTTTAGAAGACAACTTCACATGATCCTGGAATTAAAAATAAAATTTAGACACTCATAAACTACAAAATAACAGTCCCAAGAGAATGAGGCATTGGATCAGTTTTGCACATATTAGGATACATGTACAGGTATAAGTGGAACAACCATTTTTCTTACAACCTGCTGATCTTTTTTCCAATTTTGGGCAAATGGTTAGTGTCATAAAATTAAGATTTGTTCAGAGTCTTATTTTATATTTCCATTTATAAAATTCCTTTTTCAAAGCATAAAAATATTCAGTCTTTTCCTCTATATAAGTGGTTACTTTCTTTAATAACAAAAAGCATGGGCAATGTAGAAAATAACAATAAAAAGATAATAATAGTAATAAAAATTATTTAAAAAAATGATTCTCACATCTAATCCATCTAGAGATAATTGTAATCCGTTTCCTTCCATAACTTTCCCATGCAAATAAATAGAGAGATAATATGAAATCTCAGTTGTAGCAGGTTGTTCCATAACAAATAAAAAGATAAATTTATAGATTCTATTTTTTTGGCCTTTCAACAAAAAGATCACCAACCCATCTCTGAACAGGCAGACTTTGAAATTTACCCTGGGGGATGTCTTGAGGGTTTTATTTACTTATACAAATTGATGGCAGGCAGAACCCTGCCCTAGAGGGAATGTATAGCTGGAAACTTTGTAGGGCTTTTATCAAAGCCCAACCCTGACCCTTTGGCATATTGAATTATGAGAGGAGGCAATAATTTTCACAAGAAATGCAGATATTTTGGGTTTTCATTGTTTATTCGGGGAGAGGGCAGAAATAATGACCAGCAAACTTCCATCCCTTTCCCAAGTAAGGAACATAGATCAAGGAAAACCAGTTTAATCCCAAACAAGATGATAGCTGGTGTAGGCTGTATGGCTCCTGAATCCCTGAATCGGTCACCCTGAGGGGAGAGGACAGGGTGACTTCAAGGGCCATGATCTGTGCAATCACACAGGACTTGGATCTTTAAAATACTGCTGCTGTGATCTTGAAACTCTTTAATAATTTCTGAATAAGTGGTTGCCTTTTGCTTTTGAACTAGGCCTTGCAATTTTCTTACCTGGTTCTGGGAGAAAAAGATGGGATCAGTGAACTGGTGTCAGCAATGAGATAGAGAGCAAGATGGGGGGCACTGTTATTTTGAGTCCACACTTAGGAAAGAGGAAAAGGTATTGCTGGCTGACAATACCTTGTGTGCCCTTGGAGTGATTGTGTGAATGTATGTATATGTATGTGGATGTGTGCATGGTGAAAGGACTGGTCTATAATAGAAAGAATTCCTACAGACAAAGGATGGACATACAAAGACATGGTACCATCATACCAATGGTAACACAATGAGTTATTTTCTGTCTCTGGTAGCTAAGTTAATGAAAGTGGTTAGGTCTTTGTCCTAGAACCTGGGACCCTGGCCCAAGTCACTCTACTTTACACTAAATAAAATAGCATCCCCTATTATCCAGTTTCATTTTCCCCTGTTTTAGTTACAATGATGTTACACACACATACACACATATATTGTATTTATTGGGTTTGGTATTATCCTTAGTTTCAAGCATACTATTGTGGGTCTTAAAATGCATCTTCCAGAGATAAGGGGAGATACTATAATAGTAAACTTCTTTCTAGGCTTTACTGTGATTTTCTAATGAACTTTAACAAAAAAAAAAAAATCTGATCTTAAATTTAGGAACTATCTCTTCTTTCCTGAATGTCCCCAAAGTTTGAAGCACTAAAACATATCGTGGGGGCAGGTGATATAGTTCAGAAGAAGAACGCGTACCTAGGATGTGCAAGGCCATAGGTTCAATCCTCAGCACTGCAATAAAACAAAAAGGAAAAAAAATTAAATCTATTTTGTCCATAACAGTGGCCTTGGTCCAAGGGATGTATACTGATATAGATGTGATCACAGGCAAGAGCAAATATATAGGAATTCTTATGAAATCGTAGAGGAGTTTGGAGGCTTGACTAGGACCATAATAGATTTAGAAGGTGGATCCTGAGCTCTGAAATTTGGGTTAGCTGAGGACATATAATTTATATTTCACACTTTCCAACGTTAGTGAAGAAATCTCTATTATATAAATGTAATCCATACGAATAACAATAATAGCATTGCAATATGCACACTATAGCTGAGTTAAAAAATAATTTCAGAGTATCTTATGCATTTCTATGCACACTGCTAAGTCATATATATACATATATATATATATGTATACATATATATGCATAAAATGTCATAGTTTCTGGAGTATGGTGGTACCATAATTGTTATATTTTTCCCTCTTTTAGGGCATGTACATTGTGCCAATGTTTTTCTATGCAGTCAATAAGTATTTATTTAACCCTTGACCCTGGAACACTGAGGATAGAAACTGAAGAAATAAGATATAATTTCTGACTATAGAGAGAGTCTTGATGGTCATAGGTAGAAAGCACAGAAATATATCACTGTAAAACACCTGCACATGGATATCATCATGAAGCTCTTAAAATTGTAAAAACACATTCTGAATAGATTTAAACTGCTTATAGGCATAGTGGCACCATAATTTAACAGGTTTTCCACACATAAATATGACTTTAGTAACTGAACTCTATTTAAAGAAGTAGATATTAATAAGTTTTTGCCATTACTCTAGACATTTGATTGGCTCTCATTTTTTCTTATCATAAATACTCTAAGAGATCATAGGATAAATTTCATTTTGTCCCATCTTCCTGGCAACTAGGATAAAGAGGAAAGCAGTAGAGGAAGCAGTATTACATTAGTCTTTATTTTTTATTTTTGGGGTGATACCAGGGATTGAACTCAGAGGCACTTGACCACTAAGCCACATCCCCGCCCTATTTTGTATTTTATTTAGAGGTAGGGTCTCACAGAGTTGCTTAATGACTCACTTTTGCTGATGCTGGCTTTGAACCCGCGAACCTCCTGCCCCAGCCTCCAGAGCTGCTGGGATTACAGGCATGCATCACCACACCCAGCCTACACTTGCTTATGTTTTTTAAATAAAAGAAACAGATTCATCAAGAATGAGGTATTTTCTCCAGATCTGAATGTCTAAAGAAAGTTATGGGATGACTTTTGCATACCAGAGTGGAGTAGCACTTATAGCTGATGTCTTCAGACGAAGGTTCTTTAGGTTTGTTGAAAAGGTCAAGATAATTTAAGTGTTTACTTTTTTTTATTCTTCACCAGGACATAGTGTTGTCAGGGTTATGAAAACTGGACAATAATTATCTCTAAAAGCAAGTCACCTAAGAACCTACAGTATTTTAATGTAATCTATTGTTCTGTTCCACGGAACTGTGTACAGATGAGCTTGGATTTAAGCTTTCAAAGACAGACAATAACAAATGTGAGATTATGGCCTCTGAATCAGCCCTGGCTAGAAATTGGATTCTGAGTCCTTTGTCAACAGCCTCATAAACATAGATTCTGTGCATAATATTCCTTGTGCTTTTGCACATCTCCAGCAGCAGGGAAGGCACTGGGCCTATACAAATTGTAAAAAGCAAACAAATAACAAGACTTTCTCACCTTTGTTACAGTAACATATTGTTTTTGAAGACACAGTGCAGTTGCTATTTATTGCACAGTTTCTTGAACCCCCTTTTCACCACCAAGGAAAAAAATTGCTGTTTATAGAGTAGGAAAATGACTTTGGTAGTCAGGGTTTCAGGTTGGAAACAGTTGACTCTGATTAACTTAAGGGTCAGTGACATTGATTGTGCAGACACAGCACAGATCACATCCTCTGAAGACCACAGAGCAAGGCTTAGGAAATGGACAGAGGCCCAGGAGGGCTTGATAATCAGGGAGCCGCCAAACTCAGGTTTCAGGAAAGTACTGGTTGCTGATGCTGAAGGCATCACAGATCCAGGTGGCACTTGACAGTGAGGTTCCTTCCATCCTTTCCCAAATGGTTTTGAAATGACCCTTGCTCCTTTGGACAGCTCCCTTCAGATTCAAAGTCCTAGACAGAAATATTTAATATGTTGAATTTAACTTTCCTTCCGCTCTGACTACCAAGAAGCAGCGTTAGAAGTGAGTGAATAGTTTAACTCCTACTAGAAGTTAGTTATAAACTAAGTAGAAGTTAGTTGTGTTTTTCTCCAAAAGAGAAAAGGAGACAAGAAAAATAAAAAGATTTCCAAAGATCATATAGAAAAAAAGGTGACTTAGGGAGGGGTCCATGTCCACTCCAGTTAAGCAGCTGCATTTGCAAATAGGAGACTTCCTGTTTGGTTTTCAAGCGCCTATTGTATGCTTCTGATACATCATGGGTTCTCAGTTGGACCTACCCACTACACAGTGTTTAGAGGGACACTCCACATTTCAGTTTCTTTGGCTAAGATGGCAAACTCCAAAAGGTCAGGATCACTTCATTTGTAGGCAGCATAGAGTAGGGGAAAGAAGGTGCCCTTGATTCAAGTAACCTTGAATTTGAAGAGTTTCTCCATTTCATTCAAACACAGATTGCTCCTCGGATTCAATGGTGACACTAACACTTTTCCTGTTTCAAATGAGTCAGTGTAGGTAAAGAAATAGTCCATCTGAAACTTAATTTACCTGAATAAACCAGGCGCATTTTTATTGTGGCTCTCAGGTTTCCGTGTCAGTTCTGTGGTTTGTGTGATGTCCTCACAATGAATTTCTGTTTGACTGAAAGAAAAGTAGATTCTCTGTTTGTTTGTTTTGTTTCTGTTTTCTTATTTGGAATCTAGGTACTGGTCTGAATATAGTTTCTAGCTCTTATTTAAGATGCCATGTGTTTCCCATAAAGCCCCTTCTCTTTCAGATGTAGTCATTGAGATCTTAGATTTGCTTATTTTATGTCATTTTCAGAGTTGTGCACAACGATGTTAACACTTCTTGGTCCTCATTTATTTTCATGCCTCTTTCCTCACTGAGCTCTTTGAGGACAGAAACTCTGACCTATTTTTATATGCTGAACATTTGGTCTGGTAAATTGGCAGTCAATAAATGCTAGGTTGTGAATTTCTATGTCATAGATGGTCGGCATGGGGGTTGACTTTGAAGTAGGGTCAGTGGCTGTCTGTGGAGCTGCATGGGAGAAAACTCCGTTTAAGTGAGCTAATAGGCATCCTCACCTATATGCAAAACATGTGCAGATATTTACAATCTGCAGCTTTATCTAGTTAACTAAAGTAACTCCTGGCTTATCCATCATGTCTTCATGTAATCATACGTGTCTTGGATATAGAGAATTTATTTTAAGCCATGGATTTGCCCTGAAAAGCAAAATACATCCTGTGGAGTTGTCATAAATGTTAATTAAAACTAATTTAATAACTATCAGAATTTTAACATCAGACATTTTCTGTGTTAGAGAGCTAAACATATAAAATACAAAAAAATAGATCTGTTTTTTGTGATTCCATACTTCCTCTTTCATGCCGTAAATATAAAGATTTGGCACATACAAGCATTACATTGCAACAGCATTGTCTTTTTTTTTTAACTAATGCAAATATTTTATCACTATTGAGATGCTAAAAAGTTCCCTTAAAATGAATATCTGCAAGAAAACATCAACTATGAGAAAAAAGAGCAAAAGACATTTACAGCTTTTCACAAGTATATCCAACATAATTTTAACCACACATTAAAATATTTGAGCTATGAAGTTATTTTTCTTACCAAACCCACATTTTTATGAACAATAAAAAAGTTTTTCAACAATATGGAGAGAGTTTAACTTATGTTTTTATATATAAAATATTTAAATAATTAAAAGCTAAAAATAAGTCATTTTCACAAAAATAACTTTCAAAAATTGCTTTAGTTTCTTATTGCTAAACATATACAGAAAAAAATGAAATCGTCCAACACATTCAGAATTCAAAGATGAATATTTGTGTTTCACAAATAAGCACATCATTTAGAATTAATCCCAAATCATTGAATATATGCCATATATGATGTTTCAATTGTTTGCTTAAAATACATAGTAGAAAATATAATAATTCTCTGACTTTGGTTCGCCTGGCCATTATTGGGTAACAGCTCAAATTATGTATCTGTCACTTGTTTCCTTGCCTTATTTAGCCCCAATAAATTGAGCAAAATAAAAAGAATAAACTTTAAATCTTAAGTATTCCTTCTGAGAGGATTTTCATAATGTTCGCCATAACATTTTAATTTTTAGTAATAATGGATAGAAATGAAATATTTGTAAATGAATAGCGCATACAATTCAAGTCTGCCTCAATCTTTCTCTGTCGTCTTCCTCCCCACCTCTTCCCAACGCATTCATTTCCCAGGTTATCAAAAGATGGATGGTCTCCAGGGCTAGTTTGTCATAAAGGTAAGATGAAACCAATGGGGGAAAAAAAAAAAATGCAGTGTGCTTGTGCACCGAGCCAGGCAGGGCAAGAGTCAGCGGCGGTTTCTCCAATGCGATCTGACAGACTTCATTTGTCTCCTTGTTGAGTTAGCCACAGTCTCTCATGTCACGACTTCCCACCATGTTCTCACCTCTGCTCAGGCGCCCCCTGCTGGGGGCACCACTGAGGCTAGAGAACATCCAGAGGTATTTCAAAATGAACTTGACTTTCAGGAGCTCCTAAAAAAGAATGCTTCTCTGCTCATATCTCTGCCAAAGAGCTGTCACTTTCTTGGAAAGTTAAATTTGTCACAAGGAACGAAAATTTTACCATAGCCTGTTTAAATAAGTTAGGGAGTAGAATCTGCTCCCCAATGCTTTCTCCACAGCAAGCAAATGTATCAATCATTTTATTCTCTGAAATAACAATTTATTATCCATGCAGGAGGCCTCAGATTCAATCTGCACAGTGTTCTGAGTGTCGCATCAGATACGAAGACCTGTCATCAGTCTTTATCAGGGTAATCACTCTGCTCTTGTCATTAGGTTTTAATAATAAAACTATTTATTACCTCAATAATTATTTATGACAAGAAGTCTGCTATTGGCATCATGAATAAATATTGATAAATTGCTTGGTTAATAAACTGGTACTGTTTAAGTGGTTCAGAAAATATGGAAATGAGAGTGGTATTATTACAAAGAATTATTACAAAGAATTGTGAAATGTTTATCTTCTATTGAAAAGATTATATTTGCCCAACAGGAATCCCATGAAAATAAAGTGAGAAATCTAATTTGTAAAAGGACAAGGATTCAGCATGAAATATTGAAGAACCAATATTAAGCCACAAAAAAATAAATTTCAGACATTTTATCTAGATGCCAAATTACACCAAATGAGTTGGATTCAGTCTGAGGCATTGTGTGTATATGTTTGTGCTTGTGTGTGTGTGTGTGTATGTGTTTACACACATTTAATTTATTTGAAATAGAAATTACAGATTAGAAAACTACATTCAGATCAATTTTTTTAAGTTGAGATCTGCTCAAGAACCACAGATTTTTTTTTAATGCCTTTTATGACTGGAAACACAAATTTGAAATGGAAGTCTGAAATAGCATTAAATCTCATTTTCTGATGAGCTGCTGGGAGCACATGGATACAATCTTTACTTACAGAGACTATTTCCCTTGGGCCAATTTTCTAGAAATCACAAAGGACTCAAAGCATGACTAACAGTTACCTGGTCAGTGATGTTGGATAATAGGACATTGAACTTCAAAGAGAGAGTTACAACAAAGTCACTTCTCCAAGAGGGGACTGGTGCAGACCTCCCAGCTATCCTGACTGCATGGCATAGTGGGGACAAAAGAGAAGTAGATACTGGAGGAGAGGCAATTAAGAGAGGTTGAAAGTTATTCTATAAAAAAATATATAGGTAAAGCTGGAGCTCACAGTGGGAACTTCTGAACAAAATCCATACCTTCTATCCAGGTCACATCCAAATGATCAGTCCAGAGATCAGTTCTTAATAGATATGCAGTAATGTTAGTCATTATTTATTATAACTAATTCTGGAAGATCCAAACCCAGACACAGTATATCACTCCCACAGAACTCCTTACATATTAAAAATAAAGATTGAATGCCTGAAATCTACCACACACATACACATGCACAAATAGATAATGCTTTTTCCTATATGTATGTTCCTCTGACATAGTTTATAAATTAAGTATAATCAGAGATTCATAACAAAATTTAGGCAGGAAAATTGTAATGATAAAAATATATTTTGTTTTTCTTCTTTATAATTTCATGAATAGAAGACATGATTCATCTTCTCATTTCTTAGTATTTTGGCTAAGATCAAGTGCACATTTATATTATTAGACAACTTAGGAACCTCAGCTTACAGCAGTTTTTCTTTATTAAATTAAGAACTTTTGGTTGTTCACTTAAAGCAAACACTATACAACTTCTTATTGATAAAGTTGAATTGTCCTCTTTTTGCATATCAAGGCTATTTTTAAGTAAAGTAGGGGTTACATGGTCACAAGCACTTCAATATCTTGACAGTTGATATTGAGATGACAGAGATGGCTAAGTGACTAATGGGAGGGTAGCATATACAGCATACGTATGCTGAACAAAGGGATGATTCAAATCTTTGGTAGGATGGAGAGATGGCATTAGATTTCATCACACTATTCAGAACAGCACATAATTCAAAACTTATAACTTTATTCATTTCTGAAATTTTACATTTATTAATTTTGGACTGTTCAGTCATGGGTAACTGAAATTATGGAAAACAATAATGTGAATGAGGAGGGACTTTTGTAATTAAGAATTTTGTTAGAGCTCTGAAATCACATGGGCATTCACTAGCATGCTGGATGGTTTGGAGGAATACTTTGCAGGAAAATTATTACTATAGTTTATTCCATATACTTCCAATGATATGGACAGTTAGGATGAGGGTAGGGTGGGGAA
This sequence comes from Sciurus vulgaris, assembly GCF_902686455.1. NCBI lineage: Eukaryota > Metazoa > Chordata > Mammalia > Rodentia > Sciuridae > Sciurus > Sciurus vulgaris. Next base: position 22,736,765 of record NC_136478.1, on the reverse strand, counting down.
ATTTTTTTTAAAACCTAAATGGTTGTTGTTACAACTGGAGAAACTAGATGAATTATTTAAAGCTGAATTGATTCAAATGATTTAGATAGAGAAACTCATGTTAATTATAGACTCATATCTAGTTCCTTTAAATTCACTTTTTTTATTGTGTCATATGCACTTGACATAGTTTCTGTTTTCAGAAAACTTATCTTCTAGTGATTCAAGACAATTATCCAGTGACTGAATTATGGAAGTGGTAATCGTCTGTGTGAAGGTTGCTGGATGTGAAATTTAGAGTGAGATTTGAAAGGAGGAAAGAGAAGTTGGTAGAAAAGCAGCGGAAGCAGTCAAGGCAGCAGCATCCAGCCTAGACATGACACTGTGATCATTCTGAGAAATGCAAATACAATCCATTATTGCCAGAGAATTTAGCAACAAAGAGTATTCTAGAAGATAATGCCTCTGCCAGATTTTGGAAAGCCCAATGATAATATTTTAAGGAGGTAGACCTGTATCATACATACTTTCAAAGGTATAGGAAAGATGTTGTGGCAAAATTTGGGCAAAGGGAGAAAGATTAAAAATCACAATCAGTTAACTCAGCAGGTGATGAGACACTTGCTTTATGAAAAACTGTCTCAGTCATTTCAATTTGTCAAAAGTCCTTTAGGAAAATGCCATCAGCCAAGCAGGTAGAGGTTCTCAACAATCATCTTGAGAGTGCCTGGCACCAAGTGAGTTCAGCTGAAAGAAAAAAATGATGGGTTAAGATCGATGGATGCAGATCTGATGCCCAAGCTGACCCTGACAATTTCTATGGTATGAGTCCACCAGTGATTGAAATCCATGCCATGATGGTGTGATGGACTGCAGCCCAGGAATGTGTGAGGAAGAGGCTACAGTTTGGTTCACTTGGTGGGAGATGCCATTCTGAGGAAGGATTTCTAATTACACAGAAATAATACATTTACCTAAATATTTTTAAAATTCATGAAAATCATCTACTTGTATAGAGAACATATGTTCCACAATGTTTCTTGAATTTCTGTCACGGTTTATCTTTGAATGTTTAGTTAGTTGGTTTTTTTCTTTTTACTGAATATTCTCTTTTTCTGTGCCAATCACCCCTAGAATTCTGATGTTCAAAGCTTAGGAAAGGGTTAGAAATCTGCATCAAAATAAAACTCCATAGATAATGAGGACACACATAGGTTTGTCAACCTCACCACCTATACATTATGCATTTAATTAAATTGAAACAACACGAGGGAGAGTCACTTAGCAGTTTATTTACTCACCCAGCATGGATTAAGCATCTTGTTACCTGTAGTCATTATAGTGGGGGAGATGAAGCAGAAAAGAAATGAATATCTATAAAAATGGATAAAGTCAAATGTAGAACCTAGAGGAATACATACATACCTTCAGAGATTGGACAAGGCAGAGATGGAGGAGGGTAAGTCTGAGACATGGGAGGAGAACCAGGCAAGAGAGAAACCGTCAAATACTTCATAATAATTACAGTGCTTTAATATTTCTTCATTTCTTCTTTTATTGCTATTCAGCCAAAATGTTCATAAACATTGTGAAATGGGACCTAATTTACATATTCTGCCAATTATCTGTATTTATGGATAACCACTCAGAGGTTTTCCCCCATTACCCCGAATAATTGAGAATTGGCTAGAGAAGCAGTTTCCCTTCCCTGCTGAATAAATGTGCTGTATTTATATTATCCATTACCAGGTGGCAGACGTAATGCTCAGTGATGTATGTTACTTATCTGAAACTTGAAACTCCTTTCAAGGTTCAAGCTCACCAGTTAATAGAAGATAATCTGTATGGAGCATAAATTCCAAGGAGATGTCTAAAATAAATCTTTCGTGAGTCTCCCATTTGCCAAGATAGTTCTTGCCAGAGTTGACTTTATTAGTAGTAGTAACCATTTGCACCAGGTTGCTGTGACAATGATAAAGCTTTTACATTATATGAATTATATTGGACATATTCTATTTTCCACTTTCATTTGTTTACTAACAGAACTTAAGATAGAAAGCTTTCAAATCATTTGGCAAAATATAATTAAGAATCACTCAGACATGTAATTTAATCAGGAGAATAGGAAATACATAAAGGTTATAAATGACTTCACAAATGACTGTAGAATTCTTATTCATACTAATTCTTTTATGATGCAGATTAGAGAAGTGAGTTAGATGGATTTTAAATGTTTGGTTTTCATAGTATTTTAATTAATTAAAATAAAATCCATGTGGCTATCCTAAGCATACAAAGAAAACAATTATAATTCTAATATCTTTGATGTCCAGGCATCTAAATTGTGTTTTAGAATTTGAACACAAGGGAGTTTCACACTGAGATGATAATAATATTAGTGGATATGGGATGTCACTTATGGGACCATTTTAATATTGTCTTTACTCCTCCCAATCGCATTTTAAATGACTTCTGTTATGTAGATTTTTAGATTATAGACATTCTTGTTTATTTTTTGTCATCTTTTTAGACATAAGAAACCACAGATAATTTTCATAATTCTACTTTTCAAAGAAAAGTAAACTATACCATGTTTCCTTCTGTGATAGAAAATACTTCTGAGACCTAATTCTTTGTTAAGTCAATCAAATATAACTGTTGAAGCAATAATAAAAAAAAAAAACACACACACAGTTCAAATTTGTATTGGAAACATTATCTCTTCTAGTTTTAAATATGCAATCAGAGGAGGAACAATATCTTTAGAAACTAAACTTCAAGTGATAAGCTGTGACTCTAGCTGTGGTGATAAAACATTCAGCAAACATTTCAAAATCCATCAGCTCAGACTTAAGTCAAACATGGATGCAATTCAATATGACAAAGAGACTCTTGTAGATACCACCACACTCAAGAAAACATACCTGTTCAGTTGAAGACATTTTGCAATGTCTGTTGAAATGCACTGGGTTTTAGAGGTGATTTCAACTCATTTCATAACATGTAAACTTCTCATTCCTTGCTCTACCATTGCTACAGTAATCACTCATACCCACTAGCTACATGGTGATCTAAAGGAAACACTTTCTTTAAAGACACAAAAAAAGCTTACGTTTCAAGCTCTGTTTCCTACCAGGCATACGATTCTGATTCTGTTTTTTTAATTAACTTCACTGGACCATTGTCTCATCATTTGTTGATTTTAGAAAAAAACTGAAAGCTAGAACTTAAGAGATTAAAAGAATATAATGCATAGAAGTTAAGAGAATTCTGGATTCATAATCCAGTGCTGAAACCTTCAATTCATCATTTAAAGATGGCGCAACTTTTGATGAGTCTGGGAAACTCAACTCTTTCTTGGTTGTTTCCTTTCTGCAAATTGGGGTTATATCACTGAGTTGTAGTGAGGATTTAGCAATTAATAAATGTCACTTGCTTAAAAATGTCTGAAATACAAGAGTGTAAAAATGTCAAGAATTTAAGGAGATATAAATACCTAACTAATAGAAATTTATAAGTTATTCTCCTTTGTTGTTGTTTGGATATGAAGTGTCCCCCAAAGCTCAAGTGTGAGACAATGCAAGAAAGTATAGAGGTGAAATGATTGGGTTCTGAAAGTCTTAACCAAATCAGAGCATTCATCCACTGATGGGGATTAACTGGGTGGTAATTGTAGGGTGTATCTGGAGGAGAAGGGTCACTGTAGGCATGACTGTGGGGCATATATTTTGTCAGTGGTGAAGAGAAATTCTCTCTCTCTCTCTCTCTCTCTCTCTCTCTCTCTCTCTCTCTCTCTCTCTCTCTCTCTGCTTCCTGACTGCCATGTTCTGAGTTGCTTTCCTCCATGACACTCTTCTGCCATGATGTTCTGCCTTACCTATGATCCCAAAGAATGGCATTGACCATTTATGAACTGAGACCACTGAAAGCATAGGTACCAAACAAACTTTCCTCCTCTAAAAATGTTTTGGTCAGGTCTTTAGGTCACAGTGACAAAAATGCTGACTAAAACATCGTTCACAAGTTTATCCTTCTTAATTTTGTGGCCACAGAAGTTAGGAAAATATTTTGCAGGAAGGTGTTTATAATAAAGATATAGAAGTCCATACAGATAAATAACCCTGAAGTACCATTTCTGTAAATTTGTTTTCAGGTTAGGATATCACCTAACCTAAAGACTTACTAAGAAACTATCTAATATAAGACTATACATTATATTTAAGGCATTTTTGAAGTATTAGTCTATGTTTCTTTTTGAAGTTTCCTTTGTTGAAATTGCTTTGTTTCTGTCCACTCTACATGTGAATTCAAGGTTCATTTCTCTTTTCAAGCATCTTCAAGTACCTGCAATATATGATGGATACAAGTTAAACAGTAAACTCCATCATCTAGTTATTAGATTCTAAATAAATTCAAAGTCATCAAAACATCAAGCGAAAGACTTGGCATGAAGCTCATGTGCTTTATTCTACAGAAAACTGTTAAGACTTGCTCTCATAACTCCAGTTTAAAGCATATTGACTTAATATTAATTTAAAATAATGTAATTTTGCACAGATTATTCTTTTCTAAAGAAAACTGAGAAGTGATAGAAAAGGTTGCCAATTTAAGGTTTTTCATGATACTTGGTTATTGGGGAAATTACACTAATTCCAAATACATTTTATTTGAGGAGATAATGGGGTATACAATAAGAATCTCTTTTAGTAAATAGTATTATTAATAGTTAAGGAATAAGTTCCAGAGGTCGATAAAATTCTAATACTCATTCAACAACCCCTTTTGATAGTTCTGAAAGTGAGATATAAGAAGACAATTTTATTCTGGTAGATAGAATAAATAATGGCCTCCTAAAGATGCCCATGTCTTCATCCTTATGATCTATGAATATGTTACTTTTCGAGGCAAAACTGAACTAAGGTGGCAGATGGACTTGAGATTATCAGGTGACCTTAAAAAAGGGACATTGTCCTTGAATACCAGGGAATACCAAGTCTAATCACGAAAAGTCTTAAGAAAGGAAGAGCAGGTATAACATCAGTCAGAAAGATATGACTTGAGAAAGACTTCACCTACTAAACTTATAATTGCTAGCTTTGAAGATGAAGGAAGACAGCCAGAAGTGAAAAAAATGTAACAGACTCTAGAAACTGAAAACTGTCCTCAAATTAATATTAGGAAGAAGATGGGGGATATCTGCCCACAACCACAAAAGACTGAATTTTGCCAACAACTTGAATGATCAGGGAACAGATTCTCTCAAAGATCCTCCTGGAAAGAATATAGCCTGCATCTATTAACACTTCATAATACGGTTGTGAATATTCCACCATCTTGGGTGAGGATTCCATTATCCTTTCTTGATTTCAGTCCATTGAGATCCACACTGGGCTTCTGATCTGCAGAAATTTAAGATATTATATTTGTGTTATTTAAGTTACTAACCTTGTGGTAATTTGTTACAGCAACAATAGAACGTGAAATACAGTGTTTAAACTCTGTAAATTTGTAAAATTGTATTATTCTTAGAATAAAAATCTTTTGAAATTTCTAAAACTGAGGCAAATTAAGAGTTTTAGTCATTTTAAGCATTTTTTAAATTTTCTATTCGTACATATTAATTATGCAAAATAGTGGATTTCATTGTTGCACATTTATACATGCATTATTTTCAGTATTCTTTTGCATAGGTAGAAGGAATGCATCCTGTTTAGCAGTGTTCATTTATCTTTGGTAAACATTTGCTGAACATTTGTTAGTTTTAAAGACTTCACAGGTGTAAAAACAATGCTGTAATTAGTATACAGTTTGACAGCAGATCTGTGATCAAACACCTCTAATGCACGTAGTAGTAACAGATTCTGCCAGAGAAGTAATACTATGGAAGAGAAACGGCCATTTCCTCTTTGGATTTCAGGGGATTTCTTTATCAATTAGGTGGTTTTTAGACAAATATTCTAGTCACCAGAGTTTCACCAGATGGAGTAAGATTATTGCTGTAGAAGTAAGAATTGAGTGAACTACGCCAGCAGTGAGAAATGTGAATCTATTTCAATTTGATTTTGCTACATTTTTAACTCTGTGATTAAATTATATCTGTAATATCAGTGAAGAATTTCTCTTTAAACCCTTAGCAAGAAAGCATTCAATACCTCAAAAGATAGCCAAATCTCTTGTCCAACTGCTCAGATAGCTGTTAACTTCTTCCTTACTTTGAACTGAAGTGTGCCCTTCTTTCATTTCCAGCCACTGGGTTTTCTCCAGTGAACTAGAGCATATGAATATGCAGTTCTCTGGTTTTCTCAATTGTTCTTTAGAAGTGTTTATAGGAAATGTCATTCAGACCAAATGTCCCAGTTTATCCATCACCACTTAACCTAACATTGTTGTAGACATTCCACCTTCTTGGTAATTTTATCTCCAACTTCATCTTTGTTTTTCTAATAGTGTGATTGTTTTGGGCATCTATAATAGAAATTCTTTTAATATTTTTTAGTTGTGAATGAACACAATACCTTTATCTTATTTATTTTTACATAGTGCTGAGGATCAAACCTAGTGCCTCACATATGCTAGGCAAGTGCTCTACCACTGAGCTACAACCCTAGCCCCTACAATAGAACATTTTTACCCAATAATTGAGGTTGATTTCCCCTGAACACAATAATATTATTTTGACCACTGTAGTCTGAAACATTTCTAAAATAAATTAAAGGTGTTTATGTCTTCTTAAGAAACAACTGAGTCAATAACAAAAGCATGTGAGTACATTTTGTTTTCCTTTAATGATGTATAGCTTTAGTTAAAGATATTAATGATTCCGAGCCTAATATCTGTCATCAACATTTACATGTATAGATGTGCCTCCTAGAGTTGTGATAAATAGTACATAAAATAGGCTATTCAAATTGTGTGAGCAGGAAGGCGTGGCATGTAGTAGATTCTCACAAGTCAGTTCTTCTTATTATTACAGAGCACATTGAATATCATATCCTTTCATTTGATAAACAAAATCTGTGTGTCTCTGTGTCTATCTATACTTGTTGTTCCCTTACACAGTGATCACCAACATGGGGGTGGGTTCTTCTCACTGGAAAGTAGTTCCATGGCAGATTCTCCAGCAGACACTGTACAGATGTCCATATATTCAATTCAGTTCCAATACTACATACTTAGAGATAGTGTCAGATCAAACAGGATGAGGGCTCAGTTCCAGAAGACAGTTTCCTTCTCCCGTTTCTGATGACAATAAAAAGCACAGGTTATGACCTGTGCTTCTCACTGTCAGTTTGTAAGTTGAAGTTCCCATAATCTCTTCCTTAGATTCAGGCAACTTGTGAGATCAGCTCACAGAATGCAGTGACACGTTCTACTTACCTTTACCAGAAGCCTCCTCATGAAAAGTTATCTAGAAGGTTATTTGAGTTTCCAAGGAGGGTTCATTACATATGCATGATTGATGACATCATTGGTCATAGGTGATTAATTCAACCTTCAGTCCCTCTCCCCGCCCTAGAAGTCAGGGAGTGGGGCTTAAAGCCCAACCCTTTGATCTTTTTTTTTTTAAATTTAATTATTTATTTATTTCATAATTTTTTACAGATTGATTTTATAAATTATAATTTTGTACAGATTGATTCATTGTACAAAAACAGGGTCTTTGTCTTTCTGGTGACTAGCTCACATTCTAAAGCTTTATGAGTCCTTAGCCACCAGTTCTCCCTTTAACATAAAAAAGGCTCATCACTCAGGAGACTGAGGATCTTGAGAGCCGTGTACCAGGAAGTACAGTTGAAGACTAAACATAAATTTTACAATATCAGTATATATATGGAATCTACCCATGGCTTCATTTTCTGCAGTTTCAGTTTCCTGTAATTAACTGTAGTCTGAAAAGTGGAAAATTGCAGAAATGCACAAGGTATAGGTTTTAAATTGTGCACTGTTCTGAGTAGCCTGATCAAATCGGGTGCCATCCTGTCATCCCAATCCATCCAGCCTGGGTCATCAGTCATCTCTGGTGTATCCACACTTTTGATACTACCAACCCGTTAGGCCCTTAAGCAACCATCTTTGTTATCAGATCAGTTACTGGGCATGTGCAGGGTTTGTGTTCAAGTAATTTTAATTTGCTCTATAATGGCTACAGAGTTTAAAAATAGAAGGCTGGTAATTCAGATTGCCCAAGAAAAGCCATAAAGTGCTTTCTTTAAGTGAAAAGGTAAATATTCTCAAAAAAGTAAGAAAAAAAGATCTTATGCTAAGATATATGTTAATAACAAATCAGGAGATAAAATGGTGAAAAATAAAGAAAGTCATGCTGATTTTGCTGTCACACCTCAAACTGCAAGTTATTGCTGAACTGCATAAGTAAGCTCTTCAGCAATTAAGTGTCACTCAAATTGTGCTGCACTTACCCAGTCCTTCCTGTATCAGTGCCCATTTCTGTAAGTGGAATGAGAACCCTGGGGAGCTGGCACATTTGGCTCTTCTTTGTCCAATGTTTATGCAAATGATGCTGAATCTGAAAGTGATTGTTGCAGCTTTATTGATGAAATTAGGTCTTGGCCTCTTCTTGCTTGACAGTTCTCAAGCAGAGGGATCAAAGGTTGAAAATTAAGCAGGATAGATTAGGGACCCTTGTCCCAGGTCCCACTCCACCTCAATTAGCAGAGCTGCTGTGAGTTTAAGGACCTTTCTTTCATTCTTCCCCACTACTGTTATTGGAAGAGCTAACTTCCCCAAAGTGTAAACAAGATCTGATTTTCAAAAAGTTTGCCAATTCACCAGGAGGAGCATGTGTAGAGACCCCCAAGTATGATCTATAATAAACTCCAAGGGAGAATCCCCTACTCAAGATCTCATATATGTTACTTGCATCTCATACATTTAATGTAAAACTGGGAATGAGTATTTAGTGCATGCACAATAAGGAAAACATTAGAATCTGTCAATTACCTCTTGTTTGTATAAATCGCTACTTGCAAAAAGTCCACCAAAGGTGAACAAAGAATTCAGAAGTATATATACGCTCAGACCTGCTCTGAGTTGGCAGGCAGATATCTTTATCATACCTCTGCTGCTAGAGTTCAGTATATCTTCCTCAAATAAACTCTATGAACTACTTTCCTTTGTTTGGGTAAATTATTCTCACCTCTCACTCACAGGCCCATAACCCAGGTCCCAGGACAGAAAAATGTTAAAAATAACCTCCTCAAAAATAAATAAATAAATAAACAAATAAATAAATAAATAAATTCAGAGTTGTTCTTGTCTAGTTTAACTGAAAGAAATTTATAGTATAAAATAAATTTCCATTTTTAAGAATGCAATCTTTAAAAGGGCATAACTGCTGGAATATAGTTGTAATTTTTGTTCTATGCTCAGAAACTTACTTATTAGTCTTCACTGTATGTGTTTGTGTATGTGTGTTTTTTCCTGTGAATAGACACTTCTCATTTCTACGAGACCCTTTATCTTCCTTCAAATTAACTTGTTAGTTCTATTGTCTGGGGAAATCAAATAAATAAGCTTGGTACAAAGTATGGGTTAGATGATGTCAAAATAAGAATATTATTACCCAAAATGACCCATATAAATGTCAGTCTATTATTGGAGGAAGGATTAGGGAAATAAGAATGGAGATCTTTCCATTAGTGTTGACTGGAACCTGTCTCTCATACCACATTTTCACTTACTTTTAATATTTTTATTGTTCCTTAAATATGTTTTAGAAATCCATTTTACTTTCCATTCCTTCTTGGAAACTTTGTTTAAATAAAGTATTTTGTAGGAGAGGAGAAATAAATACAATTAAATAGATTGATCCACTTAACATGAAGATAATATAAAAGAAATAACTTTGGGCTCAGACTAATGAGTTATCATGGTGTATGTGCCCAGAACCTGGTTAGAACCTGTTCAAGCTCTCAGAACAACAGTTCCCCTGTCTGCTACATGTTAATAAGTCTTACCTACTTCAAGAAGATGTAAGAATTAAAGTAATCATTTCAAAAATGGTTTATAGGATCACTTTTGATGAATTCAATATACAGCAATCATAAGGATAATTATTAAAATATTCACTAATTTAAAAAAGCATTGTTTAAACCTAAAAGGTCACATATTGTATTAGGTTCAAGCATGTATTTGTTTTAAGAATGAGAAATGCAAAGATTTGAAACTCACATTTTCTAGATAAATAGACAAGTATGGAACCCAAGTTGAAATTTCTTCTTAGCATTTTTTTTTTTCTCCAAGTAATTTGGACTCAACTTTCTGTGCTTTAAAGTTACTATTCTTCCACCTGATCTTCATTTTCCTAAACAATGTCACTTTTTATTTGCTGTTTGTCCTTTTAACTCCTTATTTTTATGGGTTCACATTTTCTTGGTGAACAAGAATGTCAGTTTAAGGGCTAAGGATATAGCTTAGTGTTAGAGTGCTTTACCTGGAATGCACAAGGCCAACCATGTCTAAGTACAAAGCTAACAAATGCTTTTAAAGAGAACTTCAAAGTGTCATTGGAAAATAGACAAGAGTAACAGCTGCTGCTTTGTGGAATCTGGAAATGTTTTAGTAAATCAGAAACATGTGCAAGAGCAGAGTGGATGGAAATTGGGTAAGAAGCAAAGGAATTGCATAAATGGAGAATGATGCTTCAGTGAGACAAGTATTGCATGAGATATGGAGAGAATGTTCTGGAGGATTTTAAGACTTTGCACATTATTTCCTGGGTCTATGGAAAACCCAAGACCTGAGGTGATGAAATCAGATTCACATTTTAAAGTATCCATTCTCAAACCATCTTGAAAAAGAAATCAACAGGAGAACTATAGGTGTAGGGAGCAGGTAAGAGGCTGTTGAAAGAGACCAGACCAGGAATGAAGAGGGTTTGAACACAGTCTTTCTGATCATCATCACAAATTTGATATTTTGGTGAACTCATTTTTAATTTCAGTAATCTTTCAGAATAATCTGTTTCTCTGCCAGACTTAATTCATTTCTCTTTTTTTGCCATCCCTCTTCCTCCTCCTACTTCCCTCCACAAATCATCTCCTTCCTATAGCCTTGCCAGGGTTGCTCTTTCTAATTTATCATGGCCTTGTATGCACCTAAGTTATCGAAATGTTAAACAAATTTCAGTTCTCACCAACATGAAATTTGTGAATCTTAAGGATTTGCTTTTTACCTTTTCTCTCTCCGGAACACTTATCTTTGAAACTGGCACTGTTTTGCTGATGTCATTTCTGAGACCCTGTCCTTGTCCAGAATCCCAGATGGCATCAACAGCTTTTTATCTCTTATTGGAAAATGGCCTATTCAGGGCAAGTTTACGCCTACATAAAATTTTATTGGCAAATTATTTGACACTCAGATAACTGATTAAATTAATTGAGCTTTTAATTGACATTGTTTTATGCAAAACATTCTGTTTAATCTCTTTTCAAATCTCGATAGTTAAAAGTAAGGCATTTTTGCTTTCCTCATATAAACCATTAATTTCTCAAACATAACTAATTAGCCAATGAGGGATCATAAGATATGAATGACAATTTTCTGAAACTTTACACTCTTGTAAGTTGAAATTACTTTGACATGTATTATTCCCAATAGGCCCCACACTATGGATCATAGGACAAACTGTAATGGTTATACTTTGTATGTTTTTAAGATTTCATTAAATGATATGGGTTTTATTCATTATGGTTATTTATAACTCAAAATCCAATCACATCTGAGTTCATGTATACTCAAAGAGTAGAGATTTGGATCAGTTTTTTGGGATTTTTGAGGTACATCTATGTTCCCAGAACAATTATTTTAAATGCTAATCATTCACAAAGGGTGATTTAGACATCTGGTAAACCTCAGCCCAGGTTTTAAAAAAAAAAAAAAAAACCTCTGCAACATCTGTGATACTTTGCTCTAATTATGTCAAAGCAATACAGAAATAAATGAAAATGAAAGCCTCTGAGGAGTTAAGGTCATGAGGGAAAACAATTTAAGGTATTTGGGATTTTTTTTTTTTAATTAAAAGTATTTGATTACTTTCACAACATTTGCTCTCCTGGCAGGCAGCCTGTCCTAAGGAGATATCTTACCAGAAAGATGGTTTTGTAAAGTGATGCTCTGAGGAACTCTGACAGCTGTGCATGAACCTGAGATTTCCCTTATCTATCAAATGTTCTTTGTCTTTAATAGGCAGTGCAGGATAGAAGAGGGTCAAAAGCAGCAATCAGAAATAAAACATGTTGCATGTTCAAGTCTCTCATTTCACAGACAATATCTTTAAAGATAAAGTGATTTCATAAATTAAGGGATATGAATAAGTTGTGAACAGGGAAGTTGGTAGTTTCCATTGATGACTTTTTAATTTTAAATTTATTTTATTCTTTTATCTTTTTTCTTATTTTTTTCAGAATTTATGATTCTTTTTAATAATTTTTTTATTTTGATTCATTGTACACAAATGGGGTACAACTGTTGTTTCTCTGGTTGTACATGAAGTACAGTTACACCATTTGTGTAATTGTACATGTACATAGGATAATGATGCTAAAATTTGTTTTTCGTACTGGGGATTGAGACCAGGGAAGTTTTACTACTGAATCACATCCCCAGTTTATTATTATTATTATTATTACTATTTTTTAAATTTGAGACAAAGTTTCACTAAGTTGCTGAGACTTTGAACTTCTGATCCTCTTGCCTCTGTCTCTTAAATTTCTGGGATTCCAGGTGTGAGCCACCGGATACTAAGAATATTTTGATATTCAAATGGCAGGGTCACATATTAAGCATTTCAAGTATCTGATTTTTGAAAGAAAAGAAGTGAGTAATGCTAATTGGTCAATTTTTGGTTAAAGCCATTCTCAAATGGCAGTGTATTCCTTAGAATTCAACATGGTTGTACAATCATGAGTCAAAAATGCTACACCAGAAGTTCTTAGCTACAGAAGTCAGAATACATCTGAAGAATCCTGTAGCTCTCCTTAGAAAACCTGGACTGAGTATGTAACTCAATGGTAGATGCTTGCCTGGAATATGTGAGGCCATAGGTTTGATCCCTAGAACTCCAAAAAGAAAAAAGAAAAAGAAAATATGAAATTCTGGAGGAAAACTTTACAATATGTTTCTGTAGGAATAACTTCTAAATATGGGCCCCAAATAAGACTGATATCATATTCTGATATATGAAACAGGGGTCCAATTCTTGTATATTAATTAAAATAGCAAGATTCTTCCATCTTTTCTTTTTTCTTTTTTCCTTCCAAAGCCAAACACTGCTTGCACAGTGGTTTATCACATGGCATTTTTGCTTGGTGAAACAAAAGTTATTTCAAATAAAACACAAGGATGACATAACAGTGCTAAAGTTGAAATGGAGAAAGAAACTACAACAAAGAATTACAATCATTCAAACAGTTACTATCCTTTAATGTTAACTCCAGAAATTCCTAGAAAATAAGACAAACTAGACTCAATGGGTAACTGAACATATCAGTTAAAAGCAGCAGCCAGTCTCCCTTCCTATGTCTGGCCTTACCTGCCTGGAGTTCAGGAGACAGATTGCCCAACTAATAGGGGGCAGTTTTCTCATCTGTAAACTGAAGATAAAAATAATATCAACCATGGTGGGTTACTGTGTATATTGAATTAGTACTACATATATTATTTTGAAATGTCCTTAGTACATAATAAGATTTTAGTAAATGTAAATTGTTAATAAGAATCAACACCTGCCTATCATCACCTGCCTTATTTCCAGTCAGGGAAACAGTAACCTAGATTGAATAAATAACATACTCGAAATACACACACTTATTCTTTGATTAAACTGGAGTACTGGACCTAGGTAGATCCTAAGGCTGATGTGCTTTCTAAGGTCCTAAACAGGAGATAATTGAGATGTAATCCTAAATTGTATGCATTCCTTTACTCCTTCGCTCTTTGCTACAGTCAGGACATTATGTTTTTCACATATTGGCTTAGTGTACCCCCTTTTTCCCGTCTAAGAAATAAAAACTATGTTTCTGAAAGAGAAGAGGGCAGAGTAGAAGGGCCCACTCCCCAGCTGAAATTCAACATTGGAGAGCAAAATAATCATAGAGACAAAAAAGTTGGAAACTTTGAACATAATATAATAAATGATAAGTTAGACATGAGCCAGTTCGACAGGTGTCAGTGCAGTCAGCCGACTGTGAAGGGGTAGGAGAACAGAGGCAGAGAGAGAGAGAGGAAAATGCAAGGAGTAAAACTGGCCTGGGGGAACCTATAAAATAGAGAGGGAGGCTGATCTTAATTGACCAGAAATGGTGGGGGAAGTTGTTAAGTGAAAAGTTATTAAAATCACTTAATCGAGGGGTGGAGAGTAAAGTAGGAATCAAAGTTGCATTGGTGGGAAGCATTTTTAAGTGACCCCCTGGCAGCAAATGGAGGAGGGAGACTGGAAATTCATAAAGGAAAATGCTAGTCTGACCCGGCAGTTGCCTATTTGGGGATTCAGAATGTCTCTGGACCACCACCATGTTTGAAACAGGCACTGAGAGGACTGTGCCTTGGACAATACGGGGTGAGGAAACCAAGAGGATACAGCCCCTTTTTTGCTAGTTAACCCATATGAGCAACTGGGAAGCTGCCAGTAACTGGTCAGACAAGTGTGTCTGCCTTGCAAATCTGATCCTGAATAATCCATATCCATGGAGTGGAATATGTGAAGGGTGTCAAGATTTAGACTTCTCACCCCAAATGAGGAATTTTCAGGAGGACCCTGAGACCCAGACATCCAGCAGAGATTGGTATCTCCCTAGCAATAGGAGGGGTGGATCAAATCTCAATACCCACCAAAAGAACTCCAAAGATCAGCAAACACAGAACACCAGCTACTGGAACTTTTGTTTCAGAAGTCTGGGCCCCTCTAGAGTACACTGTGATGGGTTGACATATTTAACTCCATGGAAATGTTATAGGCCAGGCTATATGGGCAATGACTAAACAGACCCCATTTTACCCTGTGACTCCATATCATGTAGGAAATGCTTCTCCCATGGGAACACCCACCTCTGTACCCATCAACAGTTGCTTAGCATAGCATGTTTGACAATACAAAATGGCAATTCTTATATAATGTAAAATGGTTCTCTTTTTGATTCCCATTTTTCTTAGACAATGTACCATGTCAGCAGTGATTGTCTAGATGTTAGTAATCATTCTTTAACTTGTACCCAACTAAGGTCATTTTGATCCACTTCCCCTTCTGCTTATGATTTTAGATCTCATGATGTTAGTTTATAGTTTAAAATCATAGCAACAGACACTTATGATTGATGTACCTACTGATGGTATAAAAACCCTTGCAACCCTATGGTCGGAGCTGTTCTCCCAATAATGATTTTGGGCGTTGTGTGAGACAGTCAGCCAGTCGACTTAAAGACTCTCAGATTTGGACTTCTCAGTGGTGATGGGTCTTTTCTTTTTCTTTTTTCTTTTTTTTTTTTAATTTTTTATTATTTTTATTAAGCTTTTAATTTTTTACAGACTGCATTTCGATTCATTGTACACAAATAGGGTACATAATTTCGTTTCTATGGTTGTACACAATGCAGATTCATACCATTCGTGTGATCATACATGTACATAGGGCAATGATGTCTGACTCATTCCACCATTTTTCATACCCCCCTCCCTCTCATTTTCTTCTACATATTCTAAAGTTGCCCCATTATTCTCTGATTTCCCACCGCCATCCCCATTATATATCATCCTTCACTTATAAGGGAAAACATTCGGCCTTTGGTTTTTTGGGGCTTGGCTTATTTCACTTAGCATGATATTCTCCAATTCCATTCATTTAATTGCAAATGCCATAATATTATTCTTCTTTATGGCTGAATAGTATTCCATTGAGTATATATACCAGAGTTTCTTTATTCATTCATCTGTCAAAGGGCATCTAGGTTGGTTTCACACTCTAGCTATTGTGAACTGAGCTGCTATAAACATTGATGTGGCTATGTTACTGTAGTCTGCTGATTTTAGGTCCTTTGGGTATAAACCGAGGAGTGGGATAACTGGGTCAAAAGGTGGGTCCATTCCAAGTTTTCTTAGGATTCTCCATACTACTTTACAGAGTGGCTGTACCAATTTGCAACTCCACCAGCAATGTAAAAGTGTGCCTTTTCCCCCACATCCATGCCAACATCTATTATTGTTTGTGTTCTTGATAAAAGCCATTCTAATTGGAGTAAGATGAATCTTAGAGTTGTTTTAATTTGCATTTCTCTAATTACTAGAGATGTTGAACACTTTTTCATATATTTATTAATTGCCTGTGTGTCTTCTTCTGTAAAGTGTCTGTCCAGGTCCTTGGCCCATTTATTGATTGGGTTCTTTGTATTTTTGTTGTAAAGTTTTGTAAGTTCTTTATAAATTTTGGAGATAAGTGCTCTATCTGAAGTGCGTGTGGAAAAGATTTTCTCCCACTCTGTAGGCTCTCTCTTCACATTCTTGATTGTGTCCTTTGCTGAGAAAAAGCTTTGAGTTTGAGTCCATCCCATTTATTGATTCTTGCTTTGATTTCTTGTGCTTTGGGAGTCTTATTGAGGAAGTCTGATCCTAAGCCAACATGATGAAGATTTGGGCCTACTTTGTCTTCTATTAAGTGCAGGGTCTCTGGTCTAATTCCTATGTCTTTGATCAATTTTGAGTTGAGTTTTGTGCAGGGTGAGAGGTAGAGGTTTAATTTCATTTTACTGCATATGGGTTTCCAGTTTTGCCAGCACCATTTATTGAACAGGCTATCTTTTCTTCATTGTATGTTTTTGGCTCCTTTGTCTAGTATGAGGTAACTGTATTTATGTGGTTTTGTCTCTATTCTGTCCCATTGGTCTGCCTGTCTATTTTGGTGCCAATACCATGCTGTTTTTGTTACTATTGCTCTGTAGTATAGTTTAATGTCTGGTATTGTGGTATTGCACCTCACAACATACACCAGTTGTCAACACCCCACAGCCTACCTCATCCTTATCCTGTTCTGGGCCACAGGAAGCTGAGAGATACTACAACCAGTCTTAGCCCCTGACCCCAAAGGCTGGCAGCTTTGTGAAAAACACAAAGACATGGGACTTAACAACTCCCAGCCCTTAACCCAAAAATCACAGACCCCAAAATTAAAACAAATAAATAAAAACAAAGGTACACCAGAATAAACCTTGCCAACAGTTTTGAACACCTCAGAAGAAACAAGCCCTACATTGCTCATTAATATTTTTTCTTATCCCAGCCTTTTTCAATTTTTTTAAATTTAAATTTTATTTTCTTATTTTATATTTGTTTAATTTTATTTTTGGTGTTTTGTTGTTTTATTTTTTTCAGGACTGAAGACAGCTTTTTCTCTCTTTTTTTTTCCTATTTTTCTATTCTTCATGATTGTCTGTGTGTGTGTGTGTGTGTGTGTGTGTGTGTGTGTGTGTCTGTATTCTCACTGTACCCACTGCTTGGGGAGGGAGAACTGTGAAGTTAGTACTCAGTGGAAATATAATTTTGATTGGGGAAGATGACTAAATTCTAGGCTATTTCTGTTTCACAGAGCACCAATAATTAACAATATGTCATTATGCACTTACAAATATAAGTGAGTGAATCTCTAATGTGTTCTTACCACACACATACATGTGCACGTGCACACACACACACACACACACACACAATTCAAATAACAGAGCACACACTCATCAAATAACAGAGTGCATACATATGAAGGGACTCCAAGAAATTTTTGGAGGTGAAAGACATGCTTAGTACTTTGACTGTGGTGATGGAATCAAGGGTACCTGCATATTTCCAAACTCATAATGTTGTGCATATTAAGTATAAACAATTATTTTTGTAGATTAGTAAAACTGATAACATCAGGCTAAAACATTTAGTGGGGCATAGTGGTGCACACCTTCAACCTCAGATAGTGGTGCACACCTTCAACCTCCGTGACTGGGAGGTTGAGGAGGAGCATGACAAGTTTAAGGTCAGTATCAGCTGATTATAGAGACTCGAGTAGGAAGAACTAGATTCAAAAATTTAAAAAAGAAAAAAAAAAAGAAAGAAAGAACTGGGAATGTAGCTCAGGGGTAAAGTGCCCTTGGGTTCAATCCCCAATTCCACCACAGGAAAAGAATAAATAAATCAAAGTGCAAACGTGACAGAAGGGCCTATATGTAGAATCTAAATTCCTCCACCAAGAAATTGCTCATTCCCTCAACAAAAATTAATAAAATGTCTACTACATGGCAAGTTGTGAGCTAGGAATGTCACATTTTGACACAGTAGTCTCAGTTCACTATTGAAAAGTACTGCTCAAGGTTTAGCCTTATTAATTTAATTGTATGTCATACAAACACGTTAAAAAATAATCATGGCTTTACCATTTTCCTAGCTTATTTTCATGACAATTCTCTAAAAGAAATGTGTAGCAAAATTGATGGTATGTAAATGTAAACTTAAGTAAGTACTCTTGGCTGGCAAGTTAATGCAACATAATTGAAGCAAAATGAAAAATTGCATGGTTTATATATCAAAGATTAATGCCAGTGATGGCAATCCATATATGTCATATGAAAGATAGTAATAAAAAAATTAAGTAGCTCTTCTATTTGTTTATTTAACTCAGTGCCACCACCTTTTGCGACCTGGTGAGATTTAATTTCCCCTTGTAATTAGGATCACTGTCAACTACAACACTTTAAGTAACAAGAGTCTTTATTGGTATTTGGGCCTTATTTGAATAGCAAGATGAATGCTGAATTATATGGGTTAAATTATAAACAGAGCTCCACTAAAGGCAAGACTTTAGCCAGGGGTGGTGGTGCCTGCCTGGAACCACAACTCAGAAGGCTGATTGGAGGATCACCAAGTTCAAGCCAAGCATCAACAACTTGGTAAATGCTTAGCAGTGTAGTGAGACCCCATCTCAAAATTAAAAGGACTGGGGTGTAGCACGAGTTGTAAAGCACCCCATGCTACCAAAATGAACAAACAAATGTAAGAATGTTAGAACTTTTTCAGGATTAAAACATCCCATAAAATATATCCAGGCAGGATTATTCCTAAATTTTTGTTACAAATGCTCTCTCCTTAAACTATCAGTAAGTGCTATATACAGAAACAAAAGCAGAGTATCTGACCCAATAAGTGACATATTTGAGCAAGGTTAAGCTGATTATTGTAGAATTGTTGAGTACCTATATAATGGTCAAGGGCCCTGTGAAGAACTGAAGGAATACAGTGTTCAGTGATATGCAAATATACCTTCTTTTATCTTTTTTTTTTTTGTGTGTGTGTTCTTCCATCTATTTTTACTTTCACAAAATATTGCATAGGATTTATGTTTTCTGCAATGCATCTAGTACAGTCAGATTTTTCTCCACTTCAACCCACTTTTACAGATAGTAAAACCAATTCTCACAGCTGTGAAAGGAAGAATTTGTGAGAAAACGGAAAGCATTACATGGTGTCGAGAGAACCTGAAGGCAACTGAGCTGTGATTCCCACAAGAATGTAACACCTGAGACCCAAATGTCATGCGGTAAGTGAATCAATCAGTCTGAAGCTTTGGGAACTGAGATTAAAGGCAAACTAAGAGAATGCCATGTTGAGGCCTGATGTAAACCCCCAAATCTGGAGATTAAGAGAAGAAAGAAGGTTGACCTGGGAGAGCCCAGAGTCTGAAGCTAGAGCGGGAGAATGTAGAGAAGACACTGGACACGATCAGAGATTAAGGAGAGGGGAAATTTGATCTTTAAGTCTGCCTGCACAGCAATATTGCCAGCAATTCAAAATTTAATATAGAAATTGCCTTTTTGTACTGTTTGTTATTAAAATGAACCTTTTCTTATTGTACAATCAGGCAACTTGTTCTTGAGTTAGAGTGAGGGAAAATAAAGATTTTAGGAGAAGCACATGTTAAAGTATAACCCAGCCCATACACTTTGGAGAGAAGAGGACTCCAAATACAACTATTTACAACTACCTTCTGGTTAGCAAGAATTGCTTATCGTCTGACGGGCAAAGGCTTCTGGTCTGTTTTCTACCACTTTGATCATGATGGTCATTTTAAAATTTTCTTTCTTTTTTACTTTTCTTTTCTTTCATTTATTTATTTATTTATTTATTTATTTATTTACTTTTCTTTTCTTTCTTTTATTTATTTATTTATTTATTTATTTTTTGAAGTACTGGGGATTAAACCCAGGGGTGAGCTAACACTGAGCTACGTCTCCAGGTCTTTTCGAAATTATTATTTTTTTAAATCTGGAGACAGAATCTCACTAAGTCATCAAGGCTGACCCCAAACTTGTGATCCTCCTGCTTCAGCCTCCTGAGTCTCTGGGATTACAAGTGTGCACAACCATGTCCACTATTACCTATCCTTTTACCTCTCGCTCTTCTTTATCCTTGTGACCCACACACCCTTCCTTTCTGCTTTTCTCCTTTGCTTCCCTCCTCCCATCCTTTCTTTCTTCTTCCTTGCTCCTTCCTTCAGTCCTCTTTAATTGCCAGCTCTTTTTTTTTCATTGATCTGTATTGAAATCATGGCCATTTCCTCTCATATATGCATGCATTTTTATCTATTTGTGTTTGTTTTCTTGTTCTGTTACTTATCAACATAGAAACTAATTCTTCAGAAGTAAGTAATCCTAAATTCCCATAGAAATGTTTCCAAATGCTATAAGGCAAGTGAGAATGTCCAAATGATTGCAGATTTGGAAAGCTTCCCAAATTTTGCTTAGGAAACTTTGGATGTCAGATGGACTTTCCAGATGTAAGTGAGTTTATCACAGACTCACAGCCAAGCACACTTGTGATGTGTGCGGTTATCTATTTTGTTTTCAACACTCTGGGCAAATACAACAGTAAAACAATACAAATCAAATAAAAACATGAGAAGGCCTTCTAGGGCCTTTCTTTCATCAACTGGGGAAGTTGGAAATAATATTATTTCTTCCTTCTTCTTCTTAACCTCTTTACAAAAATCTCATTCTTTCTAATTCACAGATTGTTTTTACCGTATAATATGGAGCAGTCTGGAGGAATAAGAATACTTGAAGTCATCATTTTAAAAGGATGTGCTGTGATCTACTTTTTTCATTAGGGTGCCTGGTTCTGTATCAGCAAATCATTAAAAACTCAATGTTGATTAATCCATGTAATCCACACTAGTTTATTAAGCCCCTTTGTGTGCTAGCACTGGTGTGACTCCTGTTTTTGAGAGTGGGGGAGACCACAGGCAAAGAGAGAAATGGGCAAGATGATTTTGTATGGAATGGAGAATTGTGGGTGCAATAACGGGAGAGCAGTGCCCCAAGAGAACAGGATGGCATGGTGTGGCAGGAGTGCCTTAAACTGGGCAGCAAGTAATGTCATATTAAGAAATTTTTACCTGAAAGACAGACTAGCAATAAGCATCACAGACAGAAAATACCCAAGGGCACATGATCTAAGGAAGGAATAAAATCTTTGCTAGAGAAGGAAAGGAGCAGGAGAGGAACTTGAACAAGCATAGGTCTAACCAGGCAGGTAGGCTGTGGTGAGTAATTTTAGGGAGTAAGTTTAATTCTATGGAAATACTTTGCGGAACTTTATGAAAGTTGAGGCACATGATATTGTTTGGGTTTTAAAAAGATGCCACTCAGCTTCAGATGTCTCTTATTTCCTAGAAATGC